>NW_020271042.1:4940799-5517541 GCF_002803265.2 Melanaphis sacchari
TTGTTTTTTTTTTTTTTTTTTGTAAACTGCTACATCCCAAACACACGTCATAATAATAAAGCCAATTCGTAATTATGTTATAGTTATACGATGCGTCAAATAAGGCAAAACACAAAAAGAATTACGTTTTGAATCATATGTATAATAATATAATATCATAAGAGAGTAAAGTTCGATTATAGAATTTGTACAAATCGTACGCTCTTCATAGGTATCTTAACTTAATATTTTTTTAAGAAACTATGAAATAAATGCCATTTTGTATAGACCAACAAAAAATGTAATAACAATATTCAAGTCGAAGTAAATAATTAGACGAAAAACAATAATCTAATGATTTAAGAAAAACAAAATGAGGAATCGTCATTAATTTGTATTATAAATTATAATATTATATTATAATTTATAACCATATCCACTTGATATACATTATGTAGTGGTATGTCTAATATAATATTTATATAAAATATAATAAAGCATACTTAGCCAGTTGATCTGCAATTTATAATATGATATATCGTGCGTTTAAATATGAAATTAAAAACGGCGCCAGGTGTGGAAGCTATTTTAATTTATTATTGCATCTTCTTTACTTATATTATGCTGATAGGCAATGACATAATATTTTGCATCCAACAGCTAACAACTAAATTAAATTAAATATTTAAAAACGCTTAGTCCGTGAAATGTATACAATGAGTTAACTTTGCGGAGAATATTCTATCCTGTTCCTGTATATTATTATGTGTAATAATTTTTCACCTCCAAATGCCCGTCTATATTTTAGTTAGTAGGTAGAGGAAGGGTAAATTACCGTTTATCGCGCTCATAATAATTCCTGTAGGGACGGATAGTGTATATTTAGCTCAATTAAAGTAATATATAAGTCGTGGTCATGGTAGTTATATAACACCAGAATATCAGACAATATGATGTACGAACGTTTCATATTGCGAGTGGCTATTTCCTGACCTGACTCCTAACTCCTTTCCCCTCCCATCGAACAGACTCTTATACAACTCGCGATCCGACCACCCCAGCAGCAACCGCCAGTCACATAACAATATAATAATATCTTTAGTATTATCATCATCATCATAATCATCATTATTGTTATTATACACTGTTTTTGGCACGTAATCGTCGTATTGGCTGTAAAAAAGTCGTTTATTATAATAATTTAGTATAAGAATATACGCTGATTAACTTTTCTTTTTTTTATTATTTTTACCTAACCACAGTGAGCATTCATCGTTTTTTTAGAATATTAACCATTTTGAATTCATATTTACAAAAATATAAATCTAGATTATTATGTTCTACGATTGATCTCATTTATGTTTTATCGAAATAAATAATACTAATTTAAAAATATATAGGTGGAAAAGTGAAAAAAATAATAAAAGCTATTTTTTAAATTGTATTTTGTATGCAATTTTTTCATTGACGAATTATTAAACAATTTTAAATTGAAAGTTATCGAAACACGATTTTATAAATAATTACAATTAAACTAAATTTGTATATTTTCTAATTATTTTAGTGTATATCGAATAAAATGTATTTCATTATTTTAATACCTATCTATAGTTTTAATAGCGTTTTACTGAATAGTTTGCCTTTTCAGGCACAAAGTTATTTTAAAAATTAGTAAATACAATTTTTATTTATTTGAACATATTATATTGAAATTATAATATTCAGTACCTTATTTAAATTTTTTGTTTTTCAAATACTCATAGTATTTTTTTGAAAATGTTGAATCAAATTTCCCAAAAATTAGGTAATTTGATCTGATATATTATGATTTATAACTCCTTTGTATTAAAATTTATTAAAATACATGAATTTTATGATTTTGAATAATAATATAAGTATATTATATAAAACTGAAAAGTCAAAATTACCAATACTATAGTAATTTTGTAAAATAATTAAATATTACTGAAAAATGAATTAAATTTTTAAATAAGCGAGAATCTTTTTTAATAGTACAAAATAAACTTTTTTATTAATATTCAAACTTTGAAAAGAATAAGTATGCAACTTCTGAAATAAATACATAGGTAATATAAATTAAAATCATAAGAATTATAAAAAAAGAAGATATTTATTATTAAAAATACCATATACAACGATATATTACATTTTATTACGATTTCGTACTCGAACAGACAAGTTTATTATTAAAATAATTTTTCAATGTAATACGAACTTATTTTTTTCATTAATCTAAGATATAATAAATAAATATAGGTATAAACATCATCATTAATTTTGATTTTGGTTTTTATTTCAAGAAATTAAAAAAATAAATATTAAATCTAAACATTTTGATATAGAAACGAAGACTAGAGCAAACTGCATAGGAATCTGCGTTCTTTATTTTAACTATACATTTGAATTGGACTTGAAATTAAGCGACTCTGTTCTTACACTATCCCCCTCTCAATTCAAGCATCTTATAGTTTTAGCGATGACATGTATTAAATAAGAGAAAATTAACACATGGCCTAAAGGAACTTTTTTTTTGTCCCTTATACAATACTATAGTTATTGCTTATCGTTTTACCACCTGGTACCTATATTCTACACATAATATGTAAGTAATTTTGACTTGTGTTTATGGTATGTGAGTTATTGGTTGTGAAGATTAAACTAAACTTTATAACCATAAACTTAATTTATTCCCCCTTCATAATTTATCACCCTGAGGTTTTAGGTAACTATATTTATACTTGGTATTTGATACTATTAGAAAAAATATTTTATTAAAAATGTTGTATTAATAAGTCAAGTAAACGTATCTATTGAATATATAGCGTATTATTGTTGTACATGTATTATGCTAGACGTTTAATAATTATTATTTACAAGTAACTCAATTATTTTATAATATATGGTGTAATCTAAATTTAATGTTATTAATATTGTTTTAGATAGTATAGTCATACTTATTTATATTATGTGTATAAATCTTATGATGTATTAACAACTGAAAAAAGAATTAAAACAACTTATGAGATATCTATTTTATACAAATTATAATAATATAATTTATATTATAGATATAATATATACCATTCAATGACAAGAATAATACACAATACGTCAGGATAGGTTCTATAGGTAAGCAAATTATAACTGGGGAGAAATATTATTATTTCTATTCATTTTGTACTTAATAATTATACGAGTAGTATAGTTTATTTATGTAATTTTAATATGATCATCTTAAATAATTTGAAATTTCATACATATTAGAATTATTAAAAATTGATTTGTGGATAATTAATAAATTGTTTTTGAATATTTAAGTTATAATAGATACGATAGTATTTACTATCCAAAAATTGCAATACAGAACTTAAAAATATTGATTTATTTTAATATGTGTAATAGCTTATTAATATGTTAACCAGTATTATTTTTTTTTTACTTATATTAATTTATGTGTGATAAATAATTTAAGAAACATTAAGTTGCACCTGCAACGTTACAACATGCAACTATAGTGCTATCGGAATCGTATAACATCACGCATTATAGGTAGTATCACTGCATCTGTATATTAATATTATATGATTTGTGGTTAAGACGGTATTTATCTGCTTACACATAAGTAGTACAATATATTGTGATAAACCTATTTAAATGTAAGTATCTACTCCGTAATTGTAGTGCGCACATAAAAATAAAATCACTGAACAAATAATTGCGTGACGATTACCAGCAACGTCGAAAATAATATTTTTCGTTACGCGCGAATGCGACGCTCTGGCCGCTCTGCGGTAGACAAAGGTCACGCTGTTGAACGTCGTATAAAAGATCTATGCGAACTGCAATTATACCTATATAATGCGGATAAAAATTAGGAGTAGCACGTTACTCATTTAACATCAACTATAACTTATGCCTTATATATATATATATTATATACAGTATTACAGTATACATAAAAAATCTCGTTTAAAAAAAGGTTTAAATAGTTGTATATTATGTGTTATAATTGTATCAAAAATAAGTTTCATTTAAGTTGATTTGATAAAATGTATAAATGTATAATATACTTTTAGTTCTCAAACTTATTAAAAAAAAAAAAAAAAATGTGCCATTATTTCGTTTCATAGAAATATTTTTTCAGATTTTTTTATCAAATAATGTGTTATGTCTTTTATATTATTATAATACTCATAAATCAAAACTAATAAAAATAATATACTTTTATTCATGATTTTCAGAGAAATACATATTAAGCTTTAATCATAATATATTAATGACAAAGGAAATAAGTCTTATTAAAGTACATAATATTATATTAGGTCTTAAGTCATGATATGAAAGGACTTGATTTATAAAAGATAGATATTTAAATATATCATTTATTATTAGTATTTGTAGTACTTACTTGTTAAAAATTAAATTTGTGTTTAATAGAAAATTATAATATAATACATATTAAATATGATAATGAATACGTGATTTAAAAATATTAAAAAGACAAATGTTATAAGAAATTATAAGTCCCCTAAAAAATAGCAATTTTTGACTTAAGCCTTTTTTCTAGAAAGCTGTCCTTTTGTAGTTAAAGTATTAAACAGATAATATTTACATATAATAGCTAATATGTTTTACAAAATATTATATTTTAAACTGTAATATAGTTTATTCCTATGTATCAGGTATACACGGTACACACAGTTCAAAAATAATTTATTGATTTTTTAATTGCATTAACTCAATACCAAATAAGTGTTCAATTACTTAAAATAATCTACTGAACACAATTTATCTAAAAATATAGAGAAAAGAACGGTTGAGTTGTTTGTGCATGTGAGTGTCATCTGTTTCAACCCATCGAGGATAGGTCGACAGTGGCAAGTGTTGATTTCAGAATATCATTATACCAACCATGTCCTCGAGCCATCCTGCAGCATTGTTGGACATAAATCCGATACTATTTTAACGATATCGTGTTTCTCTGAAACTCATCGCACCTAAATATTACTTCGACAAAGGATGACCAGAAATAATAATAAATACGATGAGCGTCCTGCAAGTTGATTATATTATGATAAATATAATGTGTACTCATATACCTACACCAAACATAATATTGGTTATGTTATCAACAAATAAAATTATCTCCAATCAACCCCTGAGGATATAAATCGAATGTCTTTGTTATTTTTTATTATTCGATATTATTTTTGCTACTGGTCACTTTTTGTAATCCGAGAATTTTAATTTACACGAAAAAAAAAACAGATTGATCAACGACATAAATTTTTAATTTATATTTTTTTGGTTTTTATTATACATAATATATTCAATATTATGTTTATATTATTTATTATAATTCCAAATTCATTGATGTAATATAAGAAATTGATAGGTTTATCATTCATGCATGTTTTGTATACCCAAGCATTATTACAAGTGTATCAGATAGATACAATTTTAAGTCAAATATTAAAGCCAAATCAAAATAACAAAAATAACATGTGGCATATAAAGTCGTGGGTTAAAAACCAAATGACCAATGAGTTATCAAAAATCAGAAAAATGAAAAAAATATTATACAACCAACATTTGTTTATGTATGTGTTTGTACTTTAAGAATTAAATAATCATTTCTAAAAACTGCATTATATTATAATATCTCTATAAAAAAAGTTTTAATGCGATAGTTACAAGTAGTAATAACAAAAAATACTTCCAATTAGATTTGTACCAAAATATTTGTTTTACTTATCTAAAATCTAGTTTGTGATATTATTTAACTATTGATTGACTAAAACCATCATATTTTTACAAAATTTAACTATGTTATTCAAAATGAAATGTCAAACCATATAAGTTAGAATATTTTAATGTAAAATCAATAGACTCCTATTATAAAATTTAATAAGTGTTTAAAAAATACCATAATATAATATACATAAAACATAAGAATGATGCGATTATTTTTATTTTTTTTTAATGTACACTAATATATCTACATGATTAAATAATAAACATTACGGACTAGTTAAGTTATATTTATTACATGAGAATATTATACTTTATTATGCTGTTAGAAGGTGTCATACGTACTCGTATTTTTTAATAGGCATATTTAGTAAATATTTGAAAAAAAAAAGTGTACATAAATGACAGAAAAATAATTCAATAACAATTTAGAAAGGTTTACTGGGAGTTGATGTTAAGTTTCATTGGTTTGAAGTTAATTTTGTGAACTTTCAAACCTTAACTGTTTCGTGAATAGTCTTTTTTTAATAGTTTCGTAAAGGTTCAAAGATAAAATTAATTACTCAACCGTAATGACGTTTATGGAGGGGAGAATCTATTCATTTGAATGTTGCAGTCCGACTACAACTACTGCTAATAATGCATGTATATATCATACGAAATGGTTATATACGGCTATAAATATATACTTATCTTATGAAAACAATTATTTTATTTTTATATAAATGTTGTTTAAAGGTAATCCAATTTTCATTCTAAACGATAATAGTCAATGATTAGTAAAAGTATATTTTGTGTTTATTCCAGAATTAATAATAAATATAGAGGTTTAGAATAAAGAATGTATTTATTATGATAATTATTGTATTATTCGTATTTTATTGTTTAAGTTTCGACAACATAGTTGTGCAATTTTATCTAAAATTGTACGATTTTAATAGAAATAGCAAATATAATTAATTAAAATATCAATTGGTACTTTAGTGGTAATTGAAGTATTTATTACATTTGTATGCATGATGTGATCTTTACGTATAACATTGATAGTTTGGTACGTCGTTTTCAGTGTTATGCTGGAATGGTAAACGTTAAGTAAACATTTGTCACTCCTTAAGAAAGCAAACAACCGCCAACAAGGCGTGATGTTTACAAATGATGAGTTATGTTTATTCCTTAATTTTTTAGTTAAAATTTCGATCTTATATTTTTTCAAACCCATTGATAGAAGAAAATACTTATGCATACTTGTATAAAATAATGAATGATACGTTCAATTAAACAACATATTTTTTAAGATATGTTAAATGTACGTTATTAATACAAATGTTTATATCGTAGCACTGTAAATATTTTATTTATACATATATAAATGATGATAAAAAATTGTGTTTTTGGTACTTAATATTTATTGATGTATACATGATTTTATAAACAATTGTTAATCTTACTTATTGATATAAAATGTAATAAAATATATTGTGTTTTTAAGATATACTAGTTTTTAGTAATAAAAAATAAATAAATAAATAATTTTAAATAAAAAAATTCAATAATTTTTAAATATATTCTTGTTATATTAATATTAAATTTAATAAATTATGTATTACATTAATCATACTTATATTTAATTTAACGTAGACATATTGAAGTTCTTAGTTTATTGATTTTAATTAATGTTTCATTAATCTGCATTAATTTGTACATGCTATAAATTGTATTAATTTAGGAGGACATTACACTTAAATACACTTTTTCCATTTAATAAATGCATAAAATAGCAAAGTTTACGTTTTAAACAATTTATTTAACTATTTCTGTCAAATTTTAAAATTTTTTAAAATGTATTTTAAAACTAATTATAAACTTGTGTGTTTACTTAATACCTCACTAAATTTAGGTAGTTATTGTACCTACTATTTTAATTATACTATTAGTAGGGTTTGATTAAATTAACTGAGTTTTTGACCAAGTATATTATTATTTAAAACGTAATGGAATAATGGATTGATTTAAAAAAAAATTATTTTGAACTTTATTGAAATAAAAACAAATCATCTGAAAGTTTCATCATGCAGTGTAATTATCAGTAATTTAATGTATACAAACGTAAAATTAATTAAATGATTATAAAAGCATATAGGTACCTATGAATTTTGTTATCAGGTAGTGTACTAAAAATTATAGAATGTAAATACTTGTATTAAAAATGAAGTAGTATAATCGATATTATTTAATGATGTTATAAAATGTTTCCTAGACAATATTTTTACCAAAAAAAAAAAAAATGTTTTCGGTATTAATAACACTAACTAAAAATACTTAATAATATAAGCTACATAAAAGTTGTATAAGTGTATTTTAAAAATGCCAAGATTCTTAATAAAAATGTTATAAATAATTATAAGTATAATGTAATATGTTATAAAATAAAGTTAGGGTATTTTATTAAAAATGTCAGATTTTTTTTTTGGTAGGATGAATTATAATATCATTCTACATTTCTACTACAAACTTTAGGGTATATACTTATAAAAATAATTAATACGATATTCAACTTATTTTTAGATGAATCGCTGTTGTGAACTTTTGCTTTGTCAATCGACAAGAATTTAAAATAATAACTGTGAAGGCATAACTCCGTTCCTTTTTTTTAACCCTACTTAAATCTTAAACTTTAGAATAAATTTCAAAAATAATAAGTAAATGACAACATAATGATCAAAATTAAGGATGTAGGTATCGTTATTCTTCCATAATTGTTAACTGTTTAGTAAAATATCGTATTAAAAATGTTTCTGTCGAATATGCTTTTATGCTTTGTGAAAAATCATTAACCGTTTGTTAATAATTCTGCTGACTGCGACTAAACTATCGTCCTCGTGAAATAATCAAATAGTATACTCGTATATTCAAATAATTATGATTATCTGTGTTATGTATACGCATATTTTCAAAAATTTGATAGATTATCTTTTTTCTAAAGGAGACAAACGGCAAATAAAAAAATAAAAAATAGAACTTAGGTATATCAGTTAGGTTACAAACACGCAAATCGCTTATAACTAGTACTATTTTGAGCTAAACTATTCATGAATAAAACGGATTTAAAAATCTTAGTTCAACACTAATTAAACGTCTTCATGGGTGGCGGGCAGCAACGGCTAGTATAGACGTTTTATAACATTATAACCTACAGTTTATAGGTTCTTCGTGTAAAAATTTAAAAATAGTAGAACGTTTTTCTAAGTTTACAGCCATGTTTCGAAAAAATATGTTGACCTAATCAAATTAACAAAATTAAAATTACAAAAATTCCATAGTTCATATCTTCGTCGTGCACACGCTTAATCGTACGCATACATTATGTAATAATAATAATAATATTATATATAATATATAATATCACACGAATTGAACAAAACCTGCGATGGCATTCCTTATGGTATTGCGTTAGTTTCCTTGTGGGAATTTCCGCTACGGCGGCCAAATTACAATCGAACGTTATACTATTAATAATAATAATAATAATAATAATGCAAGCGGACCGACCGAATGGCGTCACGTACGACGACGGCATAGATCTCGTAAGCCGCGGACGCCGCGTTTTCGTCCTGCTCCTTCGCCCGGCAGGTATGCATGTATATGTATATTATAATATTATACACTCGTACGAATCATCTGCCGTACGATGGGGGTGATTGGTAGTGGGGGTTAATGGGTAGTGGAGAGGTCCTCCGCTCGGGGATCGAGACACGGTAGTGATCTTCTCGCCAACGCGTGTCTATATACCTTTATTCATTACGTTATATGTGTGAGCGTGCATATCGTATATAATATTATAATATCGTGTGCCGTGTAGCGCACTGTGTAATACGTATTACACAGTATAAACCGTGCGCAGGCACCTATATATAACAATACAATAATATACAGCAATCGTAATAATAACGATAATAATAATACGCAATTACTGATACGCACAGAATAATGATCAACACCGCCGCCGCAGTTGCCAATATGTTCATGTATATATATATATATATGTACACACACACTCACACTCACATCGTGATACACTATATAATACGTTTGCGCATTATACTTATACATGTAGGACATCCGGACATCCACTCACGAACAATCATATCGTCTATGTAGGTTTGTACAATGACAACCGCGTAAAATATATATAAATCATATTATTATTGTGTTATTGTATAATGATAGAGACGAGACACGTCGATCGCGGTTTTTTGTACGTGTGCGTGCGAGGGCGTGTGTATGTCGGCACTGTGCTGATGGGGCCAGTGCGTTATTTTTTAATTAAATCAAAACACGTTAAGACCTGTATAATAGGAGGATAACACTTCCGCGGCGGTCAAGGCGTACGCTGCCGTGCGCGTAATTAACCGCGTGGTAACCGGTAATCAGAGAATCGGTGAGAGAATGAGAGAGAAAAAAGAGAAAGAGAGTAAGAGAAAGTGAGAGAGACATTCAACGGTAGATTGAGACCGAGTTGTACTGTACCACCGCTGCCGCTTTTATTGCGATACAATAATGTACTGCACGGTGCACATGCACGCACACCTAATATTACGACGTACGCCGCCGCCCGGACGCAACGAAAAATTGACTGGGAACGTACAACAAAAGATCACGGATATAATAATATTACGTGTGAGTACATTATATCTCTTCATAAGCTCATCAGAATTTTCAATAACCTATATATATATTAGCTTGGATCAGTGACGTAAATCGAGTGATGTAGGATTAACCTGGTAGACAATTTATGAAAAACACGTATATTTACCAATACCTCAGATTTTAGCTAAAGAAATTTTTAGGGCCGGCCTTAATCAATATACAAAGTCATCAGAAGTATTAATTAATTTTCAATTATTTGTCAATTTGTAATGTGCCACTGTTGAACCTGTGTATAATATAGCACTGCATTTTATAGGGCACAAATTGTCATGTTATAGTTTTTCATATAATATTATTATAAAGTATTTAACAAGAAGTCAAGGACAGAAAATCTTAGGCTTTGGCTAGATTCCCAGCTACGTCGTTTATCGTGTTTTAAAGTAGAGATCGATCCAATTCTAGAACTATCCTGGTAGGTCATAGTTGGTGAATGATACCATGATTACTATGGCCAATCAAAATATGATAATGGCGTAACTGTGTAGTGTAAAACCAACCTTAAATTTGATAAACTAGGTGTTTAAACAAACTCATATTATTAATATGTATAAGTATTATGTTTTAATTTTTGATCAGTACTTATTTGTGTGTATACTTATAATTTGAATATGAATGAATCTTATAAAACTATTTTTTTATCAGCAATAACTTTTATACTTTAAAAATCTTAATAATACGATTATTATATTCAATGCTTTAATTAACTTATACTTAAATTAACATTTGGTTATTAATCTTCATATGCCTTTGTTAGTAAATATTTTATTCATTATTTATTATTATTATTATAAGATATATTATCAGCTTAGAGTAGGTATCTATAAAAGTAAGTAATTCATATACTATGTCCATTTATCTGTAGTACACGTACACCAAACGTGCCATATTCGTAGTGTAAAAGATTATTGGTTAGTAATATTTATTCATAATGTATACATGTTTCTTTTTATCTTTTAATTATTATATTATTTTCAATTAAAATTAATAACAAACTTATGTTGACGCTATTTTAGACATTTGTGGAAAAAGTAACAATGTAATCATGACAGATGTCATATAACTTGAAAAATGAATAATTATTATTGCTTAACTGCAGTGGCACGTACAGTTGCGTTATGTAGATAGGTACAGGTAATTCCAACGACGGCTCATCTTGATGTTTTTGTGAAGGGAAATCAATGGTTAAAAAGATACAACAAAATAAAAATTATAGCTATTATTATTATTATTGTTATTCACAAAGGCTATGATATTAGGTCAAATAATATGTTTGTTGTTTTAGTCTACATTATTAAACCGATAAATATTATGCCGGATTAAAAGTTTAATTGGGGGTTACAACGTTACGTTTTAAAAACACCATTATCAAGTTAAAAAAAATAAAAAATAAAAAATATATTCATATGATAAAAAACTTAATATTGATTTAGATTTCACCAAATACTTTGGTATTTTAAATCATATCTGTTTAAGTCTTGTAGAAATTTCAAGCTTAGAGTGGATGTTGAATATGGTACCAATAAAAATTAAATGTTTCATATTAATACTATTGTATTTTGAAATATACATACCATAAATAGTAGATTAAACATATATTTTCCGTTTCTTTCGCTATCACCCGTGGTTTTATTCGAGTACCTACATAACGGACATAATATAAATCACTCGTCAGAGCATTGCGTGTAAATATTGACGATTATTGATAGCCTACTATGAACGCGTAACGTGGTTCACAGAATATGCATATAACTATAACATTATATATTATAATATCGTCGAAGTGCAGTGAAAAAAGGAAGAGCGTGAATAATTTAGAACGTTTATCATTTCAAATAGTTTGTTTGACATTATTCACGCATTTTTAGACGTAGGTACCTAGTCGAACGGAAACGCGGAAGCGCAGCCGTTAGGGGAGCAAACCGATTGACATTGGAGTTATCATTACCTACCTACAACGCTCAGTACACTATAAAATATCGTAATGAACTCGTCCTATACTGTAACGCATACTAGGTATTATGATGTATTGAATATCAAATATACGTATATACCTCTATCTAGCTTTCGCGATTATACCGTATAGGAAGGTTTTTTCGTTTCCCCGCAAGTAATTTATTTTGTTATGCAGTTATAGTTACGTTAACGAGGCTGATTGCATTAGGATTTCTATTTATTGACGATTGGAAAGCAATTTCGTAGCCTTTAATAACATTACATGCCCCCTCGATAGGAATTAATCTAGTAACGATCAGTGACGCTCGATTGGGAATTGACCCGGAAAGGTCAGTCATCTTGGACCAACGCTTACATATCACAATGATTGCATGCACGAAAACACGTATACAAACTGTATGTGTACGGGGAGTTCCCCTTTGATAACTACGTTTAACAATATTTAAAACTATACAAGCTTACATGGTTTTTGTTTTCCACAGTTAATTATATATATACATAGGGTGTCTCGTTATGTTTAATATTTATCTGCGCCTATAAACTGATTTTTTCTATAAATATTTATACTTCTTCATACAACATGATTTTGGAAAATTATATTAACTGCATAAAAGTGCCATAGTTATTACGGTTGATATATTTCTATTTTTGTTTTTGTTTTGATGGCCAAATTACGTAGTCAGCTACTTAGTCGATGTTATATAAAAAATTAAAATGGCTGACATATTGAATTATTAATTTTCATTATTTTCATTCAAATAATACAATGGGGGTCTTAAGGTTTTCGCAAAGAACGGCGGTTAGATGTGTATATAATATAGACATATTATATTATATGAGAAGTAGGTAGACTTCAGACTTGTATTACTACAAGAGCATTGGCATATTATGTATGGATAAAAAAATCTAAGGTTAAACACCCTGCTGTACACCTACGTTTAGACGATCAAACCGAGTCGTACACTCGTTAGTTGCGTGTGTGTTTAAGTATATTTTTAAAGTAACATGTTAACAATGACATTACTGTCATCAGTGTTTAAAGTTGAATAATACTTATTCCACTTGATGTACTAATAATTGCTTTGTGCAGTGCTACACAGAATAATATACAATATAATATGTGCAGTAGCGTCTGATGTGTATGATGAGCGATGATGCAGCTATAAAAAACATATGTTTGGAGTGCGATGCCGTTCGGATGAATAGATATGTATGTTTGACGTGTGAGAGATTAATGGTTCGAATGTTATAATATTATAATCGGTTTATTAAAATATTATTATATGCATTATATGTATATATCTATTATTAATATATCGTGAACGTGTACAGCCAGTGCCATTCGGTTATCATACACCTATTATAGGCACAACACTCTATAGTTTATAATATAATTATGTTATACTTACACCATTATGATATCAACGACCTCATGTTCAATCGTGTTCCAAAATGCAATAATACCATTGTTAATGGGATTAATGGTGCAAAGGAGAAATCGTCAACGAACGAAATGGAGACATAATAATAAATTGATACACGCATTATTATTGTTACAATAATATGTTACGATGAAGTATATAGGTGCATGTAAATAACTGCACTCAGCAGTTAATACATCGTAACGGCAAACCTTTTAGAATTTCATTAGCACGATCAGGACCTAAATACTACCTATCTCTACGTCAAAATAAGACTTGCAGTCATAGTAATCAATTTGCTCAAATAAATTGAAGTGTTTTTAAACTAATCGTAGAGGTTTATATCATGTAATATGTATATCAATTTTATATATCAAATTAAAAATCTTCAGTAAGTCACTCATTTTAATGGCTACTGAAGCCACCGAGATTTATATTAAATAATAATAATAAACTATTATTGTTATGACTGTTATAAATGTGATGTGCTTAAAACTACCTATCATTTTTTCTTACACGGTATAAATAATAGAGTTGAGAAATTTTTACAGCTTTTGTGTTTGTTGTCTACGTTGGGCCGTTTCAAAGTTTTTTGATGGTAAAATAATACTCAATTTTTAACATATATTTAATTTATTTATATAAAGGCACAAAGGCAATATCTACCGGTTTTTGCATAAGCTTGTATTTCAAAATCGTTTTAAAGTACTTGTATACCGTATACGTATTGTGTGTTTTTATTCTGTTCCATTTTAGTTCTCAGACGCCATGTAAATGAACATTTTACCACCTGTCCGTTTATTTCTAACACGCTATTGTCTTGTAGTATTTTAATAAAATTATATACATTGTAGGTTAGTACGCGTAATTAATTAGTGTTTTCTATCGTTTTTGTAAGTTTTGGTGTTTGTACAGTTCAAAAGACAGATGAAATAATCGAAATAGTTACAGTGTCTCACTGGTCACATACTCACATGCATTTGGGATTTATCTGAATATGAATAATTTTAATTTAATTTGATCATTGTGAATACGATAATTATTACAGTAAGTACAATTTAATATAATACATTATGTATAATTTATTTTTGTATTTCAATATTTTATAGTTCATCTAAAGAAGTTATTTTTATTATAACCCGTATTAGGTATTAATTAATTACTTTTGAATGTTTTTATTTTTTATTACACTTTTTTAAAGAATTTCTTTATTTAATTATTAGTTAATTAGTACACAACAATCGATATTTCATGACTGAAGTAGCGTGTTAAAGTTATTACTTCGGCGCTGAGTTAATTACAGCATTCGCTATGCATGTAAATTGTACATATTATAGTATGTATACATTAAACACCCTCGACTGACATGTATGAACAAGGAATACGTCATATATTTATGAACAACATTGTTTAGGTGAATTTATCTTTACTAATGATTTGTTTACTAGAATTGTGTTTACTAATTTATAGGTATCACTTAATTATTATTTTATTTAACAGAATTGCATGTTTTTAGTTATGCTACGTGGCTATCGTTTTGTTTATATTTTCTATATGATTTGTAATTAATTGATGGCTGGAATTTTTTTCTAATATATTATGTATATTAAGGTATTTTTAGAAAATGTAACAGCTTACAAAGTTATGTTGAATCGTACTTAAAAACTAAAAGATAGAGATCTTAATTAATATTTTATTTTATAATACAATTTATGTATATACATTCTTATAATAAATTAGATTTATTTGTTGTAGTTATTGGATAAATTTAAAAGTATAAACAAAATCTACATAATCATTTTATTTTATCATTTGCAGGTAGATAATACTAAAAAAATAAGACAAAACATTTTTAAAATAATTGTTTAGTAAGTTAAATGTTTTTGATTTGTTATATTTTCTATACCTATAGTAAATAGCTAAATGCAAACATTTATTCTGTATAATATTTTTGAAAATTTAAACCTTAAGTTAGTGTAGAAGAACTACAAGAATTTAATGTTCTTTACAGATTCAAAATAAATAAGCATTTAGCAATAAAAATTACCAATACGGTAACAATGTTTTTTTATTATTTTTTTTTTAATATTTTTAATGTGCATTTTGAACCCCTTGTTGTTTACATAATATACTATTGTTGAAATGCAGGAAACGCACTAAATACAATTCATTTTATATAATAATATAATTTCTGGTTTTAATCTCCAACCATACATTATTCGTGAGTAATGGTTGTAGTGTATTTTATTACACACAGTTTCGCACAAAGACTTAATTTATTATTTGAAAAAAATATAAACCATGGTTTGAAAAATTACTTTTATGTATGTTTTATACTACTTTTATAAAGTATAATATACTAAACATAATATACATTATACTATAATTTATTAAATATAAAATTTTACATTTTTACGTTTATAATTTTCAAAACTATTTGTGTTTCTATTATTATTGAAAACAAATATATATTTATGAGTAATTTTTTTATAATTCATATTGATACTGAACATATCTACTAATTGATAGTAGCAATTTAGTAAATAATAAAAATAAAAAAACAGTGTTACTAAGAATAATCTAAATTGTTATTGTTAAAAAACATTAGTTAACAAAATTAATTTTTTAAATTAAATAATAGTTTGTAAGATTAAAATTAAAATAGAAAGTATTTTACAATTTATGTTCAGGAAACTCATTAATATATGATAAACGTGCTACTATTAAAGTTAAAATTTCTAAAAGTTCTAATTTATTATATCTTATTGTACATTTATAGATTTATCAACGGCTAAGTTTTATTTTTAATATTATTATTCTTATAATACAGTTATACAGTTTTATTTTAGCAGTTGATATACAATTAATCGAAATCTTGAGTTCGTCTTTGGATAATTTCAATTTTGAATTGTCAGTGCCCTTATGTAATGTAGTTAATAAATATTTAAATATTACAAGTTGTTTATTTTGAGAGACTGATATGCAACAAACTGTTTTAATATATTTTGTGTGTGTGCATAATATTGGATAATATGCAGACTTCTGCGGAGAAAATATGAATTCCAGTCATTGACATAGTATATAATATACTATTTTGCAAAGGTATAAGCAACTGTATATATATTCCAGTATTCGACGAAAGGTCACATGGATTGAATTTACAATCTAATCTAACTTGTATTTTATTGTGTTTTAATTATACTGTGGTAAATACGACAAACCATGAATTGGAATTTTTGAGATTCTGGGCGATTTTAACACAAAACACTCTCGGGTTGTTGTGATGGATAATTTATTGTTTTATTATAATTTCGTTGAACTTCAAACCTGCCGAATAAACTAAATGGTTTTAAACAGTGCAAAGGACGTAGAGACGATATACTTAACCCAAATTAAAATACTATTTGTAGTCAAACAGAGATACCCATGATATAGACAAGGTGACCGCGAAGCTTTAGAAATAGATATCCCTAATAAACGTGGGAAATTAAGTGAAATTATTTAGACGGCCTAGTCAGTGAGAGTTGTGCTGATCGCATGCGACATTTCCGTAGGATATCAATGTATTTACGGTGTTATCGATGAGACGTGTGCGTAATAAAGGGTTTATTTACATAACTATTTATTTATTTTGTATTTTTTATATAATATTAATTTTGTTTCATCGTAACTATAATACAAGTCGTTTGTATTAGGTGCAGATATATGCTTTACAAATAATATATTAAAATACTAATGTAATATGTACGAGTATAGGTCTCAATGTACGAGCAATAAGTTGAACGTTGCAGTTCGTGACATATGCATATACGGTTATTATTGTTTCAAAGAATATTGAATAGCTTTTTGGTTGTTGCATGATAATAATATACCGATTCGACGATCTACTTAATATTTTATGTTTACCCAACCAAACATAATATCTCAATAACATATAATATATGATATATAAATATACACCCTTTATGCCTATATGTTCTCTTTGTTTCATTGGACTTGATGTTTGATTAAGACATAATCAATACACATGTAAATTTGGATAAAATATTTATGTGCAGCCATCGACTAAATTTACAGTAAGCAAGCCGTGCACCCTTGACATAATTTATTGGACTCCATGTCATTAGCTTATATTATTTTGCTGCTCATATTTATATGTTGCGTGACATTTTTTCTGTCGGTTTTTGAGTTCACATTTTTCAACAAGTATACATCAAAACTGCTTTTATTATTATTATTATTATTTTATATAGAGGTTGCAATACGCTATAGTGCGTGTCTTTTTCAGTTTTCACTTCTCAATGACATCGTAGTCTATACTCAGTATCATTGTGTCACTAATAAAGTATTTTTTACCTTAAATAAATTGTTTTCTTGACAGAAATAAACTATTATATCTATCTTGTGAGAAAATTGTGCTATATAATGATGGTGAAACGGTAACTTTTAGAAAAACTTACTAGAAAAAATTTCGGAAACAAGATCGCTATGAAAAAATATTAAGCGGATAGGGCATGAACTCAGGGACGGAAGGGTAGAACGACTATCATTAAAGCGACTATGGAAATGAAAATGTCAACAAAATACCGCGTTTAAAATATAAATTACTCAATAGTAGTATACTAGAAAAGAAAAATAAAACTATGGAATATCAGGTATATGCGTGGTTTGTATCAACTAATAGAAATCGATTGAACGAGTGAATGGAATTCTTCTTACGAATTTCTAAAGTTAATCAATGTGGTCGAGTTTAGTTTAAGTACGCAGATGAGGAGAATCTATTTTCTTGGCGCGATATTAAAGACTTCCGTTTGACTTGAATCGACGTGTAGTAAGTTGGGAACTAATTAGATTAAACATCTATCGGTTAAAATAACCACTTAGACGTCGGTCAGTAAACATACATATACGTATATATTATTATGGTGTCTCCGGAAAGGTTTTAGAGTTTACGACATTGTGTCGGGACGATGGTTACCTATTTATCGAAATGAGGTGGACGCGTTATTATGAATCCGTCTGGTGTTTGGCAGGCCTACGTATTTGTTTCATCGTCGACACGTGTACAACTATTTACTTAATACACCATACACTCAATGCACCTCAGCCCGCGTCAGCTGCGAAGTTGCACCACTGGATTTCAGGCGGGGGAGAGAAAAAAGAAAATCGCGGATAACTTTGCTTAACAATAACAATATTACACAACACGATATGATATTGTATAATATATTGTATAAGATGTGCCTGCGCGCGATGTACGATATTTGCGCGTTATGTTATGTTTGTGTATAGTGTTAAAGTTTTTAACGGTATTAACCGCGTACCATGTATATTATAATATTATACACAAAACGCTCACGTACCTTATGCATATAATTATAATGTTTTTATAACGTATATTATATGCAGACGAAAGGACAGTGACAGGAAGAGCCCGAGCCAAGGCGGTGGTCGTATTATGTTATGTACAATATAACTTGTTATATATAGACTGCACACGCGGGTGCGCAATCGCAATAATAAAAAAAAAAAAACACAATTTTTTCTTTTTGTGTATACTTACACATTATATTATATACAGTGTTTTATCCGTATTTATATATATATATAAAAATGTGTGTGTGTGTATACACCCATGAAGTTCTGTCCCTCGTACAGAGTAGTTTCGTGTATATAATACGTATAAAAGTCGACACGTACGTTTAAAACATATTATAATATGTTATACCTATACATATAATATTGTGTGCACGGGTAGTCCACACACGCGTTTGCACACACGCACGGTTGCACGCAAATGCATTATTTAATATCGTGTTCTGCAATATACGTCGTACATAGTAATAATAATAATAATAATATTTATATGTATATATATATACTCGCTGCAGTGTATAATATATAATACGATATTGTATATAATGATAATAATAGGCGGCCGAACGGTAACAGCGTGTAGGTATACGATAGTATTATAAAGCGGCGCGCGCGCGCCCGGGCTCGCGTATATAGCGGAGCAGACGACGACGGACGTTGACATGTCGTGACGATCGCCGCCGCGGACCACCCAGTGTATATTAATTAAGGTCCTGCAAAAACGACTGGTGGTGGTATATGTGCTCCGACCTATTTAAAGGTACCTATAAATAATGATATAATATGAATATATATATATTCAAGTATGTGTATATTATACACGCAGTCGAGTTGTGTAAACGTAATTACATTTTTTTATTTCTGTTGTTTTAGATTCTGAGCGGACCGACGAATATATAGGTACTGGTCTTACATTGATATGCATGAGTGTGTGTGTGTGTGTGTATTTGCTCTGTAGTTAGAAAGGCTATTTGTATTAGAAAAATGCGTCGATTACCAACTTCGATGTTTTTGGTAGCAATTTGTATTTAGTAGGTATGTAGTATTGTAGTACTCTGGGCAATCAAAAGTAGTAGTTTCCCTACACTAAACATGTATAAAAAAAGAAATCGGATTAATAAAAAAAATTGTCAACATTTTTTTAAATTTGAATTTCTAGTTGATCATAGTTATCAAAATTAAGTTTTTATAATGTAACACTAATAAAAATAATATTAATGTAAAAATTATATATTATTTAGCTGGTTGTATCGTGTGAAATAGTAGTTATATACTATCAAATTATAAGCAATTTGTTTTTAATAGTAGCAATATAAATATGAAACGAAATACCTTTGAAAATATTTGGTGAGTGTCGACAGTCTGTTTTCACTCAAAACCGTTTCACATCATATTTAATGATGATTTATCAACAAATTAAAATTTAACACATCCATTACTGTAACCTACTCAATGACGATGTACTTTCAATACCTACAACTGTACAGAAAAGGGGTTACTTACTAGCCTATTTTTTAAGATCATATTTTATGATATTATTATGTTGTATTATTCGTATATTATTATTTTCCACTATTCCAACGACAGTCGAGAAACTATATGTGCGTTATGATTTAAAGCTGTTTTTTTTTTAGTAAAAATTTTGTTATAAACAACATATTGTTTATACTGTTATTACGCATATTGGAATTTTAGTAATGTTCACTAAAGTAAAAGCTGATTTTCATGTGTATTTTTTTCATATCTGTTTATAGTGATATTTACAATGTATACATATTATATAATATGACATGGTGGTTTCTATATTTAATTTTCACACGTGAGTGGTGTGCGTACAATTGATTACCACATATCATAATTTTTTTCTACGTGTACGGTACATTTTTAGCTGTAATATTAAAATATAATAATATAATACTTATATTATGTTACAACTTAGTCGACTTACAGAAATTGTATGAGACTATAAGTCCAACCATTTATTTTACATGCATTTTATAGTATTCTTGATAATTTTAAGTATAAGTAGATGCAGATATTAAACAAATCAAATTTATCAATTTTTTCTTTGGCTAATTAAAATTTTTCTAATTTTTTAAATTTTTTTTCTTGTTTTTTTATAATCAATCCATAAATTGATATATATATATCTTAAGACACAATTTATTTAAACACCCGGAGATAATTGTAAATTACCTTAATTGATACTATGATATTAACACTTTTATATATATTCACATGATTTGTAATTTGCATAGCCATATAAGCTATTCGCAATATTATATCCATAATATATATGCGTGTAACATGCTTGAATACAATTAACCTAGTCAATAGTCATATTATGATTTGGTTAAGCAGGTTATATAAGAGCATTGTATGTAGATTGAAATATCAATAATTATTGATTTGAGAGTTAAAAAGTAAGTATACGTCTTATTCATAAAATCCCAACCATAACTAATTATTCATATTACGAAACACAACTAATTTCAACTTTCAGTATTGGTCACTTGTAATTTAATAAATTATATTTTTTTAGGGTAGTTTCACAGCAGTTATTTAATTTTTATTTCAAAAATTACGATTTAATTGAAAATATAAGCCTACACAATTGAATAGTTTTATTAATTATATGAAATATATACAAACATTTAGTGGTGACGTAATATGTCCAACCAAAAAAGCAGCGTATTATATCATGTTACGGCGTATGTATACGTAGCTAGAAGTGGGGTAAGATACTCGAAAAAAAAGTTTTGACATGCATCAAGTATTAGATTTAGATACAAGATATTATATTTATATTTTCAAATAATTTTGATTTGTTCTGTTTTTTGACTAGACAGAGTATCTTTTCACGAGAAATATAAGTACACTAAAGAAAAATGTATTAATAGATATAATTAATACATTTAATTATCATTACTAGTTTTTTTTTAAAGCATTGAAAATAAATAAATACATATTTTATACATGTTATTTTTATATATTATGAAGTTTTGAACATAAATATTTTTATCATTGTAAATTAAATATTTATATCTATTTTATTATTTGTTTTCTATACATTCTGTAAGATTGTAAGCGATATTGATTAGTATGTATTGTGCTACATGTATTTTAATAACTAAGTTACCTAGTGGTAAACTATTGGTGAACGATGATAACACTAATAATTTTGAATTTCGTTTTAAAAGATAAAAATACCGATTTTGTATTTACTGTTATTCAATTTTTATCTACTATATTATTGATTAATAACGGTGGAAAATAACCTGAATTAAAAATGTTTGCTACACATCTATCTCTTACATAATATGCATACAATTGCATAGTATATCGCGTATACATAATGTACCTAATATTATAGTTTATTTATGTAGTTTTCATAAATTATACAAAAAAAAAAAAAACTGTTTACAAGTATTAAAATTCAGAAACATACATTGTTTATACTCAAATGTATGAATTTTCAAACTGAATAAATACATTTTAGTTTATGTTATAACGGGATTTTTATAATATTATTTCACCAATGTTAAAAAGCAACCCATTATAACGGACAAACGGACGGACGACGTGCTACGGTGTGGGAATGTAATTTTACAATCGCCGTTGCTGCGTACGCGAAAACTCGCCCCTCAATGAAATATCGCTTCATACATATATAACACAAGTGACGTCTTAATACTAGCTCGTCCGGGACTTACATTGGAGTAGCGCGATTTAATTTCATCTTTTTTTCAGGACGAGATGTATAACCGTGAGATATGACGGCATGAGCAAGTGAGAATAAGCGAGGGGAGGTTGTTAAAAAAAATGAATTTCATGCCAAACGATGTCTTTTGATTAATTAACGGGCTGGGTCTTCTTTTTGAGCTCAGAGAAAATTTTTATATATATATGTGCTATAATACTCGACTAACGCCTTTAGTTTGCTTATTCAGCAAAATTAAACGCTTAAATTAGATGTCGTATCCCGAAGAAAAAAAAAGATTAAAGAATAATTGAATGCGTACAAGCATAAAACTTTCCGTTTTATTTCGTACGAAAATCTAATAACTTGGAAACAATCCTTTCTTGTTGACGTCAGGAAATGGTTACTCAATTTTGTTATTTAAATTTTCTGGTATTAATAATAATTATATAGAATACAAACGTCTCTAACCGCTATACCTATGAATATGAAAACCTGGTGTATTATGTAATACGATATATTAGTGGTATAATAACTGATTGAAACCACAAAATGTTTGAAAATTGTTTTATGACATTATATCTAATTGAATCAGATTATTGACAACGAGTTGAGCTTCAGATATTTTGAAACAAATTATATAACGCGTTGAGTTTAACAGTTATTTTTTTGTTGAAAAGTTTTCCCCTTTTCAAAACTCTCTATTGATATTTTGAAATTGTTTTTCTTTGACCTTACTTTATAGATATTTATTATATTTATTCAATGTTACTTATCATAGTAGTCCTATTAAGTATGAATTTATTTTATAAACATAAACCTACGATTTTTAAATGTATTTCCATAAAATTGTGTGAAGATATTATCGTATAATATTTTAACTTTAAGGTTGTTGGATTTTTTGTTTTGTTTAATACCAATTAGTAAAAGTTTAGTTTATATATTTATACTTCCAGATATGTTCGATTACTGTTATGTATTACTGTTAGATATGAGGAATGTCCCAAAAATAAGATCTTTATACCCTTAACGCCGAAAAAAAATATTTTTTTCAAAATTTGATAACACTGATGTATAGCAAAGTTCTTTCTCTTTCAAATGGAAGTTGACTCTTAATCCGATGATTATTTCACATCTGACACGTGGTTACGATAGACGCTTTTACGTTGCTCGCCTCTACCTCTTTTCTCGTGTATACTCAAGGCACCGTTATTAGTTTTTTGCACTCAAAGGGTGAAACTCCAATAGGAAACTTTGTGAAACATATAATATAGATTGCACATGTTTCCAAAAAATATGTGAAAGTGATGTAGAAAATTTTTGGGAATTCGGACGAAAATTCACGATGAACCGTGAAATGAGAAACTTTTGATTTTATACGAAATAAAGGAAAAAATTAAAGATTCGCTTCGCGTAGATCGATGAGTGATAACTGAAAATCTTGACTAAAAGTTTAAGTGGTCAAAAATCACGATTTAATGGTTTTTAAATTAAATGAGTTACCATAATCTCTGTGCTCGGTGGGTGCTAAAAATGTTGTCTGCAACACAAAAGGTCTCTTAGTCTTAGACTGTTTAGTTGAGAGGTGATTTTTCATGTCCTTAAGGCCTATCAGACCTTTTCCCATTCGATTATCATTTATTCTTTAAAATTAAAGAAATATTTGGGAAAAAATATACGTAAACAGATAAAAAGTTGAAAACAGAAATCACTCAATACTTGAAAAAAGAAATGGCGAAAAGTTATAAGGCTGGCATATAAAAACTTCCAGTGCATTATGAAAAATAAATCCATAAGTGAATGGTAATAATGCAAAAAAATGTATATAAAATCATGTAAATCATTTTTAAATATAACTATACATTTGATTATAATTGTTCCAGAGATGTTATTTTTGGGGTTATTTAGATTTTTTTCTGAGGATTGTAAGAAAAATATTTTGTACTTTTTATTCAAAAACTGAAAATATTTTTATAATTCTAAATACATTATTTTAATTATCTGTAATATATTTATATATAATAGTCAATAAGTATACATTATATATTATATATATTAGCTTGTAAATTAAAAAATTAGCAATATATAACTTAGTAAACTAGACACGTGTTCTATGTATTATATAATAAGTTGTCAATATCCCAAATTTTCTTTTCAAACAGCTGTAACTAATTTAAATTTGTTTTATTTGTATCAAATGAATTTCTACTTTCCAAAAATTTTACACTCTAAAATATTATAAAAAATATATTTTTTGTATTATTATATTATAAAAATTTAACAAATTCATAAAAATATAAATTACCTTTTTAAAGAAGATATTAATTAAATCAATATTTTAATGTCTCCAATTGTAGAAATCACAAAATATTTCTAAAAAATATGATTTTTTAAAGTTTAAAATTATAATAGTAAATTAATATTTCTATTAATAACGTAAAATAATTCTTTCATATCGTATCTACATTCAATTGCAGTCAAAGCTATTATATTAAAATTTATTGTACCTAGCAATATATTGAATTAAATTTTTTTATTGTTATTTATTAGTTGACTCTGAACAAAATAATTGTGTAGCTAACTTATCTAACCTAACTTATATATTTAATAATCTCTTTGCCATTTTTTATTCATTACATTTATTTATGATCAAAGGCTCTTCAAAATCAAATGTTGAAGATTTTATGAATTTAAATATTTATTGTACTATTATAATTTACAAAGCATTAATTTACTAAAGATAAAGTGGTTAGAGTTGACAATTTTTTTATAATAGGTTTATACATTAAACTAAATAATAGATACTCGATAATCATTTACATTTTTAATTATATTTTAAGAAGATAACAGTAAAAATATCGTTTTTATTTTAAAGTCTATTAATATGAATAACTTGATTTTTTTATCATTTTTTATACTGTATATTTAATTGTTTAATATAAATTTATTATATATTTAAAAAATTTTAGTTATAAGGTACAAATCACATTTTAAGTATATTAAACTTAAGGAAAATAAAAAAAAAAAATACTAAAATTTGACTAAGTTATTATAGGTCTATTATTGTCTATAATAAACGCTGTGAAGGTTAGTGCTACTACAGATTTTTAAAACATATAATAATATAAACTATTGGTTTAAACCGTTATCAAAAAACGCGTAGGGAATAGAACACTCGGTGGATCGGAAAAATTCGGTCGTATACTACTTAGGTATAAATAATAATACATGTAATGATCGTAATGACGATTATACACCAATTGATTATTACGAATCATTGATTTCGCACAGTTTATTAAAACGCGTCGCAGTTTCTCAGAGTATATTTCTGGACAAATAAATATAGTGTACAATTCGTAATTTGTACACAAACAGCTCGTTGGTCGCATCGTATACATTTATATACGATATAAATTTAGCAGCAGACTGCGTAACTGAACGGTTGACCCCCGTTCATTATTATACACTTTCATTCGGACACTGTAATTGGCCTTTTGTGCCGAACGAGGAGACAACGAATGACCGCCTCCGCGTGAGTGTATATACGTATATATTGTGCAGATACCTTTATAATATTATCCATTTTCTCTTTACAATATTACATTGGAATTTTCCGTCATTTATCAATCGGCAATTGATTTTTTAATAAAAAAACCGCTGTTCCGGTACTAAAATATAAATATTGTTATTTATTATATTATATTATGCTTTATACTCAACATCATAAAATAAAGTTTTGGATAGGTACAATAATATAACGGCGTACCTTTTATCAGTCTCGACTTATCCAGAACTTGATTTTTTAGAAGTGATTGCTGGGAAAAAGGACTATACAAAACTGTATTAAAGATGATTGACGTCCTTAAATGTATTTATCGAATTCTGAAGACTTTTGTGCTTTTTTTTTCACTTACCCCACACCACAATTTATTATTAACACTATTGAAACAATGATACGCGCAGTGGTTAATATTTTTTTTACTAAATTTAATATAGCCATGGTTACCATACCCACGTGTTAAAATAAAATGGATCATTAGCAGCAATAGTAATACTTGATTAAAGGAGAGTGTATGTGGAGAGAAACACATCATTTACTCATTTCCCTCGGATCTACCAGTGTGGAATATATACATGTTGTACAATAATAGAGAGATAATTTTTCTTGAAGTCGCTGAGAAAACCGTGAGAGACTGCGTACGCAAATAATTACGTTTTGAGTAAAACGGAACGATAAGGAATAAAAATATAATATAATGAAAAAAAAAAATACACCGAAAATGTCTATTATTTATGTATACAACACATAATGACAAACAATTGGCTCAGAACGAATGAAGTTTACAGCAGCGGTGACGGTGATGATGATGACTAATCGTGTTTTGGTCAACGAACCGAATAACTGTCAAACTTAACCCGGTTCAATACGCAATTTCCGAATTATTTTTATACCATATACATTTCTCCGTTTCGGCGACAACAACGACGAAATTGTAAACGTGTGCGTTTCTATTCTATTTTTCCTCTATCCATATTCCTCTATTATTATTATTCATTTATTATTGCTTTTTAATATTATTATTATTATTATTGTTGTTATTATTATTATTATTTCGTTTAGTTCGGTTGACCTGGCTTTGCCTCTGCCGCCACCGGTATTAAATTCATATGCAGTATGAACATCTGTAATAACACCTGTCGCATCGCATCTCTTTCGTTGTCATATTATTTAACTACACTAGATCGATGACATCGATGATACCCACACCGTATATCGAATCGTTTATATAGGCTTATTATATTATTAGGCATACAAGCTATATTGTTTGCAATATATTATATTATAATACGTTTATTAGTTTGTATGATGTTGTAAGCAATAAGTTTTCTTTTTTTTTTAAGTTTTATAATATATTAAAAAAATCATACGCATTACTCGTATATATTATTGTACCTAATAAATAAGTGTATTATTATTATTATTATATCAAATAATTACTACAATTATTATTTTCAATAAAAAATTACACTGTATAAAATATACCTAATCGTAATAATATGATGCACTTGTCTGATATATTTGAAATTTCAATATTGATATTTTATTTAAATAAAATAACTTAGTATTTCAAACAAATAATTAAATTAAAATGTATGTCATTCATATTTGTTTATTCGCGTTAGAACTATAGCAAATACATTTTAAACAGGTACATTATTCAATAGTATACAAATATATAAATAATAAAAACAATGACTCTAAGAAAAATACAAGGTATTACAAAATATTCCATATATAAATTATAGGGCACCTATAACAATAAGCTTTTAAGATATAAATTTAAAAAATCAAATTTAAGTATTTAACTTAAAGTTAATGTTATTTTGTGGACCAATATATGTGATTGATTACTTAACATGATTATTAATTGGTGAAATGCATGTATATTATTTATTATTTTAAATTAAAGTAACAACAGTTTTAGAAATGTTAAATAGTTACTGTAATAACTATATTGGTAATATAATGTGTCACTAGTCTAAAGTATTCCTTGAATTAATAATTATTATTTAAGAATTATATTATTCTTTTATACTTATGGAATAAATTTCTGATTGATGTAGCAGCATTAATGCTGGCTGTCTACATTAATGAATTTAAATAATTTAGATGCTTTCCAAGTCAGAGATTTGCTTAAGTAGTTTGATGTGTTTGCGAAACTTATGGCACTTTCATATACCAAACAATACTTGAAGCTATGCATGTCAGTTAAAATTTCGTCATCATTTATGTATTTGAAAGTTATATTTATAGAAAATATATTTTGTGCTCATTATAATAAATAGTTTTTCGAAGTATTAAGAGGTTAAAAACGATTTTATAACAATTAACTTATTGATTATAAGAGCATTTTATTTTTTTTAATTTATATTTTTTTTGATTTACACGTTCGAGTTGTGATGTTAGTAAGTTGAACTATATGTGAAGAGGAAAACACGTTGAGCATAGACGCCACATTCAAAACAATTTGTCGGTGGACAAATTCCATTACTCGAGGAATATGTTTCAAATAGAAATGCTTGCTAAGTGTGAGAAACTGCAGGGGAAAGGATAAGATGGACAAAGGGGTGGAGCTGTTAAACATTGTAATTAACGTAGCGTTTACCTTTTGTGCTCGGAGATAATGGTAAAGGGAATTAAACCAGAGGGTTATCGGTGAAGTCGTGCCTGAGACTAGAGACTAGTGTGGCGAGGAGGGGTCTGGTGGTGTCAAGAAAGGGTTGAAGTAGTGGTCTAGGGAATCGGCTAACGTTGATGAAACAGTCTTGAAGGTCCGAATTTCACTAAAGGACGAGAGTGTGGTGGTGATGGTGGGCATTCTCCAGGTTCTCTTATATCGATTGTCCGGTCCCTGTATATGACGGTTAGAAGGTAGGTAGGTAGAGAAGTAGAGAGATAGCCGTGTGGTCCCCCTCCGCCCATCGTTTATCCAAACCGTATTAATTGGGGCGTCCCTGGACGTCTTGAGAAATGCCCAGGCAATCGGACCCGAGCAATTTTGCTCTTCCCCCTACTCACAACAAACCATATTCACCCGCTCGCAATCATTCCATCTCTCTCCTTTGCGGCTTTAACCCGTCACACGTCCAAGACATTGTTATGTATGCAATAATTCCGAAGGGTTGGTTGACCGGAGTAAGACGGAGAAATACAGAGAGTGAAAGAGAATAGTGACGAAGAGGTGAGTGGAGGAGCGAGAGCAGTTTATATAGGGATGGAAATGACAACGGGCCGAACTTAGTCCTCTCCTCCGCCCCACAACCACGACTACCCTTCCAGAAAACCATTGTCTTGGAGAAACCTACCCTGTCTCCTGCCCTTTATAGTCGGTTTTGAATATATTATTAGGATAGAGATGGACGCACACCCTTCGTTGCATCCTGTTGTCCGTTTAAACACACGCACACACATTTGTGTTCTCTCTCATACACCACGCACTTTCGTTCCTTCTCTATCTCACTCTCATTTGCTTATCTACAACCAACGAGGCCTGGACGAAATGTCGATCCCTAGGCACGTCTAACAACGTTATGTTATAAGATATACTGCACCGACAGTTGTTCTCCTCTCCCTGTCATCATTGGTGACAAACATATTTTGATGTGCTGTTTCTCTGCAATTGCCACCCGGTCGTTTGTTGTGCCAGTTTTATGACGATAATGGTGACCAATTATATAGTATATACTAACCAAAATATTATATAGTACACGTTGTAGTATGATTTTGTTTTACATGTTTAGAACAATTCATCATCCCCATAAAAATGATACATTATATTACTATAATAATTTATTCTTTAGAAACTATTGGGGTATCGAATTTATGATTATTAAATGATATAAATTACCAGCGAGTTCATATTTAAATTGGTGTATACATATACAAGGCACAGGAAATTTATAGTTAGTATATTTATTATTAGTTATTATTTGAAAAATATAAAGATTTGAAATGTCTTAGTACCTATTACAATGATTGCAATAATAAAATTGCCAACAAATGATTAAACAATTAGGTAGCTAATTTATTCAAGAAATTTTAAATGAGAAAAAAACTAAAAATTTAAAAAATAAATAATTGTTTGATTGAAATGGTATTAATATCAAATCTCTATGATACATATTAATATTGCGTAATGCGCAGTATACCGTTTAAACCTACAAAATATATCTTAACACATTTTGCCATAATTAATGAAAATGTAGTACATTTTTCCAGTGGTTATTAAATATATTTTAAAACAATAGACATTCTGGTATTTTGTAACCATACAATTTTTAATAAATTACGGTGAATTTAATTTGATAAAAATTATACTAAAATAAATATTGTTCTTTTAAAATGTATTTATTTATTTTTTAAATTTTAAATACATTTTTATTAAATTAATAGCTTATTTTCTTTATTAGTATAACCATTTAAAATAATAAATATTAGTATTAAATGTAATGTTTGTACACATTATATTTTGTAGTTGCATTTTATTTAAAAAAAAAAAATTATTGTTTTAATCGAATGAATCGAAAAAGAAACGAAATAAAATAACTGTAAGCTGCATAGAACGTAAAATCTTTAAAATTATATTAAATAATTGTTAAAAATACATTTTTTTCAACGAAAAAAATAAGTCATGAAAATGTCAAATAATCAAAATTTAAAAAGGGTAAAATAGTAATATATTAAGTATTTTCTTTTAAGAGATTGATAAAAATATTTCTTTAAGTACACATAGAATTTTGAAGTATTAATTATTTATGTTTCAGAAAATAATGAGCGAAATAAAGATATATATATATTTGAAATTTTGTATTTTAATTACGAATAACAGTAACAAATATATTTTGTATTTCATTTATTTGATTGGTAATACATTTTAGTATTTTATACTAAATTTATTAGGTATTTAAGATTTTAAAACCATTAAAAATATATATACATATTATCTAAAAATGTAGCCCTTATTCCTTTAAAATTATGCTTAAAAGATGATTTTTAATTATAGCACCTACAGATTTTTAGTTGTATTTAAATAATTTAGTATAATTTAAATTTAAAATATTTCTACGAGTAATTAATTTAATATTGGATCTAGTATTTATTATATTTGGAGCATTTTCATAATACATATTTATTAATTGATTAATATTAACTACTTTCAAATCACTATTGCCCTCATATATTCCAAACCCATTACATCATAGACCCTACTAAAACACAAAAAAATTAAATAATTAAAAAATTTGTTTAAGTTCTCAAGAATTTAACAATAGGGTCTAAGTAAATTTGAAAATTGAGAATTAAAATAAATTCATTGCTGATGAAAAAAAAATGGGCAAGAATACTTTTAGTCATCGATTGGCATATCAATAACATTTTGAAAAATAATAATCAAATATTTAAATCTAATTTAAAGGAAAAATGTATTAATTTTACTTTTTTTTTTTCAGAAAATATATTAAATAAATTATAAACCTTATGAACCATTTTAAATATTTTAAATTATAATGTATATATGTTTATGATAGTTTTTAAAAACAGACGACTTTTTTAAAATGTTTTAATACTTTTTATAAGTATAATTGAAAACGATCGAACGATTATAACTATTATAAATGCTGAATACCTAAATCTCAGAAAGTGTAGATTTAACTATAACTTATTTATATAAATCATTTATCGAATGTGCCAACGATTTATTATTGTTTCAAAATGTATGGTAATAAATAATAATACGTACAACCATTATATCCTGATTCAAGATAAGAAATTGTTTACAAGATACATTTTCGATCTCTGGTCCTGTCTTAGATTTTTTTTTTACATACCTATTTTTAATTTTTGTATGTGAGTAGTAACTAACTTCCATTATAATACAAATAACAGTAATTTAAATACTACGGTAATGTAATTAATAGGTTAATACATATTAATTCAACTGTGACCCGAGAAACCTTCACGTACATTTCTTTAAACTGTACCTAATTGAATAGTTAAATGTTAAAATGCAATTATAATTGCTTGTTTTCTAATTCTAAAAATAATTTGAATGTCAGAGGTAAATTAAACGTTATTAGTTATTACAAAATCAATAATATGCATGTACATAACTAGGTATATAAATATCATAATTATTATAACGATGTTGGTATTATATTAAATTATAACATAACATGTTGAATCAAAAAATAAAATGTTACAAACACATTTGAAACTAAATAGTAGGTAAAGCTAATATTGTTATAGTTCATTATATCTGTACAGTTATTTTATCCATTAAATGGTATTAAAATTTCTACAAATAGTGTGAAATGTGAATAAAATAGTTATATTATTGTTTGAAATGGTTAACTTCAACTAATTATTTAATATGAGGACATAAAAAAAACACTGACTTGTACTTTTTATACGTCATTTGTGGTGTTGTAATTAAAAAATACAATGTACACGATACACCTACAATCGGTTGGTCTCGATTGATTTTAAGATATTGCGTTGTATGATATCGTGTTCTGGGGATCATACAAAGATTGAAATATATTATTTTATTTAAAGCAGTTCAATAAGACTAAGGTATTGTTATTTTAAATGAACTTTAAAAAAAAAAAAAGAACACTTAGTTGGGCGCTCGTAATTGGAATTTTTGATAACCGTCGACAGTATGGACTCACTATACTTATACTCTTGGAAGGGATTGTTCTTAAAATACGACGGCCTCAGCGTGTAATAAGAAATAATGAGGACCATCTTCGGTCCATTTATCGATTGCATGTTGCAAAATGTCAGTTATCCAGTGAGACCGGCGGCGGCGGCGGCGGTGCCGTAATGCAATAGTCATAGAATTCTATATACCTATCCAGCGGTAAATCCCGACAGAACGCACGCATAGTTATACGAAATTTTGGAAGTCTAAAACTCTGGTCATTTGTTGTTGGCAGGGTGTGGTGGTCAGATAACTGCAGGGGTAGTAAGCCGTTGGACGAAGTATATATATATATTATATATGCATATAAATGTATGTACGAAAAGTCCGACGAGGGATCCGAAAATCAATGACAAGATAGTATAATATGGAAAATAACAAACGGACGTTCGCAAACTCGGGACCCTCGTTACGGGCAGCAGTCTCGATACGTTTTCAAAGTGCAATTCAGACGTGTGCAGTCGTATGGTTTATATGTAATATTTGAGACAATAGTTATAGGCATTATTTCTACAAAACAATTGTAGTAAGTGGATTTTATTATCTGCAGAAGAATTCGAAGATTTCGCGTATCAGCGGATTGCGATAAACGCATCATTATAATGTACCGTTTGTTTTTATAATGATAACATATATATACGTATATACACAATAACTGCGATATCGGAGTTTGCGCTACAATGTATAACAATATTTAGATAAGTATATATAACGTAAAAACACACATCTATATAGTATATAATATAAATAATATTATGTACATGCAGTATGTATATACGTGTATTATGGGTGTTGCAATGTTATTATCGCGTCCAAAGTGTTGGAAACCGGATCGTGGGAATGCGCGCAGGGTAAACAATATTATAGTATATAATATAACACGTTAATAATAATAATAATAATAATAATATTGACTGGTCGTGATGCCACAAATCAAACCGTTATACATCGAGTTAATTGCTCTCCACGCGCCTTGTATATGCATCGTTAAATAGTATGCGTATACCTATACCGCAGGTATGGTATATACCTATGCAACAATATAATATAATATATGTTTCGTGTCGTTGTGTAACTCAACCTTTCTTTTTTTTCTTTTTCTATTTTTTTACCCGTTTACCGTGTATTATTTTCTCGCCATATCGTTGTACGCATGCACGAGAGCCATCTCACACACATGATTCACACGATGTTTGCACGTGCGTATGTCGTATGTACCATGTGTCAGTATTTAGCAAGACGAGGAGACTGACCCGTGTATGTTTGTCGTGATCTGTCGGCTGTTTCACTGTATTTTATGTGATTATTATATATTATGTATCTACTTACTAATACCACTAAACGATTGTGGCTGGATTGGATTTCACGTACGGACTTTTAATAATATATTATATAAAAAAAAAAGTAATGATATACACACAATGTATAGTTCGAATAATACGATTATTCGACGATTTTTCACGCAATGATCGATGTTTCGATAAACATAATAATTAAACACAATCGTAATTTAAAATAATACCTGACGTGAAAAATGTGGAAGTGATAATCAAGAATTCGCCTGAAATACCTGCATGCCAATTAAAGAGGAAATGTATATCGTATTAATAACATTAATTATTACCAGTTCATATTATTATTTGATCGTTTAAAATACTATTCTACTCCATTTTATTGTTATAATGTTATATACAATTACACGAAGCTTTTACGATCTTACACATTAATGCGTATACGTAGGTACTTATCACACTGAATCAAGCAATATAAAATCAAATCTTTAGATATCTTTTGTGCATATAATAACTTTGTTAAATCCTTATCTATGCAAAAAATCAAAGATCATTACTTTATATGAAACATCATAGCTTGAATAAGTTTAATTATTACAACATTTGAATGTTATCATGTAATAATGATGATATAAAATCAAAGATTGATGTCACAAATTTACTGGTAAACATATTAAATCTTATATCTATTGTTCTTGTGTATAACATGTCGACGATAAGACATTAATAAAATTATTCAGACAATTTTCGCATTGTATTAGTTAAATAATATGTATTATATCAAAATATACCTACCTATCTTTTTTTTTTCAATCCTATCAATGCACTTATCTATAAAAGATAATTTCAAATACATAACTCGAAAAAATACAGAATAATTTTCATAAACCTAATTGTATATAGTGTAAATGTGTATTTTAATACAAATAGTAAAAGATAAGAATATATGTACGCAATATATTTATACATAAATATAATATACATGAATATATATATATATATATATTTAAAAATTTATTAATGTATAAAAAGTAACTTTCAGAAATTGATTGCGAAATGATAATAGTTAGGTAAAGTCTTAAATTGGCTGTATATAATTATTAACATATAACATTTAAAATAAATATATTTTAAATTATAAAGTAAAATTTAACTTTCATTACAGATAAATTATGATTAATGCCTTTAAAGTTTTCAAATCGAACTTGTTGGTTTTTATTATTAACTTATAAATATTTTTTTTTTCATAAAACACTAAATAAACAAAATCTTGATATTTAATTGAACAATGGCAGTTTATTTGTTTAATTTTTAAAATGCTATTTATCATACTTTAAAGTTTTAAGTATATTATCATGATACATCACGCTTAGAGTAAAAACTTAAAATAATTGAAAAATAATCCAAATATAACATTAATAAAATTAAAATCAAGTTAAAAAAAAAAAAAAAACAATTCTGCTGAGGAAGAGGTCTAGAGGTTAAACAAATTAATTTCACTGAGGTGACCTAAACGACAAAAGGGCAAATCGTGTTATAACAGCGTGTGAGATTCTTATAGAATTACTATTTAAACGATGTCATAAAATATTAGAGCGGCAATAAAAACAACTGTGAGAATGTAAACACTTTTTTATTCAGTAGGTACAATATATTTATATAAGAATGAACAATTGACGTACATTATATTTTTTTATACTATTATTTTTATTAGTTATTATTGATTGATTGATTAAAAAAAAAAATTAATTTTACTTTACAGCTTTTTATTTACTTTTAATTGTTTTTATTATTGACTACTTGAAGTTACATCGATCAATTAAAAAAAAATATATATATTTTAAACTGAAACAATAATTGTTTGTGTTTCTTTGTAAATTTTAAGTTATTATCATAATATTATAATATTTATAATATTATGGATGTGTTGATGTGCATTATTATTTGAATATTAGAAAATCTATTAAGGTTAAGAAATAATAAAATTAAAATAAACTCGTAACAAAATATTTAAAAATATTTATTCTGTACACAAGTTTTAATTTTCTGTGTTTCTAGAGATAGTTTAGTTATAAAATATTGTATAATATTATAATATGTAGGTAATATACATAAATTAGGAATTGGATAAAAACATAAATCAAAAAATACATTTTTTTTAAATTTAAAAATTTTGAAAAATAGCTATAAAAACTAACATTAATAAAATTTAAATCTTACAAAATATTAAAATACCATCATTGAAAAATTAACTAATATTTGTCCCTATGTTTTATCATATTATATACTAAAGAAATCTTAAAATGGTGGCAATTAACAATAAAGTTAACTATTTTTTATAAGATGTTTTAAAAAACTTACTCCATCAGTTCAACCCTCTAATAAAAAAAATATAATTTTCAATTCTTTGAAATTCTTCAAGACAAGACACATAAAGTGCAAACTAGTGTTAGGATATTTTTAAGTGTCAAAATAATATTGTAAATACAACATTAGTATTTAACTAAATTGTTATTCGAAATAAGAAATGGCATTAATGGGTGGCTTTTTCTATTCAAAAGACTAACATATATTTTTTTACCTTTATCATTTTTGAATATTATTCTCTTTAAAATATTGATTGCTATAATCAATATTTCATAAAAAAAAAAAAATTAACTAAATTAAAATACATAGTTAATAACATAATAGGTTATGATATTTTATGTTAAATAAAAATTGATAAATTTAATTATAAGTTAAAGAAGTACTGAATAATTATAAATTTAAAATAAAAAAGTCAAATTATGCAGTTTAATATTATTGTGATTAACAAGTGATATATTTTGTGAGATTGTGAAAAAGTCGTAAATTTAAACATAGAATAACTTTTAGATGTACTTAAATACAATTAAATTTTAATGTTTGACTTTACTGTACATTAAACGGAAGAAAAGAAACCCATTTGAGCTATGCTTTCCTATGTTTAATTTTTCGGATAATTAGACTATAACTGTTATAATTATTAATTACATCTTATCATAGTACATCGTTTTGTAGCATAAAATGTATACTATACATTATCCCACATTTATTTTTTCCAAATCAATATTAAGTATTTTACCATTTATTATTATTATTTAAAATTTTACAACAAAATTCACAAACGACACAAACTATTTTTTATGGATTTGTCTTTATTCTGCATTATAAAAATATATTCAAATGTAAAAATAATATAAAAAAAAAAAAGTGTCAAGGTGAAATTTATCCCTTATATCTCCTATATTCTCCCCCACAATGGTAAACATGTTACGGCATGTCAGTCAATCAATTTAACATCTCTGTTGCACGTGGGTCTTTTTTTTACTCTCACTTCATGGTTATCAGTTATATTTTTTCCCTTTCGAACTGACAGCAATAGATAATCTGTGTGAACATTAATACATCTACTTAAAAAATTCTTAAATATGGTACAATAATTTTCTTCCATAAAAGTTTTAAATTTTTAAATACATTAATTTTGATACACAAACTCATACATTATATAAACAGATTTTAGAATTCCAATAAGCACTAAAGTTATAAATGAAGTTATACTTTCACAATAATTAGTATCTATAAAGTATGAACTGTATAAATTCAAATATTTAAGCTAAAGTAGAAAGTACAAGTATAAAAAAATAATAGTTATAATGTAGACACAAACTTTTTACTATAAACCTCTGTAATGTGTCCAATAAAGTACCTGTTGATATTCCATCTATTTGTATGAGGATGATTTCGTTCTTAATAGATTTAAATGAAGAAAGTGATAATTGTTAGTACTTAAATAACGTGTAGCATAGTTGATTTTAAGATAAATTCAGGCACAATAGCTTAGATGAAATTGATTAATACTTAAATGCATTCAAGGTTGGAAAAAAATATGAATAGTTCTTTGATGTCGATGAACTATTATACTGTAAACAATAATTAAAGAACAATTAAAGTTATAAACATTTTAACTACAAACTACAATGTATTGATTTATCAATGAGACTTAAGAAAAAGTATTTATAGTATTAGAAGATATAATGAGATACAATTTTATTTTAAAATTAGATATAAGTCACATAACACATATATGATAGCACAATATTTTTAATTAGATAATTATTTAAATGTTCTCAAAACACTATATGTTTCTAGAAGGTTAAGTTACAACATTTTTATATTTTGGTTTTAGTTGACAGTAATTAATTTCACTCAATTGTTAAAATAATGATCGTTTAAGTTCATAGTTTTTTTTTTTTTTTTTAATAACCCATAAACTGAATGATAGCCTTGATCACACCCTTGATAGAGGACCATAAACTACAATATGATATATCATTTAAAAGCTAATTAGAAGTCCATGTAATGCATTTTCAATCAAGTGTATAATTTCACTTAATCTACAGATAAGTATTTATTTATTGTTTTGAATTTAAAACTAAAATACCTATTTAATGAATTACTTATATACTTTTTTATTGTAATATATACTAACACAAAAAAATTATACTATACATTAAATTTAGGTCATTTATGTTCATTTACACTGCAGTACTAAATCAATGCATATACCAATAACAGTGAAAAACGTACTTCTTTCTTCTTTTTTTCCGTTACTCTAATGTCAACCTCTTGTCTTGAGAACATTTTCTGCCAAACGTGTATTTATCCGTTTATGATAATTTCACATAAAACGTATACACAGTTTAACTACACGTCATTATATTTTCTTCTTCTTTTTCTTCTTCTTCTTCTTATTATCATTATCAAGTATTTGTTTTAATATTTTTGAAACGTGCACGCACACTGTACCACACGACCGTTGTAATCATCGGTGGCGACCGCAAGGCGTTATTTAATAATATATACCATTTACGTATATAATATGCGCTACGTTTAATAGCCGAATAGTCGAACCTATACAGATTGGTAATAGGTAGTGCGGACAGTACATAATATCTATACAATGTGGAACCCGTTGTGTTTTAAAATCAATATTACAATATCGGTTACGTGGGCGTGTGTCTTTGTGCATGCGGATACCGCGATTATGTTTATTATTATTTTCTTTTTTTTTTTTTTTTTTGTTTACAATAACACAAACACACATAGACACACGCACACACATCAGTAGACAAACGTAATTTGGATAAGGTGTTGACGGGGAGTCGTCTGTGTGAAAAATACTGACAACGCCCTGCAGCGCTCTGGGATTATTAATAATTATTACCCGTGATTACCTCTCGGTCAGACGTCACCCCGCCGCCGTAGTTCCGTTTCACGCCATCGCATACAAATGTATATAAGTGTGTGTTTGTTCTTTACGAGGGAGGTATAGTAATCCTACCCTCTTCCTCTCAATACACCAAATGGATACAATCCTACAACAATGGGAAAAACGCACGAGAAACATAATTAATAAAAATGCAAATCGATATGCCACTGACGGCGTTTTTTTTTGTTTTGTTTTTTTTTTTATTTATTTTTTTTTGGACGTGTTTTGCCACCGATGAAACTCACGCAGAGACAAATAGCCGACCATTTTCGAACGGAGCTTTACTTCCTTATACCTCTCTACCACCTCACCACCAACACGCACTTCGCCATAGACCTTGCAACCCCTCGTCCCTGCAACCGACATCGAAGACCCCCGAGAGATATTTATATACGTCGGCTTAAAAACAACGTCTTGCGGGTTTTTCTTTTTCACACCTACTATGTATAAAGTAGTAGTATTAATTATTTTTTAGAAAGTACGGATTATGGTTGAGGAGGTGGGGAGGGGTGAGTTCCCCGAAATCAATACGGTCGTCATCGTTGATGATGCGCATCAAACACGGAGAACTTGTATTAATGTCATTCAATCAACGATGTATATTGTGTCAAATAATAAAACTTGAAAAATTCAATAACAGTTATTTGTTTTTATTTTTATTTTTTTTTTTTTGATTCAGCTGTTGTCAAAAGATAAAAAATGTTTGCATCAAAAAAATGTTTTCTAATAAAAATTGTGTTTAATACTATAGTTTTTATTAATTGTTAATAATTATAAATTATAATAATAATGTCAAAGAACGATTAATTAAATACAATTTAACTACCTATAACTTGAAAGAATAGTATAAATAATCTGATACACAATTATAATTGAATTTTCATCATTCATTTAATATGTATCAAACCAATCATATAATTTTTTGTGTATTGTCGTGCGTGATGTAAATAATTTATTATATTCGTATTTTATTAAAATAAGTAAATAAAATATGTGTGACCTGACAATCTGGTACAAAAGAGTGAAAAATAAGATTTTTAGAAGAATAAATTATATAATTGCTGGACATAAGATAATCTGTTGAAAATAGTTTTTCTTGTATACCTACTTTCCTATAGTAGTAAACCCTGAATACAACTATCATATTACCTGATGTATAAAATATATATTCAAATGGTGATTAATGTTTAGTTGGTATATTATTTTATATAATTTTTATTGACTTATATGTTTATGACTTCATCTTGTATGATTCATACTTTTGTTTATGTGAATAATATTGATTCGGCAAAAGCTTATGCAATAGGATACCAGGTCTATTATTAATAACATCACGCTACTATACGCCGTTACTAGGAACCATATAAATAAATGTAGAATTTCCTAATTTACTTCAAAGGATAGTCACAGTTCTAGATTGGTTATCATATCATTGTAAGACTGATGCTCATTGTGGACTTTGTCAAAGTCATATATTGCCGTGAAATTTCAGCCTTTGCCAATTAGTTATTTAAAACTTAATGGTTAGGTATTTTTGTGTTCAATAAATTATTATAGCTATAAGTGTTCTTTTTTTGTTTTACCTGTCTTCTCATAAAACATTTCGAGCTCGTTCTAATGTGATACGTCGTATAAATAATTAATTGTCGTAACGATCGTCAACCACCTGAACGATGATCACCACACTACTCAAATCAGCGTATGATCAATTTAGTCAAGGACTGAACAACTTAACCAAGCTGCATGTCATTTGAACTGTATATTGTTATTAATCTATGAAATTCAAGTATGGATGAGAAAATTTGGTCCATATTGACATTGATAATTATTTATACAAACGTATGATATAATATAAATTATTATATTATTGTAATTTTTATCGTTTATTCTTCATACATTTTCAAAATAAGCCTTGTGTTACATATGTTAGCTTATACTGCTTAGGTATGAAATGAAATAATTAAAAAATAATTTATTACGTATTAAGAACATTTTAAACGAATTCAATAAGTGAGTTTTCAAATAGTAGCTACTAGCTAGGGTTATTCTGGTTGTATTATAATATTTTTATAGTTATTTATTTTAATTCAAATCGTTAATACTTTTTTTTAATTAAGCTGACAACGTTAAGATATCATAAATATATTAAATATCTTAATTTAATTATTGTCATAAAATAATATTTATCTTCGTGGATCACCATTTTTTTTCAACTAGTATTCTGTTTGGTCAAGGCCCATAAATAAAACTTGAATTAGCCAGCTATTCAATAGTAAAAAAATTTTTTTAGTCAGAAATTATTGCAAATATTTTAGTTTTATCAAGCAACCATAATAATATAAAACTGTTTTCATTAGTTTTTGATCTTATTGAATATGGAAACCAATTTAAATATGTGAATTAATAAATGTATAACTACTATTCTTTATTGTTTAAATAAAAATATTTATAATCATGAAATTTAAATATACTATGATATTTTAAAATAATTATAATAAATTCATCATATTTGATGAACAAAAAAATTAAAATGTAGTTTAATAAACTATGGTATTTATAAAATCTATTTATTAAATACGTGCACTGATTTTAACATATTGTAGGTGGCAGGTGTATACTTTATGAAGTGGAAATCAATCAATTTTAAGGTACATCGGTTTTAACTAAAAATGTGTCATTCACACGCAATTCTACTATAAAATGAATTTACAAAAATATGTAAGCTCTACTCAAAATTATTTTTATATTCTACTTTTAATCGTTTAAGCCTATCGTTATAGTAAAATGGAATTGCAATTTAATACCGTTAAAAGTAAAACTATTAAGTTGGGGCCAAAAAATGGAACTTGACACAGGATATTGTAATAGTCATTAAAAACTTTCTTAATTTGTAATTGGTTTTATTTTGTTATTACAATATTTATTCGAAAATAGCTTATTAACACAAGTTTTCAATGTATTTTAGTACGCCTAAATAAACTCTTCATATATTTTGTTAATTAAGTACTTACTTGGTATATTAATTATGTTAGCTTATAGTTAACTTTTAATATATCTATTGATTATTAATAAATAGTAACTACACAGCGAGTAAACAATGAAATAATAATAAAATTATTTATTCACAATTCACAACACATAAACTAAAAACTATTTAATTGTACGAGTATGTAGGTAAATATATTTATATATATATATTTGTAATAAACATATTTTTAAGTGTGTAAGGATGTTTTTAGTAAAAAGGTTAAAACTATATACTTATTCTATAAACATCATGTACCTCTCACTAAAAACTATTAAATTTCTTGTTAAAAATCATACTTTGTTATTTTGATACTATGCGATTAATTGTATCTTAAATCGAGTAAATCTTATACTAAGCGTGAACATTTACCACATTTAGTTTAATAATAATAAAAAAAAACGTAAAACTCAATAACGCCACTGAATAATGGCGTCGTCGACGTTTCCTATTTAATTTTAACATGTTTAACGGAACGTATTATAAACTCTACTTTTTTTCTCGATCTATTTGTATGTATATAATACAATATACAACGACATATATATATATATATATTTAATATATTCTTGTTCACTACTTCTTCTCTCTCGAATACTAGAAACGAGCATTGCTTGTGTATTAAAATGTATATGAATAAGAAAGAATGAAAGAACATGAAGAGAGAAAAATTTTTTAATGAAAACGAAGAAAATAAAAAAACACCGCATAAGGACTTGAAAACGGAGGAAAATCAATAAACAAGAATCACAGTGGGAAACGAGAGTTTAATTAATGTGAATTCATCCTTGGAGGAGCAACCCGGTGACGGCGATGCCGATTTTTACAGACGTCAACTCACACAGTTCACTAAACTCAGGCCATTCATGCGTGCCCGCGTACCTAAATACTGAAAACACATAACCTCGTTTTTGATACTTACAGGGTCGCCAGCCGACGCAGAAACTTCACGGGGCGCACTCGTGTTATTCGTCTGCAAATCACTGTTGCTGTATAACATAATATATAATACGATATTATTATACAGACGTGTATAATATCTATAACCTCTTCACGTTAACCTTCACGACCACTGTGGCAGAAACCAACCAAGACCGATCGCAACGGATTGTCATCTAAGAAATAATCCACGTGTGCGTACATTATTATTCAAACGCACTATCGTATTATTATTATTACTATACGCAGATAAATAATTGTATCTATGTCTCTATTTGGCGAAGAAAATTAAACTATAAGTGGTTTCCTATACAGTGATATCAGAATTTAAAATACATAATATATTATAATAACATGTGCGAGTACATCGTTAGTATCAAATCTTTGACTCAAAAAATTAATAATAAAGTGTGTATGTAGTCTATCCATAAAATATAATAACATTAATAGTAGCTAGTGTATTCAATCAATATTTTGATAAAACAATAGTACTACTTAACTAACTCTTTTCGGGGCCGATAAATGAGATTAAATGATAATAAATACACGAAAATAATAATTTATTGTTTTATTTAATTCCTTTAAGATAATTTTTCTCATGAAAAATATTTTAATGAGTTTATTTAAATCGACAATATCAAGTATGATAAGTATATAATAATTAAATGTATAACTTATATTTTCAAGATGTTTGTTACAAACACATCATTTAAAATCGTTACATAATAGTAACTATGATCAACTATTGACTAAAGCAGCTTAAACTCGAGTTGTATGCTTATGTAATAAGTGTGATGAGTATAAACACCAAAAATCCAACATTTTTAAAAGTAAATACATAATTAAGCAATAAATATAATAAAACACTTTTATTAAAATGCCGTACACCAATAATCGCACACCTCGGATGCCGACACACTCTTCCTTTCACAGTGTTAACGGTTTTCTTATGTTTGATCACGTTCTGGTATCTCAATTTATTTGCTTAATAAATTGATCTAATTGATTAATTTAACAAAGAGTATGATAATAATAAAATTATTAACAGCACTATTCATAAATATATAAAAAAAAAAAAATTCTTTCAACTTTCCAGTAAATACATAAATAAATCTTACATTTTATTTATTACATTTGTAGTACCAAATATAACTACAATTAATATTGAATAACCTATTTATTTTATTAGTTAACTCATAAAAATAAATTAATTCATTCAATGAAAGACCTCTTCATCCAACCGAAATAAACCCAACACATATTATACAGTTATTGGAACTTATTGTTAATAAAAAAATTGCTTAATAGATATAGTGGGATAAGAAAAATTCGTTCAAAATTTTTTACAATAATATAATGTTATTTATTTAAACATTGTCATTTATTAAAAAATAATACAAAAATTGATAATATATGTTTTGTATATTTAATTAAATTTTTAAAAATAATTGTTAAGTTAATAACTTTATAATTTTAAATTTTAAAAATAATGTATTATTCAGTTTATAATTATTTTTTATTTAGTTAAATCAAAAATAATTTAGTCTTATAAAAAAATTACTTGATTTGGTAAAACTTTTTTTGAATAAGTAAAAACGTTTATCAACAATAATTAATTATATTAAACCAACACTGTCTGATTATATTTTTTTTCGTACTTATGAATGAATTGACTGTTTATTGTTCTATTTAATCTATGAGAAACGCAGGTGGTCTACCATCCAATCATATACTATAACATTATCATTATTACTTTTTAAGAAAAACTAATGTATATGTAAATACATATTAAATAATGATTTAGTTAATTATGCTTATGAAAAAAAAATTAGACATAGGTTATTGTGACCTTAATAATTAGTTCGACCACTTACATAATATAATATGTGTATAAATAGTTGTATAATGCACATTGGTAAAATTTTAATATACTTTGATAGGTACTTTATTCCTTTGAAATATTTATGACACGTTTTAAAATTGAATAGGTAGGTACTTCAATTTAATTTATTTAAATTTTACCTAATATAATATTAAAAAAAAATATTAAACTGTTGAATTTAAGTTTATATTATTCAATATTAGTTTTTTTTTTTTGTATTGAATTGTTGATTTGCATTCTATTATACATTTAAAGTAGGCAATAGGTATTTTAATAACAAATACATTTGATTTTTGTTTTTGTAAATTAAAATTTACCGTAAAATGCTTTAATAATTTTTTTTTTTTGTTATTATCTAAATTTTTTGACATAATATATAATAGGTATATTATATTACAATTTTTATCGTTGCTAAAATGTTTCTAAATTAATTTATAAAAATTAGTCCAAATAAAAAATTTAAAAACAATTATTTAAACATACGTATTATGCTATTAAACGTCTTTACAAATACTTATCATTAAACACAATTCGTATTGTGTTCAAATTAGCGTGTATACTGATATATCACGACTTACACGACTAAAAGGCATAGTATGATGTAGGTACCTACTTTCACCGAAATGCTTCGTATATAAATGTTAATGTCCCATTATACTGTAACTCGCCGCGTATAAAATATTATAGTCTAGAACTTGGGAGCTCCGTGACCGATGCCGTCATTAACAACTCTAATTTAAAGTTTCACGAAGTTTTAAATAAGGTTATCTTTTGGGCGTTTTTTTTTTTTTTTTTTTTAAGTTAAGAATATAAAGAAGGCGAAATTAAATGATCGAAATAAAAAATAAAAACTACTTCACAGAGAAATATTAATGGAAAAATACATGTAATTGTTCTATTAGACAGTTTTTAATTTCCTTAAACTATTATTTTCTTTAAATCTTACAATTTATTGCAACCCTTTCAAATACTCACACTACAGAGCATCATCATAAGCACATTCATATACCTAGTATTTTTTTTTTATATTATATTAATCTGACACATGCGATTTACATCAAAATATTCATGACCATTATAATATCCATTCATTGTGTTACCATGTTACCGTTTTGTGTTTAGTTCACACGCATACTATATTATCATTTATCGTGTGTTTAATGAATAGTTAACATAATATTTGCGTAAAATTAAAAATGGGCATCGGAGTCGATATATGTTTGTAGGTGGGTACTTAAAACGGCAAACTCATGAGATTGTTCTTTGTAACGATATATTTACAACTACATATAAATAATATGATCGATGGTTTAAAACGTGTGTGAATGTACGATGGTGTGATGCACAAAAATGAATGAATTTCGTGGGGTAACTTAAAATTGTCAGGTCATCAGTATTGAGGGGTATGCATTTATGATAATCATTGAGATGAAGTAAAATATATTGTTGTTGCTGTTAAGTAATAGAGCATCAAGTTTGTGATGGCTTAGCTGAGTAATCTGTTAGCTATATATATCATAAATAATTCAAGCAAGATTAAAGTTTCATTGACCTAGTAAAACTCTATGAACATGTCTATACAATACATTGGAATCATATTTGATTAATTTCATACAATGTTTTTAGATTTGTTTCAACTTTTTATTTATATGATACCTATGGAAATATTTATAATTTATTATGATCTTCAGCTGTTAATATTTAATTCTATATTAGATATTAACATACTATCAATCGTAATCTAAAACTTATGTTAAATACCTTACAAACGTTCAACAGGTCACGTTATTTCATAGAAACAATATCACAAGTAGGTATATATCAGTTACATATTATGTACCTTATAAAATCTGAAAATGATTATTTATCTGTGCATTAATATTTTACAATATATGTTGAGAAATCTACTATTTTATATAAATAATGTTCAAGATAATGTTAAGTTCAGTAATTGAGCATTTTGTTAAAATGAAGTGAGCAGTTTTTTATAACTCAATAGTTACTTTAATATTATTATTATAATCTAAACTCTATGAATGTTATAGATTATAGTAATATTTAAAAAAGAAATCAAAATATATACTTAAAAAATATGAATACAAATTATTATTTCGACCATGGATAATAATAATCCAATTATATAGTTATACTTATGTACTATTTGTGAGTATGTATAAATCGTTAATAACTTAATAATATTATGATACATAAAATGGATACCTACAACAATTTGATGTCCGATCAACGGATTTATTAAGGACCTTGTACTCAGTTGGGGATAATGTGGCATAATAAAATATGTCATTTATTGCATTTAGATATTGTGTGTGTGTGTGTGTAACTAATGTACACAGATCCCTGAGGTCACTTTTATTTCACTTTACTCGCTTTGAACACCTTGAACGTTAATAATTTCATTAGATCATTTTTCTTTTTTCTTTCCTTTTATCACTAAAATTTTTCGTATATAAGAAATAATTTTTCAGTGAAACTCACATCCGTAAATAAACAATGATTTATTGACTTGCTCCTATATTGTGCTCTACGCAGACATTTTATTGTAATAATTGCAATTTTGAAGACAAACCTTATGGGAGGTGATGGTGCGATGTGTATGATTCCGTTTCGAGTTGCATATATTATTATTAGATATAGCGTGCTCGGGGTGATTAGTTACCTACGTTTTGATTATTAGCGGGCACGAGCGTGTGAGGTGCAAGGCACAACCTTGCTCTGCCGCCGCCCTTACACACACACGCGCGCGTATGTATGTATACATCGTGCCCACCATTATTCACACACATACACACACACTCATACATACACACACACACACACACACATACACGCAAGCACACTTACATTTAAACACACACGTAGGTACATTATAATCATAATGTATGCATGCACAAAAGTTATTACCCGTTTTTCGTTGCTGCCGAATAGTCCGGACACGATAATTCTGAGGTTTGTTTTTCGCATTTCGGTGTGCCAACACGCATCGTATATACCGCAAGACGGTCGTTACGCATTCCTCGTGTACTATGAGAAGTTTAAAATCTACCTACATATATACTTATCTCTGCAACCAAATCTGTTATAATGATTTTTCCAAAGCTTTACTGTCTGTCGTACGTGACAACTTCTAAAGTAGCTTTTATTATTATTATTATTTTTTTTTTTTGTAGCATAAAGGACGTGTGTAAACACGTTTAAAACTAGACTCGAATTTCAATGTTTAAATTCCACTCACAGATATTATCTTTCTCCATTTGAACGACAGCGATTACTCCCTGTTACTACATATAATCATATACATTACATTTACATTTGTTGATAAATAAAAATTACTAATTATATAAAATATTATATTATTATAGAATAACAAGAAACATTTAGAAGTTAAAATAAATATTTAATGAAAAAAAAATACTGCAGATATTTTTAAAATGGTCTTTGATCAATGTAATTATAAAATTTTTCAAATATTTAATTTCCAGTCTAACGTGTTTAAATTTAAATGTTTAAAAGCTTATTTTAAAAATAAAGATTAATCATAAAAAAACTAAAAACTGAATAAAATATATTTATAAACACTTAACTATGTTGATCTTTTTGATTAATTCTAAAATCCAATCATTTACATTTTAATTGATTATATATTTACATCATATAATTTGTAAGGTTATATTATTTTCATGAAATTAATCTATTTTACGAATATGAAACAATATATATAATATATATATATATATATATCTGAATTATATTCAAATAAACATTAATAAATATTAAATATAAAAATAATAAATAGATAAAGAAATAATAAAAATCTATTTTTCATAATAATCTAATATTAATAATCAAAAAAAATAAAAACATAATATGATTCAAACAATTATTTCCATTGTATGGCGTTTTAAATTTTTTTAGGCTCTTCAAATTTTTACGCCCAAATTAAAATATACTATACATAAAAATGTTTGTAGTTCATGTCATCACATACAATTTGAATTAAAGGCATTGCGTGCTGAAGCATTAACTAGTAGCTGGTAATTTTTGAAGTAAATTGAGAATTCAAAATATATAACTAAATATACAGAAATAAAATCTTGACATTTTAATTATAATAATTTATGTATTTCAATTTATAACTTTGAATCGTCTTTAAAGTTAGCAAGATAAAATATGACGTTTCAAATAAATAAAAAACAATTTTAAAATTTTAAATATACTCTATGTTAATCGTGGTAAAGATTCTGAGGTATATATAATTACTATTACAAGGTAATGCACATTTTTCGCTAATAAATTATAAACTCTGAAATGTTTATTCTTAAATGATTTTGCTTATTTTAGGTATCATAGATATCTACATCATATGGAGCCAAGGTTAGAAATGAGAGTAATTCACGCATCAAACAAATACTTGAATCGTTTAAAATAAATTTACCATAATAATCATATTGAAAATTGCTTTTTAAGAATAATTTTTGTACATGGAAATCAACAAATATTGTGTTTGAAAAACGATTTGCAAACTTTATTTTTAATCACCATAATATTTTGTAGCTGATTATATATTTTTAAATATTAGCATATTATATTAAAATTAAAACAATATGTTAACAGCAGAAATATTCTGTAACTTCTTGTTTACACTTAAATTTGTGATTTTATTTGTAACAACAACCTATTAACCTATGTAACCTTTATTACACCTACCAAAAAATGAACACTGGTTTTAATGTTTTTTATGAAATTATATTTAACACTAATTTCATAAATAATTAATGTTTACATAATTAATTAAAAATAACAATATATACCTATACTATAAATTGTTTTTTGGTTTTTATCAATATTTTTTTTAATATATTAACCTCATTAAAAGGAAAAAAATCACAACATACTATATTATGTTATGACACCAATCTAAAATGTTTCTTTCTAAAATTGTCGATATTATTATTTCCAATAATTATATAATAGTATGTAGAAATGTACATTGTAATATTTTATAAATCGCATTTAATTTGATTAAAATCTTATTTATTTCATTTTTATTTTTTTTTTTTTTTAAATTAAATAATGTTACTGTATTTTGTATTACTATTGAATTAATTAATGTTAGTAAACAGAATATATAAATTATTATATTAAAAAAAAAAAAAAAAAAAAAAAAAAAAATCATATGGTTAGGAATCAAACTTAAATAGTTAAATTCCCTCGGAACCCATAGTAATATAATAAATTGTAAATTTAATTCTCAGTTAAAATCTAAAATCATTAAATTTAACTGTTAATATTACATAAACTATAATTGCTCATAGAAAAAATGTAATATTTAATATTGTTTTAATTTTATATGTATTATCAAAATAAATATAAATTAATTATAAAACATACCGTCACAATTAAATTTCTATTTATTTTGAAATTCAAATAAACTGGTTTTTTTTTTTTTTAATTGTGGAATTGGGTTTAGTGGAATTTAAGTTTATGATATAATATTTTGTAAACATTAAAATTACATAAATAATTATAGAAATTGATAAAAAGCAAAATTAAAAGATTTAAGCTTAATTTTAAATATGAAGAATAGATCAAAAAAATTCTAAAATATGGTAAAAAGTTAATTTTGTACATCGTATTATAGTTATTTAAATTACATTGTCCTATTATCATGAATAAAAAATTTATAGTTTTTGGAATAACATGAATCTACTTAAATTTTGTTTTACCGTTTCACATACAAAATATAAAATATTTTTCCTGATTCATCCTCATTCTTATTTTATAAAATTTCGTATGATATGATTGGAATGGCATTATTAATAAAAAATTGCTTGACTATGCCTAGTAACTAAACGTAAATTTACTATTAGCTTATACTGAATAGTAATAACTAATAACCTACTAAGCTTTAATTAAAAAAAAAAAAAGTAGATGTTTTTTCTTTTTTAAACTAGAAATAGAATAGATTTAAAAAATTCTGAAAATTGAATACTTAACTATAAAACGACTTCTTGTCAATTGTGATAGATCAATAGCAATTATTTAGGTGGGATTGTTTGAAAATGATTTAATACATCCATGTATTAAATATGTACGTATATATATATATATATATATAAGGTGTGTAAAAGAAATGGTTGTGGCCTTAGGAGAGGAACACGAAAAAGATCACCACCGTTACGAGACGGTAAAACGGGTCAGTGGAAAAATTCAAAGAAATCCGTGTGACATTTAACAATACCGTGATGTCGTTTTAATTCACTTCCCGTAAATACTCGGGAAAGACGGTAATATTGTATATACACACGATACACATTTTACTAATGAAAGTCACTTCCGGCTAAAAATGAGCCTGTGTAGGTACATGTGGTTCTTCTCCTTGTACAGCAATTTTTACCGCATTACCTGTTGCTGTAGTGTGAACAGCGGCAATCATACAAACTTGTAGGTATGTGCATTGTATGTGCGCGTGTGCGTGTGTCGACGCTTCCTCCCGACTCGTGTCATTATATGTTTTTGGATTTTCTCTCCTTTTTCCGTTCGTTTTTTTTCCCTCGATTTTCGTACACACGAATATTATCATTACAGAAGCGTGTTGTGTGATGTCCGCGACTACGATCCATAAGTATATGTATAATATAAACTACATAGGTAGCTACCTACGCGACTGACAACAGTATAATATACCTACGTAATCACTGTGGCGCGGCGGTATATTATAGCGGCGGTAGTGGCAATAATACTACATTATATTTTTGTACACGGAGTTTGGACATTTAAACTCCCCATTCATAATGGGATATTTTAATGTTGTGTATTCCTATATGTCGGTGTACCGTGTTTTTGGTATATGTAAAAATACAATAATTACCACCCAGTAATCATATATACGAACACAGTATTTAAGCATGAGTTATTTATACAACTACGGTGTTGTACTTATTTATACATAACATGACTGTTTTGCGTGATCGAAACGATCAATAAGCTCCTCCAACACACACACACACACACACACACGTTAACTATTTATAATTCCCTGTGACCTAACTCGTCCGCTCTCGATGACAATCGTGCTAATGGTTAGTCGTTTTGTCTGTTTCCGCCGTAACCCACAATATAAGGTAGTAAGTTCAACCCTATACAACTCTCCCGTAACAAACATCACACACGGCCCTCTTGGCTGACATTTTATTATTCTGATATCTGTGCGATAAGCGGGTAACACAAAGTTAACAGGCAAACTGTAAATATGCGAATAATATATGGAGGTGTAGGTAAGAGTTTAGTGTTCTTTATAACGCACACCTGCATGCTATGAATTAAGAATTGTATATACACTAAAGAACTGAATCTATAATATAATAGTTGGTAAATTGGTACTTGCCATTTACCACTTAACACATATAGATTATGAATAACTATTTGCTATATGTATAAGAAATTGTTTAAAAATATTATTACCAATTAATAATTAACATTACCTTGATCTAAAATGTATAACCACATTGGAAATTTTAATTATAGCTCAAGGATTTATTTTTCTTTTTTTGGTTTTAGGTCAGTAGGTATACTTTAATTGATTTTAAAATATAAAAATGTGTATGTTATAAAGTGAAAATATTTCTAAAGTCTATAAGCACATACTAAAAATTAATCATATTTTTATTTATGAAATAAACCAACATTTTTAATTTAAATGTTATAATATATATATATTATCAATATAATATATTATTTTAAAGTAATTATATTTTTTTATATACAGCACTCATTTTAAAAATTAAACAAACATTCTTAAAATGATTACTATAAAGAAAAAAGTAATATTGTTAAGTCTTATTCATTGAACAGTACATTTTATTTAGTGAACCATTTAAATTCTTTACACATAAATTCACTTTCATTACTTCCTAAAATTTAAATGAAGAAAAATGCACTATAAGTTTATAAAAGATTTTAATAGACCAATCGTCTAAATAAATTTTAATATTTTTAAACAATTTATTTATTTATTTATTTATTTTTTTAATTTTCATGTATAAAAATATATAATTATTATTTATAATTAAATTAATTATCTATATATTCAATTTTACATTTGAAAACAAACATAATATTCAATAAAGTTGATACTTTTAAAGCCGCGCAAAAAGTACAATATATTTATTATGTTTTATACGATTATAACACTATATATTATTAAAATAATATAATATCTTTAATACAGATATGATTAGTAATTACTTATTAAATTATAGGAATAACATTGATTGTAATGAATATATGAGTATACTTATTTAGAAATAAGAATTTAAAAAAAATATATTCGCGTTTTCCATGAAATTGAAATGAAAATACTGTATAATGATATGTAGGCTGATAAAATATAATGTCATAACTTTCTTTAATTTAATACTGGAAAGTAAAAGGATTACACGAGCTCTCACTATACACCCTAGACTTTCTTATAGATATAGTGTATTTATAAAAAACTTAGAAATAAATATTTCAATACACATAATAGTCATGACTCTAACTGTATAAATATAAAACAAAAACTGACTGGTTTTACAATTTGAGCTAATTGTTTTGTAAAAGTGTAGAGCTTTGTCTAGACATATTTACGTTTGAACGTGATTTATTTTCTAAATGCATTTTTAATTACATTCTTAATGAATAGATAATAAATTTGAAATTAATTATATTGTATATAAATAGTTATTTATTAGTTGGAGACTTAATCAAAGTTTATTCCTATTTTTTAATGACTTTGTATGTGTTTTCATTATTAATATAGATGTATTTTTACTTTTTAAATTAATACATTATGAATCGATTTTAAGAAGAAATCATTTTACAAAAATTATGTTAAACTAATAAAATAGTTAATTTGAATCTCGATTTAAAATTGAAGCAGTCAATATATTATATTATAGATTATAGTTATAAATGGTGTACCTCGTCACAGAGTAGTCAATTTGATGATTTTAACGAGTATGTTAAATTACTTAAATTTGAATTCGATGATAATTCATTGTATATGATGAAAAATGGTTTTGAACGGAGACGGTTTATAGGTGGTCCACCTATATTACTAATGATATTTTATATTTTTTACTATTAGTTGTATGAAAAATTGAACTTATTTGTGCAAAAAATAAACCAAATCAATTATTATCATTTATTATAATATTATTTTATATAGTATAGCTACTATAGTTATTATTAATTTTGTAATAATCAAAACTTCAAAAACAATTTAAAAAAACTATAAGAATAATTTATTATTTATGATGATAAAAGATATTTAAAATTTTTTAAATAATATAATATATTTTAAATAAAATTTATAAAGAAAAATTCAAAAATTCAAAAACTTGAAATGTCTATAAATCACTTAAAATAAGAAAAATAATTTGAAAATTATACGCTTATGTTTATAAAAAATGTTAACATCAATAAATGGTGAAAATTAAAGTATAAAAGTATAAAAAGAATGAAGAAACACAAATACTGTGGGATGATATAAACACATAGCTGAAAATCAAGAATACATTTTATAATCGAATCATATAATTAATTAAGATATGTTTTTGAATAATATAGATGTACCTAACATTTATTGTTGGTCATAAATAAATGTATACATTACAGGATTTACAGTAGTTCACTGTTTATGAAAATCTGCTATTAAGAGGAGTATAGGTAAACGGAACTTATTAATGAAAAGATTAAAATCATTGAATGTTATCATATTTTAAAAACTTAAATATTTTATCATTAAATAATAAAATAAACCTTCATTTTTATCATACTTAATCATTGTGGCATTAAATTTAATTTTTGGCTCCCATAATTTTTTGTTTTAATTTCTTAAAACCCAGTTTTCCTTTTTATCGCTTATCATTCATCTGCATATTTCAATTTTTACTTCATCTACTTTATAATATTATAAATAAAAGTACTATTTTTTCTTACCTTAATATATTATTATATTAGAATTTCTATTTCTATATTATACCTGATATCGTATCTTCTTTATTTTATTTTAATACTTTATTTTTGTTCATATCTAGTTAATTTTTCACGATTCTTGTTGAAATCGTATTATTTAAATTTTACAGTCAAGTAATATCATATATATATATATATATATTATACTGGAATTTAATATTATAATGAAATTATAACAATAGAAAACTCGCATCCAACTAAATTATTTGTGATTTGTACACTTGAACTCTGTTGGCGTTATTTTCCACATTTTCACACCTTAATATAATGATTCAAAAACGACCATTGCAGAAGTTTATTGAGAAACAAAATCGGTAGTGGCAATGGTAGCGTATCACGTCGTATAATAAAACGGCTTATTACACGATTATTATACACTTCGGGCTGGTCCTGTTAATCGTTCGTAACATTAGGTGAACTCGGTGGTTTTCATCGATACACGAGCGGGACGTGCATTAAAAACGGGGGCGATGAAAAGACCGGTGTAATTTGTACAATTTTCGTAGCAGGTCAACGCAATCGTTGTCGTTAGTTTCCGGTACCTGTACAATATAAGATTGGTGCGGTCACGTTACCGATTCGGGGAAGAATAATAATTGGAAGACAATAATGAAATAATAATAATAATAATAATAATCTGCAACCACAAACGTTTTATTTCGTAACAGTCCACCGTGTAAGTCGAAGGAATTGCTCACGTACGCGAATGGAGAATCAGCCCGGCACGGCTATATTATATTAAATAGATGTAGTGCGAATCCAATATAGGCGAATGTACAAAAGGGTATTCTAAACGGTCGTGTAATGAGTAGACGGCGCGGGTGGGACGAAGGTGTGTGATATTTGTGGTGTGAAGAAATCAGGTCGGACTATTCAAACCCATCTAATACCTACGGTTTGTACGAGAATAATATGCGTACGAGACGGAGAAATGGAAGAGGAGACGATAAAAAAATAATAATAATAATATAATATGTATATACCATATATATATACACTAAAGTACTAGCCATATAGCAAATAAGACCGGACATCTATATATTTTCTTTTCATGTGCGCCGGGTCGTGTGAGTGTGTGTGTGTGTGTATGTGTGTATTTGTGTGTAATTTATCGGAGCCCCCCGAACAACAGTATCTCACGACTTCACGATCTTCATTACTCGTTTGCTCACGAGCAAATTTCCGACGGGTATTAACTATTGTTTCACGTCAACTAAGTATAAAAATCCACGTATATTTATCTGTGCGCGCGCGTGTGTGTGTACGAATTGAGACGGTTGTTTTTATCTCCGGGTTTATAATATAGTTACTCTCTTTTTTATTTCTTTCGGTTTTATTTTTTTTGGCCTCAAGTCGTCGTTGTTTTAGTTGTTGTTTTTTTACACACATATAAAAATAAAAACGTGTGTACAACCGCGCGTACTAATCTTCGGTCAACCGTGACTCAATATTAAATATTATGTTTTAATTTTCCCACATGTCGTTCTAATACGGTCGCCAATAAAACCATAAAAAACGTGTAAAGGTCCATCATCGGAAGAAGCTGATCATATAAATTGAAAACGACTCGATGACTTACTTCACTCATAACGTGAAGCTACTATCTTCTTAATCGAATGATAAAAAAAAAAATAAAAATCAAGCCAGTGCTTCACTAAAATATATTAAAAATATTATTATTGTTTCAGTTAAATGTATGCAAAATTGTACTCTTAATATTAATTTGTATTTTTATTCATAATAAATAAAACGTACTTTTATTTAGTCTTACTATTATAATGTATTTCTTCGGGTCATTTCGATGATTATTTATCTAATATTAGTGCTAACTTTGTTTCATACATGATATCTTATAAAATTAATTACTAACCAACTATCAATATTTGAGTAAGTATGTACATTGTAGATACTAGGAGTATATTTAATATACATATTTTAATTTTAAATACTGAGTGAAAATAAGAAATAAATTAACCTATAGTATAAAATGTATAGATAGTTCAAATGTATTGTTTGCTTGGTTATTGGATTTTATTTAGAATTGAAAAATTTTCAATCTGATTAATCCAGTATATTATACAGAGTGTTCCAAATTTCAAAATTTCATTAGTTTTACCTTACCTATTATTCTAATATTTTGTAAGGTAAAAATAAATTAGATAAATATAAATATTCTAACATTAAACTATTTATAACTGTTCAGAATACAGTTTTATTATAAGCCATTTAAACGTAATGTTCTTAACGGGGAATAGTAAAAATATAATAAAATATATTTAAAGTCTATCAAGACGAGTTTAAATATAACAATACTAACACGTATAAAATAATTGCGTATGCAGATCACATACACATTCGAACATTGTCATAATATTATATGGAAATTCAGGGGGTCATGATAGTTGGTGGTAATAACACGGTTGCTCGGGTTTCGCCTTCCTAATAATTCATGGTCTCGGCAATGTGCACCTATTATCATAAGCCTGATGTATGTACTAATACGCGTGTGTGTGTGCGTATTCAAACAAACAAAACGATTTCTTCGGGCTGATAGTGACGTTTTAATTTTTACCATAAATGATTACAGTGTACGAGTGCTTTGGTACATGCGAACGGATATATAGGCGCGCAATGTACTGGATAATACGTAATATATGTGTGCACGGTAGCACATACACATATACAGAAAAAAAAACAATATATAGAATAACAAATAATCATAAAGATGATATCGCGATGGAAAACAATTGGTGAACGAGAAAATAAAAAACCACAAGTAAAATTTATTCATAAATGCGCGTCCGCTGCAGGTCGATTTTTGCCCGGGCAAATTGACCGTGTCGATCTATTGCCGTCGTCGTGTCTTGTAGTGAAACACTGACGAATCTACGTCGTATTATAATATTATAATGTTACGTTTCGTATATGTGCGCGTGATAATATTATAATAATACGTGTACATAATATTATTATTGCTCACTGTTTTAGTACTTTCTTGTGCGCACGCTATATAGGTAGGTACTAGGTACGCAGTTGATTGTTATATGTAGATGACTATCGCATATATGTAAACCACGTTAAAACAGTCGTCCAATGTCCACTATATAAGCGTTTCCGTCTACTGTATAATAATATTATGCGTAACACGAATCGGATTGAATTCGAAAAAATTGTATACGTCGCCCCAGGTGTGTAATGGGCACATGGTCGTATTAATCGGGTAATAATAGCAAACGATAATATTACTATTGTATACTGTATATTATTACATATTGTATAATATATATACAGAGTGATACAAATGTATATTACAGCAATTTTATCATATAAATATTAGCAATAGAGAAACATGTTTAATACGCAAGTTTTTATGTTTAGAAATTTAAGTGTGAATTCCTTATCTTTTTTTGCAATCATCTTGTAAATAATTTTTTGGGAGTATTTCAATACATAAAAATTGAAATTCGGATGAGTTGTTTATGAGTTATAACTTGTAAGTATTAAGGTTTAGATGAATGAAATATTGGATCAGTATTTTGCGGGTTATTAATGTATTCATCATAACCGATAATATTTAGATATTTTATTTCACATACATGCTATTGAAATATCTTCTATTTTCTATCAAAATAAATTTTGTTCAGACATAAAATAAAATGTTTATACATCAATATACACGATTTAAAATAAGAAACGGACTTGGCAGCCGGCTTCTGTGCAATAGGCGTGATTTAGTTCATAGCTGTAAGTTAAAACAAATGATTTAGTATAGTAAGGTCAACTGTATAGGACATGAGCTGACCGCTGCCGAGGTCGCTTCCTATTTTGAACCAAGTTTTACACAATTGGAAAAACATTTTAAAATAATATTGTACTATGCCTTTATAGTTAATTTTTTATAGATGATAAAAAAAAAGTATGATAATTTTATCAAAAGCCAAAACTTAACTGGTAATTACCACTATATTTAATGTGTGTAATATCATCCCAAAAACTAACAAGTTATTCTGTCCCTATTAAACATATATTTTGATTTACTGGATTTGTTCATTTAGAAATTTATAATATCTTCCATATTGAACATTATTTAAATAAAAAAAAAATAAAATCATTATTAAATTAATTTTTTTTATGGGTATACTTTACTCAATATATATATTATATAACACATTTATTAAATTTATTATTATATACTAATACACATTAGTATATAGTTATAAATGCAGTCAAATATAGTCTGAAATTTAGTATTTTAGGATGTAGGTACTAGGTATACTTAAGGTATAATAACTAATAAAAAATGTATAATTTTTTTTTTAGTAAACAACCATTTACTTAAATAGTACTGTTGATTATTTAAGTTAAACGGATACCTTATATAAATATATGTGTATTGTCTATCTAGTTTAAATGTAATTATATTTAAAAATTAAATCACAATATATTTTATAATAAATTATTAGAAAACAGTAAAATAACAGTGGTGAAATTATTGAAAAAGGTATGAATGTTTTATGGATAAAAACAAATATAACTCTCCCCTCTTTACAAGATTTTCTAGAGGAAATAAGCTCGGCTTACGGGATTTACTCTATTGTCTTTCTTATAATAAAATATAATCCAATAATTTATAACGACAAAATTTCATATTATTATGAAAAGTCTTTCTTTAACCTAATACGTTACATTATCATAAACGATAAATTCCCATAAAAGCAAAAATGTACAATAAAAATTAACTATGATACGTGCTTACTTCATAAATTATACCTGTTCCGTAGATAATATTAGATGTTATGAATTAAAATTTTGAAGAAAAAATAATAAAAGTTTATTTTTGTTAAAAAAAAAAAGATGTGTTAAGTAGATACTAAAATAATGAATTATCACAAAGCTTAGTATTTATAAAATGTAAAACTTTCAATATTGAATATTGGTAAAAAAAGTTTTTTTTTATTTATCCTGAAAAATCACATACCAAATTATATTAGTGTTTAAACATTTCAAAACAAAAAATAAAAATATTGGCATAATTATTGGTAATCAACAATGATTAAATTAAGAGATTAATTATTATTTTCAGTTTTTAATTTTATTTTAGGTAACTAGAATCAGTTAAATTATTTCAAATAATGTTCTACTTATATATCTTATACTTAAATAAATTGTAGAGATTTAATTATCAATTTTTCACAGTACAAATTTATATATTCAAGTAAAGTTAACGGAGACCTAAATAAAAAGAAATGTATATACATAAAAGAAGATAAAATTTCAGTGTCTTATAAGGTTTTGTATTACCTTTTATAGGTATTTTTTTTCTTTTTCATGTATAATTTATGTCATAATAGAACAATCTAAAGTTGTAATATGATATAATAATATTTTGTAATGTAGTAGTAAGCTTAAAAATACATAGAATATTGCAATTTATTTTTCTATTTACATTTGAGATTTAAAAATTATATATGTTTTAAAAAGTAAAATAAAAATAAATGACTACCTTTTTACGAATTTATAATTTAACATTCATTTAGTATTTTATTTTAAACTATATTATTTTTATGCTAAGTATTTTAACAAAATTAATAAAATGGCATTTATATTTGTACATGGTTACTTAAGTAGAGTCTAATTCAAAATATCCACACTTTCCTTACAGAATATATAAATGTCAATTTTTAACGGTGAAAATTATTTATTTTTTTTTTTTTGTTAATAATAATAAAATATAATTAAATTAAGTAAAATAAACACGTTTTGTTATTAAGGTACCTATATCATATCTCTCAAGATAAAATGCTTTTGAGTTCATTGTTAGTTGTTATGTGATCACTGTATAATAACGTGATTAATAAAAATATAAATTTTCTAACAAAATAACAATGTTTGTTAAAAAAAATTAGATCAGGAGTGCAAAATAGATGATCATATAAAAAGTACTATCCAGGTTTCTTTATTATATCCTATTATTTACACATATGTATATATTATATGTTCAAGGTAATTTTTTAATCGCATTTGATTCATTTTTATAATTAAATTATTAAAATTCTGGTTTTTAACATTTTTAAACATACCTACTCATGAAATCCATAATCAATGAACCATTTTTAAATATAAAAAAATTAGATTCTTTCTTTTTAGAAATTTTTGAATCTTATTTACAGTTATTTAGTTATTCTACACGCTAATAATAGTTTTAAAACACAATTTATGTTTTATATGTTTGTTAACGGGTATAACAAATTGCTAAACACTGTATTATAAAGTGTGATTTGGCAATATTCATCAATTCAATATTTTTCTTACATTTTATTGCGTTAAAATCGTTAGATACATAGTTGTTATACTATAAACAATACAGCACACGTGGTAGTTCGACATTGTTTCTTATTTTAGAAAAATTCAACAAGTACGTACGAAAATTAGTCCTTAATTTCATTGTCTTTTCGCACCATACAAATTACTGCGGAACTTGAATACCTTTTAAATTTATGATGTATTTTAATACTAAAAATAATTTGAGATTGTCTAGTAGTTTTTGCAATATATTACTGTTTGCATCCCACGACTAACCTATGAAATTAAAAACGTTCCATCACTCCAAACCACATGTTATTATACTGACATCGATTATTGTCGATGGTGTTGCTTCGATTTCATATCTGGCCACTCACTTTTAGCGGCTCCAACTGATGTGTAAAAATATTATAATAATCGCTTATGGTTTGATTATGGCACTAGTTCTAGTAAACTTTAGTTTTTTGTAAGGATCTTCCACTTAGGTATATCAATATTTATAAGATCATGTAGTATGCTTTTAAATATTCATATAAATATTTAGATAGTGAAATATTCTTATAATAATAAATACGTAAAACAATAAATATTCTATTATTTATTTTTTAATTTAACAAAAAACAAAATTAGTCTTTTTTTCAAAAACTTGTATTTTATTAATACTTAGTCGTTTTATTTTCTTGCAAAACGAATGTGATTCTTTTATTTTTTACTATTAGATCCAATATTCAATATTTATTACTACTTAGAATTTAAAATAATCTTTAGTATTAATTTTATTTTTGTGATATCAGCAAGATAAATTTTTAATTTTTTTTAGCTCAATTTTAATTTAAAACACAATAAAATATAGTTTATTTGTTATAAGTTCATGATAACTATTTATAATGTTTCTGTCACTTTTTTGACATTAGTTATTTTTAATTAAAAATATAATTTAAAAACTGAAAGATTCCAAGTCTCATTAAAAACTATTGATTCAACTCCAAAACGGGAAATACAATAAACGTTATAAAAATACCACGTTCTTCATCGTTGTTTGAAAATAAACTTTTTGACTTGTTTTTGAATTAAGACTACGAAACTGTAACAAAATAAGCCACAGGATACGGGTTTTTTTACTACTAGTATTTTAATTTTTTCAATCTGTTGCACAACTCCGATTTACATAAACATTTATAGTACATGTACTTACTAACTGCCACTTCTATGAACAAATTATAATAATAACAATAATGATATCATATTATAAAATTACTTAATTATATTATATTGTTATAATTTTATAATGATTCGATTGTTAATCAATTGTAGGTTCGTAATATTTAATTGTTATTAAAAGCATATTATACAACTAATTTATTCATGGAGAATAAATCATTTAAGCCGGGAGTCATATTTGAATAAGCGATAATATTTACATTCATTATTATCGTTAAACAATGTATAACGATAGAAATCTAAAATGTTGAATTATATTGACTAATACTGCTGTTCAATGCATTACTTTGTTTTAATTTTTGAATGGTTTTTTGTAAGTTTATTTCCCATATGCATGAATGATCTTATAGCTATGCAAATACTCGCTGTTAATAGTGTTATCACAAGATTTGTTTGAACGAATTTTAAAATTTGGATAGGTTACTAATTTTTTTATAGATATACTGAGTAAAAAAGTTTATTGTTTAAGGCGATTTTCATCTATTTATATGCCATGATAACTTAAGAAGAATTTTTTAACAAAATTCTCAATGATTAATAAATAATTGGCATCTTAAACTAATTGGTGGAATGATCTATAAAAAAAAAAAAAAAAAACTAATAAAGTTAATGATAAGCTATACGATTTCCATAATTTTATATTTTTATTAGCAATTAATATAATATATATTGAGTGTTATCCTTTGATAATTAGCACGATAACATGTTGGAATTTAAATAAATAATTTTAAATGATAAATATATATTTTTGAGTATTCATTTAAGACCCATATTGACTTTAATAATAAATGCATCACATTTAAATAATAAGCATCTAAATTTAAAAAAACATAAAAAATCAAATTTAAATTACATCAATTAATATTTAATATTGCATTATTTATTGTTCTAAACTAGTTTATTTAATTAATAGTTAAAGTGTTTTTAATGTTTATACATAATATTATAATAATATTTTAAGTATAATATGAATTGACATTTCTTGGTTAGAATTTTTTAACTAATTCAGAACTTATTTAAATAATTTTCGATTTAAATCTAAAAATGTTAATTAGTTATAACCGTTACAATAAAGTGACATAGCTTACTTAGTTATTTATATATTATTAATCTTACACTAAATAATGGATCAGTGTATACGATGGCATAGTAAATTTAATTGAACTTTTTACTGTTAAAAATATTTAATAGTAACTTTTAGCACTTTAGCAGATAATAGATTTTGGGAAAAACGTCTTTAAACTTTAATTGTGATAAATAAATATGAATAGGTGCTGATATATACATATATATATATTTATAATCAAAATTATTAATTTCTTAGTAAATAAAGACATAATTAGGAGGAGAGAATGAGAATGTATACGCTAAACTAATTTTAAACAAGATCTATTTTTTATTTTTTTTAATTAGTCATCATTCAAAAAAATGTTTAATGTATACATTTGAAATATAATTCTATTACTTAAATTGTTATTTACTTTACAAAATTAAATACTAAAAATATTTACACTATTTATAAAAATTTATAAATATTATAATTTGCTTTTCTTTTTTTATACCTTTAGATAAAAAAAAATAAAATAATTCTTGTTTAAATAGCTTGAAGTTTTGTACAATTGTTCCTTATAGGTTTTTTTTTTTAATGGTGTTTAAAAATATTGAATATACGTTAGCATTATATTTTTATAAGTATTTTATGTTTAATATTATGTAAATATTTTTTTCTTTTAATATGAGGCTTGAAAAATAAAAATAAAGTTATTTGTATGTTATTCATAAAGCAACTTTAAAATAAATAATTAACACCATTAGATTATATGATATAGTAGATATTAACTATTAATACCTACTATAACAATACATATTTTCAATTGAAACACTATAAATTTGTTAGGTACAAGCCACAAGGCCGTCTGCAGATATAGGTTTTCGTGAGGTCCACGTTCACTGCCCTCAACATAATCGCATCTCCTTCGTCTGTCCGTTCGTCCACAATCATTTCCGGTCTGTCTCCAGAAAAATATTCATCCTATTCCCAGTGAAAGTTGTCGCTATATACATGGCAACATGCTTTATACAACAAGTATTCATTTTCCACACACAGAAACATAGAATCCAGTCGTGAGACCCCGCGAGTGAGTGTGTGTTCGAGTCGCGTGGGTTTGATTGATCGGACGATCTTCTCGCGTGATCTCCCCCGACGACGGCGGTCGTCCATTGTCTCCCTCGCCCTTCTCTTCCACAGTGACCTATCTGCTATTCGGTCGCTCTAAATGGTCTGACGTGCAAGACAGATATTGATAATAATCAAAACTTCCTCCTCTATCCCCCCGCACTAAACCATAAACATAGACACTCAACTGCAGAGTATTCAAGTTTGGACACTTGTGAGTGTATTGCAAATTATAGTAACCAAGAATTATAGTAAAATATACACTAATAAAACCCATTTGCTTTTAATGTATTACGGAATGATTAACATTAAATTAAAGCAAAAATTATTCACCTTAAAACGTGATAGTTTTGAATTTTGTGTTTTGTAAGATATTAAAAATATACCCAGATAGTATCATTACATATATGTATTGCATACCTTATTTATAGATATATTATTCGCAATTAAGACTTAATTACAACATGATATTAGCAATTTTATCAGTCCATGGATAATAAGAAAAATATGTGTGTTTTATTTTGAGAGGATTATGTTAAATATTTATTCAATGCCTCTATTTTTAATACCAGCGTTGAAGTTTCTTACATCAAAAAAATCTTAAAATACTTATTATACCTATTATGTAGTGGTATATGACAATAAATAACTATTTAGTGTACATTTTTACCATGAACTTTTATTTTGACATACTTTTACAGAATATTTTGAAATACTAGAATTATTTCACAAATAAAGTGAACCATTATAATTAAAATAAATAAATTACAATAATATATGTAATTGTTTTTTGATCAGATTTAATACATGAAGTTTAATTGATTCATTCATATCGTATAATTGATATTTTAAGTGATAATTATAATCAGTATTATTTGCAATAAACAATTAATTGTTTAACATCATGTTTACACATTATATTTAAATTTTTCTATTTATATTGAAATATGTACTGTAATTGATTATATATTATTATTTGTAATCAATGGTAAAAAATATAATATACCTAGCGTAATAATAGTATTCATTATATCTTACATACAAGTATTAACTCTCTAAAATACATTAATTTGCAAAATAGTTAAAAATGTTGTTAAAATTGCAATTACCAAAGTTATTATCGTGACAAAAACATAATAATTTTTTTTTTTTTTTTTATTTGTTTATATTCCCTTTTCTCTATAACACAAAAGCACTTAGACACACACACACACACACACACATTAACATATGATTATAACCTCAACATTTTCAATCATTAAGACGGCAAACCAACAGCGGAGGTTACATGTGTCGGGGCCGCGTGGGCGATGGAGTACGACGACGACAACGACAACGGGGTTAAACAATGCGGTACATACACGGAGGACAAAACGAGATAGATAGACGATAAAAGATTTATACGGATACCGGGAGAAGTGGAAATAAATAATAATAAAAAAATAACTTAGTGGCAGGAAAAATCATATAGGTAATGCGACAGTAATATACTCACTACACAGGTAGGTGTACAAGGTACTACTACTACTACTACTACTACTACTACTACTACTACTACTACTATTATTATAATAATATTACTCGTATATTGATACTCACACACAGTCACTGTTGTTGCCGCCGCCGCTTGTTATTGAATGGAAGGAGGAGAACGCCGTTAAAGAAGAACGAGCCCGACGATCGGGTGGGATCCAATCTTCAATGTATGCAACAGTTTCGCGTTCGCCACCGGGTGTATCAGGTTGCACGTGCTAATGAGACATGGTAAAACGTGACACTTGTCACACGTTGACGAAAAAAATATACACGTTTATTATTAACTTCATTATCATAGTAACACAATGTTAATCTTGTAATTTTTTTTTCTTAATATTTTTCATTTTTATTATTTCCTTCCGACTTGCACGCTGCTAAACAGCAAATTATATTCGTTGCTGTCTCCGTCGTTTTGGTCGGACAAAACGCATAATACTATTTTTTCTTCGTACGCCTTTTCCGCAATTTCCAAAAATATTTTATTATGTATATCGGACGGTCCGGTGACGGATAAACGAATAAACTGCACCAATATACAGTGATACAGTGGAGTACCAAGGAATAGCCGAAATTATTACAAAGGTCAGTGTGTAATATAATAATTAATAATAATATTATAATAATTACCATGGTCGATTTAAAAGATATCGTACAATCATTGTTTTTAAACGGCAACTCGCTAAGTCACAGTGTATTTGTATGTGATCCATTAGTACCTACATAGATATATTTATACATGATTATATTATCTGTTCAATTTTTTGTAATTGAAACAATAAGTTAATATAAATGCAAGTATGAAGGTATATTTCACAATAAACCGTTATAAGATATCTATAAAGTATATGCGATGAATTCGTATATATGTACCTATTTGTCAATTATATCCTACAACAAAATTTCAATAATAAATAAATTACTGGTTCACATTTTTTTTCATATCAATATTGTAACATATTATGTATCAAATTCAAATATAAACTTTAATATAAACTAATGAAAACTATCAGGTATCATACAGGTCAAGTAGTATTTATATTTAATTACCTAGTACTAGCATACTTATAACTAATATATAAATTTATTTATTTATTCATTTATTTTTTTGATAAAAGGTTCCGCCGATTTTAGTTTACAATATTAATTATTAAAATAATTCAAAAGTGTGGTTAATTTTAAAAAGTGAATTAAATTATGTATTTTTAGTTTAACGTTTTTTAAAAATTTTATTTTATTTTTTTTTTTTATTATTATTTTCATATCTAAATATATGAGATGTTTTATTTTAGCTTCAACAGTATTTTACAATATTCATTATTTTTTTTTTTAGGTATAAAATAGATACACAATTTAATTTTAAATTAGGCAAAGAAATGGTTTAGATTATTTAAAATAAAATAATATGTATATTGGTGACATTCTGCTTCGTTAAAGAAATAATATTATTTTATAATATACTAAATAATGTATCCATTGTGATTTTGAATAAATTATAACTTAAAAAAATTTAAAGAAATATGTATAATTTATTTATTGAGAATAGTTAGATATGTAACCATAAAAAAATATTTCGTTTAATTATATTTATAGCTATTATTATTATATTTTTTCAAATCGTGTGATCTAATTTCTTTTAAATTAAAATTTTAAGATGATTATTGCAGTTATGCAAAAAAGTTTGTGTGATTTCATCAGAATATGCACTTATGTACATACAATTATTAATATATTTTGTTAATTACCCTAGCGTTTTGTATTAATTTTTTTCTATTTCAATTAATTAAGACTTAAATTAATGAAATTTGAAAATGAAAAACGTTTTCAAATAAAAATCAATTTTCGTTTCAAATTATTACACAAAAACATGTACGTGTAAATGGGAATTATCCGTTTGCGTCAAAAAAAAAAATAATTCATTTTAAGTAAAGCCCATTTGCACCAAATTTACCTGCATTTACAGTGATTTAAAATAATAATAATTCATTAAATATATTTTTTTTCAAACAATTTTTTTTTTTTAATAATTATCAATAATACTTAAAAAATTTTCAAACAACCTAAACTATTTTTACGTATTTATAATACTTTAATTTTTGTTTTATAATTATCTATTATTTTTAAAATTTTTTTTTTTTTGGATATTATTTTAACTGTGAATTTTTTGGTAGGTTGGAAATATTGTAAATATTAGCTACTAATAATTTTAATTAAAACAACTATTTGACTTAATTTGATAAAAATTTATTAAAATGTAAAATATTAAGATGTAATTTATAAAATTGTTCATTGAAGTAAGATGATTCGTAGTTGTTTGTGGTGTTAATTGTATCTGTATTATAACTATTAAAATATTAAAAATAAAAATATATTTAATTAATTATTATAACTATGCAAAATCGTAGTATAACGTAAGTAAATTTTACACAAATGGGCGATTGGAGAAATAATTTCTTTTTATTTTAGTGCAGATGGGCTGTATCCAAAATTAATATTTTTTTTTTTGCGAAATAGAAAATGTCCAAGTAGGTAGTTAATATTATTTTATAACGCTTCTTGTAGCAGTATTGGTATCGCATATCCTGCACCTGAATTAACTTATTTTATAAAGTCTAAATTATATCACATAAATAGGTATCCAAAATCCCAAAATAATTTTTTTCAACATAAAAAAATAAAACTTTGTCTGCGCTTTTTATCCACTTTTTATCTACCTGTATCTTATGAGTTATGTTCATATGTATACACATAGGTATTGACGATATTATCATAATTACAAACCAGTAAAGTAATAAAGTACCTATTTTATAAATTTTAAGCTTATACTTTGATATAATATTTGTTTTTACTAAAAATTAAAACAAAAATAAAAACACAAGTTATAATTGTAGCTTTCAAATTTTATTCGGATAAAGTAATTGGATTATTTTCGACTAATGTTGAATTATTTTCATTATTATCCAAATTAACCTAAAGATATTTAACTGTAATAAATATATTATTTTAAAATTACTCAATATTTGTCAACGAAGTCATCTTAGTCGTACAAAATATTTTATTACCTATATAGTATTCTAACGTATAAATCACAACGAATTTAAAACAATGATATTTGTAATTGTAATAAGTATCTACCTAAACTAAAATACTAAAATATTATTTTAAGCTTAGTAACTATGTGCTAAACAAATAATTATCGCAGCTAGTATTAATAAATTATAATGCATAGGTATTATAAATAATTCATATAATATTAAATCCGTTTTGCGTGATACACAATATATGATTCGTCTTCGTTGCATGTTCGCACGTCGTATAAGGCACTTTTTACGGCTTTTGACGATCAGTGATGTTTACGTGAGATACGTTTGTGGTTGACAATATGCACACGCCCTATACCGAAAACCAGCCAATTGATGATAATATTGTAAATTATAACCAAGTACACAATTCAGTCAGATTGATAGTTCTAGATTGTGATTGATGGCACACGGCACTCACATACTCCACACACATTGTCATTTGACTAACACAGTTATGATTGTATTTTTTGTTTACACCCATATGACATACCTTTGCACTGTTAGATATTGCATTTATTTTTATTCCCTCAATATTATTAAGCCTTATTGCAGTACAATAACGCTAACAATTATTGACATCCCTAAAAGCAATACAATTTGATACAATTTCTAGAAAATGTATTTGTTATACTAACTCGTATATATACTTCAACCAAATCCAAAAGTTTATACATAATATATATCTTTTTATTTTTATATCTAAAGTGTGTAGTGCTTTCAATGCCATAAGGTACTTAACTCTTTATTTTTAGTATGGCTCTTGTATTTTATTAATTTCTTTCAGTGATTTTATTGTTACCCAGAGATCAGTTATCCAAAACAATTTAACCACAGGAAGTGTGTTTATTTTCCAAATCTGCTCGTCAAAATGTAATTGATCAACTTGTCACAATTTACGGCTGATAAGTGATAACATAATATACTGCAAGTGCAGCTATACTTAATATAATATGTGTGTTTTATTTTAATCGGTGAAACATATAATTTTGTTTATTCACCGGGCGTAGAAAATTATTTGAAAAAGTTTATTATAAAATAATGATAATAATTATAATTATATTATAAAAATAAAAAAACATATTAAGGTTTTTATACAAAGCGTTATAATGGCATTAATTTTCAAACAATAACTATGATGAAGAAGTTATGTTATTTTAAATTCAAAGCAGACTAATTAATCTGCTGATTAAACAATGATGTGTATTTAAAAAAAAATTGTAATTTAAAAATAAATAACTATATTATAGAATTGAAATTTCCAACAGATGTTTTAACTAACATTCTTAAGAAAAAAAAAATTATAAATATTTAAAATTGCATACGTTTATTAAAATTATGGATCATTAACTTTTTACTTTGAATACTCGTAAAACTTAAAAAAGTAATACAGTTTTTTTTTTAAAGCAATGTAAAAATAATAAGTAACAATTTTTTTAAAAGCAAATGAAATTAAAATTTTTAAAAAATTTTATCAAAAATGGTGAAAAGTATGCACATTATTTTATAGTTGAAAATTAATAATAATTTTAATTTTTACACCTCAGAAATTGAAAATAAAATACAAAAATGTTCATTATTTTGTTTTACTAAAATGTAAAAAGTGTAAAGCTATGAAAATTTTTTAGACAATTTTTAAATGTATAAAATGTTTTTACCAGTATATTTATGAAAAATAAATTTATTAAAACAATAGTAGGTATATATATAAATAAAAATAAGTTATTTAACTCATATTATTTAAATTCAAATAAATATTCTGAAAATTTTTGTTTACTGTGTACAAAGAATAATTATAATATTTTTGAAAATGTAGTAGAAATCTCATTATAGTTGATTTAAAAAAACATATGTTTCCAGAAAAAAAAAATAATGCTTCATTGTTTCACCGTGTAATATACATAGGTACGTACCTAATATACGTAGCTCATTTATTTGTGCCGGAAATGCGTATGTGTCTTGATGGTTATTTAATTGGAGGGGTAGCTTTTATATTTGAGTATCACGTTAAGAAATATCACGAAATAACACTCGATTTACATCATGTCATTATGTTGACATTAAACAATTTTTCAATTTTAAATAATATTTATATTTCATAGAAAATTCGTCACGGGTTTTGAAGTTTATACTTTTCAACTATTATGATAATCAAATGTATAGGGACTATGCAATTATAAAATTCATCAGTGTTCACTCATTGACAGTATTAAACATACAATGTATTTCATGTATTATTTAAAAAAAAAATGATTAGTATATATAGTGTATGCATTTAAAAATGGGATACAGTTCAGAGATTAATTTTCATTAAAATATTTAAAACTGTAAAAATGTTTAATTGCTAATATTTATTTTATTTTTTTTTTTTTTTGAAACTTTTGATTGGAATTCTTTTATTCTTTTTTTTTTAACTATTATTATATTAAAAATTACTAAAAATTATAGATTTAAAATAAAACTACATTCAATTATAATCTATTAAAGTTTTGGATGAAACATTCTGAGCTCTTTCATTATGAAACCAATAGCTCTGTCATTTTGCTCAGAGTTAAAAATATATTTTTAAGAAAAAAAAAAACACAGGAGTACGAAATATTTAATTTTTTATCTTAAATATTTCTCATATTATCTATTTTATTACTTAGTAATTTTTATGTTTAGATAAAATATTGAAACGATTATATATTATTTTAAAATTAATTATTATAAAATTATATATAAATATAATATAACCTAAGCGATATTCGAACTCTAAAATTGGTACGCTGTTATAATAAAACTATAAGAATTCATAATTAATGCTGTTTGAAATCAATATTTATTTTCTTAATGGAATTTAAAGTTTTTTTATAATTTAGACGGAGATGTGACTGTTCTGAGGTTTTTAAATTGATAATACTTTTATAACAATCATTACCCTATTATGGAATAATGTAAAACAAGAATAAAAAAAATAATAAACAGGTCAAAGATATATTTTTAAAACAATAAAATATTGTTTTCAAGGGTTTCATTAAGGAGCTTTACAAAATATTGTTTAAGTAGCTGAAAAATATTTATTTTCTACTAATCTATATTAAAATAAAGAAAAGTAGTATTGAAAAACTTGAGTATTAAAATGATTACTTAACCTGTATAAAATTTAATTTCACAATGGTTTATAAATTATAGATCAACGAAAATAAAATAATAAAGGCTTACCTATAATCATTAGAAAAATTAATTTTACTTTACTCGATAACATCGATGTAATAATATTATGCTTTATTAATTGTAATTTGTAATACTAAACATTTTTGTTTAGAAATCGTTCTTAATAAATCGGTATATTAAAATTAATTTATAATTTGTATGAAATAAAAACTATTATTAATTGTTGAAAAATAGTTATGTGTAAAACAAATACGATTATAAGAATTATATCCAAAGAACGTTTGATTATTTTTTGTTATTCAAAAAAAATATGATTATAATCCTTAAGACAATTTATCCGAATTATGTTTTGTAAATCAGTATGTGTATTATAAACAAAACACGTAAAACATAGATTAGATAAACTTAAATAATTCTTCATAAAACATCCATTGTTTCGGGTTAATTTGCAACTTTTACTTTAGTAAGTCCATAAAACTAAATTTAAAAACGATGTTAACTTCAGCAAACTAAAAATCGTAAGGCAACATTTTTTATCTGGTCTTCAGTGTCGTAGGTGATGAGACTATTACCCTATTCACTGTTGCTGCAACAGCGTTATCATATATCAGGTACGTGGCAACCTAAACATATAGCGGAAACGATTTTTCGACGTTTCTTCAAAACCGCCGACTACGCCGCCGGTCTTTTGTCCGTAACAAGCCCACGGCTGGCTAAGTGGTTTCCCGGATAATATCAATGGACAAGGCTTGTATGTGTGTGTGTCACGCCGTACAATGTGTACGTGAGTTGTTATATATACGGACCTGTGTGTTTCGGTATCATTTTTGTCATGGTCCGTATACATGAATGAATTCCGCTGCGTCGTGTGGTAGGACGAAGGAGGACGAGAAGCTGTGGAGGAGTGTATGGCACAAGGGGAATGACGGGACGTAGGGGGTCCTGAGGGGGGATGGAAGGGGACAGCAGGCCAAAGAATGAATGAAGTCGGAATCCATAGTCGCGGCGTGCATGCATGGAGCGATTTCACACTCGGTTTGTGTGTGGCAGGCCAGCCGTATCGGTACATCAATGGATCCGACACCGGATGCATCATTGATCTCTCATCGTAAAGAAAACTGTCCGGAAAACTCGCTGTACTTATACGTTAACACAAACAGATACACACACACACACATACACACACACTCGCGCGCACGCACGCACGCACATACAAGACACAACCACTTCTTTGATATACGAAAATATTTCTCAAAAACTAAAATTATAATATGTTTTTCCAATATACGCTTTAACACTTTAAATAACAATAATATTTTTCGTGTATAATGTTATTTTTTCGTATCTACATACAGTTCACGGACCAAAATCCGATACTTGTCTTTATACATTATATATTCGTATTGCACGATTACCGTACCAATGGATATCAAACTACTAATTTATTTTAAGTGTTAACATAAACATATTTGTTTGAATATGCGTAATATGTATTATTTTATATTCTGGTAATTTAATTTAAACCTTACACAATGGTATGAACTATATTAAAAAAAAAAAAATTGTATTAACAGCTTAAACATTATCTCTATTTCTATTTCAGTCATCTCGATGTAGATTGAAGAAGTTTTGTGATACTAAATTCAAAAAAAATAATACATTATAACATTCAAAACTGAATGTAAATAAAAAAATATTATACTATAAATATAATATTGGATTCCAAATGTTTTAAAAAAATCATATTTTGTTAGCTTTTTTACTGTAGTATAATACTATAATAAGAGTATACTTAATATTTAGATAACATAATCTATATCAAAATTAGTTTCAATCTTATACTCGCAAAACTTAGTAGTCATACTACACCTATAATATGCATGAAATGTATACATAAAAGTTACGACTACTATATAGGTATAATATAGCCGGACGTTTAATTCTAAATGTTTAAGAATTTAATTAATTATTTTTAATTATCAATAATTATTAAAAGAATATCACACTCGCATGTATTCTTTCTGTCTTACAAATATACAACATTAAAAATTTGCGTTTAGTATAAACAATTTTATGTTATTATAAGTAATATTATAGTGAATTGACCTATGATAAAATTTAAATATAACAGCATTTTTCTGTGTTCTTTCGTTAGTTCCTCACAGTATATACATATTTTAAGGAGTGTTATAAGCATTTTTATTTTTAATATTTTACATATTCATAACTTGCTTAAATATTTAAATATTACGAGAGACTAACAAGGGAACACAGATATTGTTCTTTATTTCAAGTTTGAAAATGGGTTAATTAATTCGAATATTTAAACTTACAACATAAAATTGATTCTGCTAAACTTAAATTTTGTATATTCTACGTTTGTAAAATGCAGATAATACAATAACATTTGTAACGTTCTGCTCTTAACTATTATTTAATATTTTGAATAATAATAAAAAATAATGTATTCAAATATTTGTTTGAAAATTTAAATACAAGTATACCATAAAAATTGAATGTCAAATAAAAAATGTGAACAAGAAAATTAATTAATAATAATATGTTTATACATTAAAAATGTGGAATATAAAATTAATATTGTTTGTTAAGATTCAAAAAATCAATTAACTTAAAAAGTGGTAATTATATATAATACATTTTTTCTAATTTTATATAAATTTAATATTATTTATCATGTTAATTAATATAAATATTATAAAACAAAGAAGTATAGACACACTTTTTAGATAAAAATGTATATGAAACTATAATTTTTTTAATTTCAGAATGATGTTTATAAGCTCTTTTTCAACACAATATTACGTTAGTCACTTTGACATAATTCTCAAACTTATTTCGTGAATTCAATATTTTTTATAGAGTAACTAAAAATTTGTTAATGATGTGAACACCCTTAGGTAATTTGTAGTCATTCAGGTCGGTTTTTTTCACAAATATTAAATATATTCATAATAAAGGTGAAACTATATATAAATAATATAAAGATATATTATATATGAATATACTTATGAATTTATAATAGTTGTAAGAAATAATTTTGATATTAATAAACTTCTTTGATAATGCTGGTAATTAAAATGCGATTTTAGTTTAAGTTGTTGAGTATAAGTATTTCATAAGTTCGTATATATTTGGTTTTAATTAGGCAATTTATTCAATACTTTTCACATAATTTGTACTATATGGTTATAAACCTATAAAACATAAATTAATTCAAATCTTAACATGATTTACTATTTATCAAAATGTATTAAATTATAACTTGTAGTTAAACTTATTACTATTTAATAGTTTAGTGTTAAATCTATGCTTATGTTTTATTTATAAATGCAAACAAATTTGATATTTAACACAATTACAGAATATAGTTATGAAAAGCAAAAATATTAATAATATATATGGTCATCAAAAATGTATTAAATATGTATTATTTCAAAATTAGTATCTTAAAATGTTAGTATTTTTTAAAAACAAATCAGATTTACATAAAAAGAAATATCTTATAGTTTATTATTATATGTTATTTACATATTCGTAATATGCTATAATAATATTTAATTTGAATGATCAAATATAATATAAATCAAACAATATTATTACGATTAAGTAAAATGTATATAAATATTAGTTTTTCAGTAGGTATAATCTTTATATATCTGTCTTAAATATTAATTTCTACACGTTTCAGAATTTATAATTAAAATTAATCGCATAAGTACCAATGATAAATTCAATTTATATTATAATTCTACGCACGACGTATAATATGATATCATGTGAGGACATCATAAACTCAACATAAAGATTTAGTCGATATCACAATACACAAGAAACGTGTTATAACCGTAAAATTGCATATAATATTATGTTGATGACGTATACCGATTACGTATGGTAATTATTATTATTATACTGTATTTTGAAATAATCGTTTTAACGAAAATCAATATAATATTGTAGACTCGTAATAATATCGCGTGAGACGCGATCAGTCGGCATGAGATATAACATAATATCGCGTGTTTGTAGAACGGCGGACAACCCATTTCACCAATCCATTTTAATAATCCGACAATAAGTTCTATACCACCGCCAACTCTACCACTACAACAACGTCTTCCCTGGTTTACTTTACTTGCATGACTTGCCACACGACTACTCTGGACAGCGGGAGAGACGACCATGGCGGTGTGTAGACATGTGATGATAATTTAGATTGCTCACAAGACGCTTTATTGTGTTAGTAATTTTGGTGACGGATCGGTTCTATTTTGTTCTCTCTCTTGTTCTAATTCTCTGTCATATATTGCCACATATTGAATATTATACCATTGCAGGATGCCTGTGCATAATTGCTTATAGGGGATTAAACGCACGATTTGCCCTCGGAGTGGAGTGTATGTGCGGCTGAATCGCACGTCCCGGGCGGGTGGATGGTGGTTGTGGCGGCGGTGACGTGTACGGATACTGGTGGGGTAGTGGGGTGCACCCCGCCACCCGCTCGAAGGGATATAAGAAAAATAAGAGAGAAAATAATTAAAAAATATAAATTAAACGTCGTATTTACATACTCGGTTAAATCTCCGGGGCGCATGTATATATAAGAAGCGTGCATGATTGCCAAGAGAAATGAGTTCGTTAAGAAAACTGTGGGCCAACGGGCGCGGGGTGGACGAGGGATTCGATGGCAGAAAGATCGCGCGACGAGGGGATATGGAAATCCTTATTTTAAAAAGGGTTTGGAAAAACTTCGGCACGCAGGGGTGAACGGCGAAAGACGGAGAGAATTTTAATTTCACTTGAGAATGAAGAGAAAACATTTTAACAGAAATAAGAAGGCAACGGTGGCGGATGGGCAGCGAGCGTCAGCGGTGGAGTGTCGACTGAGGCGACAGAGGAGGGGCAGTGGTGGAAATTAGAAACGGGAAAACTGCGAGGGTAAATGATGGGACCCGTCACAGACCGCCCGGCACGAATATAAAATCTTAAAACCCTCTCTTTTTCATTCTTTCTCTTTCTCTCTCTCTATCCTCCTCATTCTTCTCTCTTCCTGGACTGCCCCGTCTCACTCTATCGTATTCTTTCTCTTTTTCTTCTCTTTGGGCCCAACGACCCCCCTAAAACCCCAGCTCCTCACTCGCTCCCTTGCTTCCTGGAAGTATAATATGTACACGGGGCACCAAAGTTCTTAATAATGCGTACACCAGGCACACGGATCTTTTATTTCTTTGTCTCGACTTGCATCCACCACCCTCATTCGCGTAATATATGTATATACATATATATATAAATATACGCTTTAATTAGCTTTTAAAACACTCGATGAATTCTTCGTGGCTCTAATATATTTCAATTCTTCTCTCCCCCCTCCGCCAATATAAATGAAATCCATTAATACAGCCTCCACAATGTGACCACCAATACTGTCCGTCCGATCCACAACCACTCTGCAATAGATATTCGATCTGTTTACTTAGTTGTGGTAATAAATACACTATGCGTAATCAAATGACGATGGTTATCGAATATTTTTGTTTTACAATCTTTTATGGAAGAACGTCAAATGTGTCTTATAAGAATATATATTATAGCGAAGTAAATTTATGTTTGACCGGTAAAGGAAGAATAACACTGTGTGATTAAGCTATTGACGTGCGTTGTTTTTCAAATGTGGACTGTTAACTCAAATATTATGTAACTAGGAATGATTTAGTAAGAAAAAATATGTAATTGCTCTTATTATAATTTATTGGAACGATGTCATTATGGTTTCTTCAGCTTTGTATAACTATGCGTTTGGTTTTAAATATTGTTTATGTAAATGAAAACAATCGATTTCAAGCGTATTCCTGGTATATATGAATAACGTATGACTGATATATACGTTGCGTACACGATTAACATTTGAGAAACGAAGATCGTTCATGGTTTTTGATTTTCCGTCCGCGTGTGTGATGAAGCATGCATAAGAGCATGACCGATAGATACAAAGCCACTACCTACAATATAAGCACTTATTAATTCTGTTATTGATACGTATATTATATGAAGGGGAAAAAAGTACTCGTATTATGTATCTCTCGAGTACATGAAAAATAATATGTCTTATGTTATTCAAGATAACTAGGCTACGATTCGGAAACGAACAAGTATGTAAAGAGGCCCTTGGCTGTGTGTTATAGCGATATAATACAAATAGCATAGTCAACAGCGATGGTGTAACGTATTTTGTTTACAGCGGTGTTACAATAATATGTCTTGGCTCTAAATAATTGTTATTGCATGCTATTATACAGGTATTCGTCATCAATTAGTTAAGTAATCGAACTTGAGGCTATACCTTAATGTCGATAATGTTCAATTGATTATGGATAATTCCAAATTTGAGGACACAGAAAAATTATTGAGTTTATCGAGAAACAAATAACACATGACTCGAAAGTCATAAAATATTTCACGGAGTTGATCGAATTATAGTGTATATCTAAAAAAAATATTTTTATAAACAAAATATATTTCTTAGTTTTCAAAAAATGTTACGGTTTAACGAAATTATTATTTATATACGATAAAATACTTCGTGTAAATTTACTATGTAAATACCAAGCACACTGATTTGCCAATTAAAATAACTACATAACACAACATTGAGATTTTCATATTTTGTCATTTATTTTTACATTTAGTTATTATAATTTTACTTTTACAGTGACTAAAGTAATTTAAAATTAATTTCCGTGTTCATTTATTTTGTATACGTATTGGATTGTTCAAAATTTATTTTAATTTTAATAACACTATAGTAAACTAGTAAACTTAAAGGCAAGGTATAACGTATTAAAAACAAGAGCATCTAAACCTTTCATTGCTGTTCGTAACATTGGCGAATTATTTACATTAATTTTCAATAACATCACATTATGTGTGTTCTAATGACAATATTGATAATTGGATCAGATTTAAATATAAGTCTGTAGATGTTGAGCTTGGATGAAAGGTAAAATCCTGGTTTGTTTCATAATAATAATATAATATAATAAATATTGTCTCCGCACTTCCATCCATTTTAATAATACTGCTGTCCCAATTAAAAACACATATTATACGCATTTTTGTCGTATCATATTCGCCACAAAAAGTACATTTTGACAGACACGTTTATACAACATGTTATATTATTATACTTCAATGTTAATTCAATATTGATATTATCACTAATCACCGTATAATGGTAACAATAATAATAATAATATAATATGTTTATGGTTTATTGCGTACTTATAATAATATATAGGTACTCTGAAGCTGGTTTTTCTCTCTACATGCATAAACTTGAGTCACCGAATAAATATATTGTTTGGAAAAGTCCATAAACCTGCGGTAAGCAACCGCATAACCTGTTTAACCCGACTCCGAATCGTGGTAGTTAATGCACCGCATAAAATAAATACAATCGTGCGATGATATCGTTTGTTGAGAGCTCATATATGTAGTTAAAAGTGCAAATACCTATGTACTGTAGGTAATTGTATCAGACAAACTTATAGAACACGATAATAAGGCGTTCTTAATTGTATTTTAATTCACATTAGTTTACAGTTGTTGTATCATAATAATTATTATCAAATAAGGTAAACAAAAAATATTAAAATGAATGTTATAAATTACCATTGTTTATGCAAATATGATAAAATTATACTATTATTCAGGATCCTATTATGATTGTATATGATTCGATATGTTCAATCTTATTTTAGCACGTTCGATCGATGTCAATGCATTATTTATAAAAACGGTGCATTGACGGAGGTTAATCCACATATTCTTTTTCATAAAAACGCATCTTTATATCAACAACATGATCATTTCACAAAAATATGTAAAAGTATTTATTGTACTGTCATATCATAGTTCAACATAAAATTATATTGTCCGCCAAAATAAAAACCCTATTGTGTGCAAGGTTCCTTATGATATAATAAATCAATGTCGTATCCTATAAATGTATAGTTATTTTTTTTTTTTTTTTTACTATTTTTAACACATTTTGTTGATTTACAAAATATTATTATAAATTATAAATATATACATTAGCTATAGTCAATTCATAAAACATAAAACATGTAAATAATGATAAAAACGGTAAAAATATACATAATTTATTAACGATCAACGGTACAGTGTAACTGTACCAAATATTTATTAAATAGATAATCCAATACAATTGGCTTATCATATAAAAATATTAGTTTGAAACTATAAAAAGTAAACAAGCAGTTTGAAAAACAAAATAAAAATAACTTAAGACATTAAAAATGTTTTTACAATTTTCACTAATTAGTTTTCAATCTTCAACTAATAATATCCATTTAACAATTTTATTTATGAAAGTATACATATAACTTTAAGATGTTATAAAGTTTCAAGACAGGAACAAATTAACTATATACGAGTTTTTTGTTTTCTATATTATCGAAAATAATTTTATAACTATTAAAATATTTATTATTTTATATTTAGCATATTATAAAGGGTACACTGAGATAAACACAGTGAAGGAAAAATTAAAAAATTTGAGTTTTTAATTTTACAAACATAAATGTATTTCCTTATTTTAGAAACTGTTTTTGAGTGAACGAGTATTTTTTTTTTTTTTTTAGCATGTGATCTGTACCTCTAATCTGTTCTTTAATTAACCTATTGTGCTGATCATACTTAAAATTATTATAATTATAATTATTTTTGATAACCATTATAAAACATGTAGCACCTAATAATATACTTGGTCTAAAAGATGTGTAGTTCGCAATATGTTTAATACCTATACCTAATTTACAAAACATATTTTTTTGTGGTTTGAGCTTCATTAAATTCACATATTTTCTCCTTTAATTTATCTATTATGCATAACATTTTTTGTAATTTTACGTAACACGTATAACACAATGACATGATCTTCCACGCTTGTTGGTTAAATTACATAGGCACTGCAATTAGTGTGTGTTTTTCAATTAACTCGAAACGTAATCGATATAAATCGATCAATATAGTTTAAATTATAATATTACGTAAATATTCTGTTATATGATTTATTACAGTATAAATAGTGAATATATGCACATTTATTTTTAAAATTGCTCTTGTAATTTGTCAGTATCGTAACTACACAGTGATTATAGTGATTATCAATCTATATTATCTTTATTTATTGTGTGCACACCTATAATTTAAGCTATTTAAAAAATAAGTTATCCGTGTAGATATGCAGCAAATATACTGAAAAATAAAGATAGGTACTATAGTATAATTAAATATCTAACATTTTAAAACATATTACCAAGAAATCGAAGCTATTTATTAAAACTATACTTAGTTAAATATTTTTAAAAACGTAACTTTGTTTTATCACTTATACTTGTAGTAGTTTTAAAATTGTGTATTTCTGTTAGTTATCCTAAAGATTTACAATTAAACGAATATGTTTACAAAGCCCCCAATAGTACCACTCAACTTCATGATCCTTCATCTAGCAATAAAATAAATTTATAAAAGATCACAAAAATATAAAATAAAATATATTAAATTGCTGCAATTAATAATAAACGTATTTATATAACGTGTGTAGTAAATATGCGGCAAAAGTTTATTTATTATCGCTGGAAATGTTGTCAAATGAAATGACAACAGATTCCATAAGGTTGGCTGATCGCGATTAATAATTCGTCCAGATTATTCACCCACACGTTTCTATCATCCATCGATCATATTAATAAAATCGATACAGTCTCCTTTTTTACTTTGTCTGTTTTAGTAAATAATGATTTAGAGAATCTTTAGACTTTCTGAGACATTCAGCTTGCTGAGACGTCGAGTACGTATGTCCATTAGAGTAGGCGGATGGGTGTGTATAGCATTATTATCAAAAAACATTTTTAGTGAGTATTTTTTTTTTATTATTTCAACATAACTACTTGGAAATATTATGGTCAACTATACTACACACATGTGCGATGTACCCATATCATTACATCATTATTCGTACGTCGCATTTTCCATCACGATTTTGACAATTTCCTTCAGTTTTTTCCACTATTTATACATTTTTTCTGTTCTCCGTCATCTGTTCGTTTCGTTGCGGTAAGATCATATGAACCGGAGAACTGACGTGTGACCATCCAGTGCCGTTTCCTTGCCACAATGTCACGCTTCCAAACTATATCGGTGATTCCGAAATAACCGTCACATCCTCCGTCCGTGGGCATATAATAGTAATAACTAATATATATATATATATATATGTAGAGAGGTAAAGAGGAAAACGACTGGTGGGGAAATAAAAGTGCGAGGTGAATGAAGAAAAAAATAATAATAAAAATATAAAAAAACCTAAGAAGAAAATCGCTATTGTTAACACCTTTGATCTGTTCTCTGTTGGCTAATTAGCCCAGGCCATTATGTTTTTTCCGCGCAAGCACACACACACACACACACACAAACGCACGCACTCTATACTGGGACCGCACACACAGGAAATCTTCGGACTCCTCTCCGCCACTGCTACCACGCAAGTGGTCTCATTGTTGTTAAATATAATATAATAATATTATATATTATTATCGTCACTGTGTAGGTATATAACAATAATAATACGGGTGATTCCGCATCGATCACTACTTGTTGTTGAGCCGCGGGTGATGGAAAAACAACACGTTACGGGCTCTCCTATGTTATTATCAGTAAAAATTAGTGTTATTATTTTCTTTCTTTTGTTTCGTCATTGACTACGGATGCAAGATTTTAACTCTCAAGTCTCGACACGTATAGTTCTTCAACAGCATCTTCTTTACTTATTTAATGGAAACAGATGATTAAATGCATTATTGTCATTATTTGTCAACTAAAGCTCATCATGAAACACGTGTAACCTAGCCAGATAAATCACTATACAATACTACACGTTTTCAATTTTTTGAATACTGAACATGAACGAAAATTTTATAAAAATTTCTGGATAAAAAGGCAAAAAATGTGTTTTATAAATTTTTTGTTTGTTGTTTTTATTTTTATATTTATAATTATATTTTGTGTTATAACCACCTATATTAATACATCATAAACATTTTGTGATTTAACTATGAAAAATTGAATTAATAATATTCAATATATTTGTTGAAATTATTATAATATTGTTTAAAATGTTAATATTGAGTACCACCGGATTTGTACTTCATTTTAATATATTCAAAAAGTTTTTAAAATGTTTGAAACAGAGTTTTTATTCAAATTATATTTATTATGAAACCAAAGAAACCGACATAATTATGTAACAATATTAATATGTTTTTTATGGAGCGAACGGTTCAAGTCGGAAACACGCATATATTCTACAATATACTTACATACATATTGTTATATATAGGTATTATATATTATAATAATTGCCCGTTTTGATAAATCCATTCCGTGGCAAAGAATAATATACGCGTACAGGAATAACAATAATAATAACAACAATATAAACGACATCTAGTAAATGTCCATACTTCCACCAAGCCTCTGATTCAGAAATAACCGTCACATCCTCTTTTCCGCTGTGCACTGTGCAGCTAAGTGAGAGCATGCGCCATTGTTAACACATTTGGCCTATACTACGTCGGTTGATAATAATTAACGGGAATCCCAATTATACGTTTTTGTACCATCTGCAAACCGCACAATTAGGGGACATCCGAAATCCGTTGTCTGTTGGTCTCCTCCGCAGCATAGAACTCACGCAGTCATGCCATTGTCATCATATTCGCATGTATACGCCGAGCACGGACCGAATGGCCTGTCGTTTGTTCATACGTTATTATCCGACATAAAAAACGCGGGTGAGGTATCACAGATCACGAACAAAATCCGATACATCCTCTCTCTGTCGTCATAATCTTTAAAACTGATGTCAGCGGACCGAAGAAACAATCAAATGAGTTGATTGGCTTATCTATTTACTAATATATATTTATATAATAACTTTTATATTTTAACAATGTACTTACATAGTATTTTTATTTAATATTGTGTTTAATAATACATATTATCGTGTTGTAGTTAGGATATTAATATTATTGTATGAGGTCAACACAGAACGCTCAATAATTTCATCGACGCCTAATTATTTGTATGCTAACGGTATTACGTTGTGCTGTTCAGTGCACTTTCATACACAACATAATATAGGTAGTACATTTTGTGCAATCCGTGTATCGTTCGTAATAATTATGATACGACGTACCATACCAATATTATGTTTGTGACTATATCAAGAGCCTATGTGTACACATATATGATATTAAATGAAACGATATGATATCACGCAGATCATACACTGCACTAATATGATACTGAGTCCAAGAAAGGGTGCCTGTGATGTATAAATTAGCGATCGAATAAAATTTGAATTCGTGTTCGGGGAATTTTCCTTTAAACCTAATATTATATGTTTGCGCGCTGTCTGTTATTTATATTATATTCATATATTATATCATATCATGATGTATGTGTGTGTGTAAACTGCCTTTGTAAACCTTCAGATATAAGCATATTATATAATATGTATACTGTATAGGTAGGTAGTGAACAACGAAACCGATCGTTTGATACTGCAGCGTACTTATATTAATCTATATACACATAGTGTGGTAGTTGGTTATATCGTCCATGTACGCTATACATGCGGCGTTTGATAACTGTATGGTTTTCGTGCGTTATTGTTTCGTGTGAAACAAAACGAAAAAAATACCCTCCACGACGCATATCCGGCCATGGGTTGGCATGTCGAACAAAACGTGCATGTGTGTTTTCAGAGAAACATTATCGATCCCCGGCCATCCCCGGTCCGTTTCCCTCATGTAGATTAGTTGGGCCCAAAGTTAAATTTCGTTATTACACACGAACACATTATAAAGGATATACGTATACGTTCACAATCGCGTGAGCAAGTTTAGGGGTTTCTGCGTCACACACATAAGACATTAGTACCCTACCACCTACTCACCCCCTACCCTTACCATGACACACCCCACCATACACTTCCTCTTGAACACGTCCACCGCATCATCCACACCTCAACCCCGAACCCAATGTTAGTACGAACAAGCTCCTCTCTCCACCGTCCGCCAACTCTTCGACCGACCCCACCTTACGTCGTTGCCGGACATACACACAGACTTAAGAATAAATGTCGGCCACAAGCCAACACACACAAACACGCACGTCTCCCTTTTGCATGCGTGTGCACATACACTTACATGAGTATGTATATATATATATATATATATATATATATACATTTATATTCATATACATTATATGTAATGTATAAACTATATATATATGTATGTGAACGTGTGCGAGTATGTGTATGAATATCGATTAAGTACGAGCAAGGACGGTTTCATGTGGTCGGTAGGCCCGTGTGTCCCTTTTAGTCTTCTCCTCAGCGTCTCTCATACCCGCCATTGCACCACCATGTCACACTACCCCTTTAATTAATTACTCGCAAAAGCTCGGGGAACTAAAGACAACAGGAGGGACATACGCGGGCGGTAGCCGACGTTTCTCGGACAGTAGCTAAGAAAACAGACTATGATGATAATAGTGATAAAGTTCGGTCCAAACGTATTTCGTGCAGTGTTACAGTCAGGGTAGATAACCTTAGTGTCATTAGTGTAACAATAGCCCAGTTAATTGTTACTAGTAGAGCGTTTGAAATGCGTATGGGGACTATCATAGTATAATATATATACCGTTATCCAATGGGAGGATTTGACAAATTTACAGATTCACCTTACGGTTGATGGAGTGCTCATTTTTTTTTTTTTTTGTTAGTTTACAAGTGCCTATACCTCTCTCGGGCGTAAGATTTCGTGTGCAAGTAAATTGGAGTATAAAGGCATATCTTGTTACACGGAAAACACTCGGTTTTCACTATAGAAGATAATAAGTTTATTTTTTTAATAAAACATTGTTGCGTAGTATTTTTTTTATTTCTTAAAATTATAGAAAGAGCCTAAATTCTTTTTCTTATATCATTTTGAAATATACTAAAAACAATAAAATAATTTTTATTACTTGTAATAATTTGTGTAGATCCAAATTAATTTAAATATATTTTTCGCATTTAAATTTTTACAATTTGAATATATTCTAATTTAGTAAATATTATTTAATAAATATTTAGTTTTTATTTTAGTTTTAAATTTATTTTCAATAGAATTTTAATAAATAATACTACATGAATTTCTTGTAATTAATATATTTACGTATATACATTAGTTATTATGAACATAAATCTTATTTTTAATAATACATAACGGTTTAAATATTAAATCAATTAATTATTGTTCTGTTTGTCATAATTGTATAAATAGATAACTACATTATCCCTTAATAAATTTAAGACCTTATTTTATATAACTAAGCACATTATATCATTATATCGTTGTATAGCATGTTTAATTTATAAATGTTTATAGAATTCAAAATACAGTTTGATTAATTGTTTAGCCTTAGCGATGAATTTTATTGTATTCGATACTACGATTTCTGATATAATCCAATAATGATCTGTAACTAAATATTAATGTTCGATGAATTTTTCAAATTTATACAGGAAGCATGCTCCGTTTTCAGACTTTCTCCGGAGGCTATATACCTAATGTTCAACAAATGATATTTACCATATTCTTTTTACTATGATAATCACTAGCCCATAGATGATTGTTTCGTTTTTACTTAGTAGACTTTCTTTTTAAAATATCTTAACACGTCCATATCAAATACGAAAACTACTGTTTGTTTTACTTATTTACCTGTGAAAATATTACATAATTTAATTTGATAATTTTATCTATATGACTTCACCGCCTCATGTCCTCAACTATATTTTACACTTGGATTATTGGTATCCTATGACAAAGAAAAATGAGTTATTTAAAAAGGAATATTTCTCAATTTTGATGAATTAAAACTAAAATCCATAAAAATATAATTAAAAATAATATCACAATTGAATTATTTCGATATAATTCTACAATTGATATAAAAAGATTATATTTATATAGTTTTTGACAGTTTATCAACATGATATTATTTTAAACATGTACGTTTATCCTTTTTTTCACTACCTTTTACGAAAACTCATGTAAGTCATTGCTCATAGGAGGGTGGGATTTTTATTCGTATAAAATATTGGCATTAGAATAATAGTAATGCTTAGACGCACTAAAAACTAAAGTGAAAAATTAATTGAAATTTCTTCCCATCATACATTTTTTTTTTTAAATTATGCAGTGATTACTGGTTTAAATACTTATTTTACGATTATATTATATAAATACAATAGAAATTCTATGAAAACCATTGCTAGTATATTAATTTTGTTCACTTTTTATTTTACATTTAAATTATAAGGTTATCAGCACCTATGGATATTAAAAAATAATAACAATAATCTATATTGACGTATAATAATTTTTTTTATAAATTTATTTTAAGATTAAAAACAAGTTTAAAAATAATTATTAATATCGAATTATTAATTATTATATTAAAGTACAAGGTATTTTAATAAATTGGACTGTTATTTAAAATCTATTGAGATTACGTGACGAACATGAAAAACAAAACAAAATTCATCGCAGTATTTTTCGACATAATATACTGGGCCTCAGAATAACAGTCGGGACCGATGAAGAGCCATAAAGTATCGCGCATAATAAACTATAATACTCGTATTGTCTACCGTACATAATATCATAAGATACCGACATAATTGAGCGTTGAGTTTGCCAGCCAAATGATTCGCCTCCTGGATATTTGATTCGCATTTTACCTCCCACGTCAAGTTATTATTTTTAATATGTTTTCACTTATTTTTTTTTTCATTATTCCCATCTTTATTCGTGTCGACCTGTCATCGTTGAAAAATCGAATAAAACCACGAATACCGTGGTAAAAAAAAGACACCGCCTCGGGAGACGGACATCTCTCATACGAAGTCAATTACCGAATTATCATGCTCCTGGTGTTTAAATGATTAATGTGTACTCTATGGTCGGCACGGTCGCGGTGGGTTGGACGAAAAAAAACGAAAAAGACGGGAAAACATTAAGTATCTTACCCACCGGATGCAAATTACCTCCAAGACGTCGTCATTAGACCACGATTTTTTCCGTGCGATAGGATATATCATAAAGACGCCTTTTTTTATTTTTCCTATCTGCGTTTTGTTTCTATGTGTGTGTGGACGTGTGCGTGTGATCGTGCTGGTGTCAGTGTGTGTGTGTGTGTGTGTGTGTGCCATCATTAGTCTTCGATCTACCTGAGCGTGACAATGTTTCCAGGGTCGAAAAGAGACCTGACGTGAACACCGTGTACACTTCCGACGAGTATATTATGATGTGTTAAAAGTGCCGGTATACGCAGAGACGCTATATGCACATGTAGGTACCACACTACCGTGATTACCTTCGATGACCGAAGTACACGACATTTGTTTGCTGAACAATTTACGAGTATATTATTATTTTTTTCAATGTTGTCGACTTATTAATCTATCCCGCTGCAGCTGAACCTTATAACCGTGTGTTAGTAAACGTTTATTAATCGCCGCCCTACTATATGTTACATATTACACCATAATTTATCTTATCGTTGTAATATTGTAAATTATCATTAATATTAATACTCTGAAAAATAGAATTTTAGAAATATTTACATAAATTAGATTTTACATGTGACATGTTTACATCAATGGCTGTTAGTTGGTAATAAGTATTATCGTACATATTAAAAGTTATAACACGAATAGCACATTTTTATCATATATTTATGTTCAAGTTTTTTCTCATCTCTAAGTAGTGGAGAACTAAAATTCAAGGGCTCATAAATATAATCGTTTTAACAAATAACTCGTTACATATAAAATCGTTGAGTCAGATGAAAATAATTTTTCTTGTTGGTACCTACCTAAAAATTAAACACTAGTCGCACGGATTTATGACAAGAAAATTATGTTGCGATGTAAAACAGATTGAAAAATCTTCTAAAATATTTTCAATGAACTCCAATATTTTAAATATTTATGTATGCACGTATTACATATAAACATTATAAACGCAAAATGATTTAATAATTATTTCTTAAATTACAGGAGTGATAGAAAAAAAATATCGATACATAACTCCCTGTTTTGAGACATGCTATAGATGCTACGTCTATCACATAATAATCGGCGTGCGTTTTCAATGAACTACACTAATTTTAATATGTTTATAGATCTGAATTAGTCGAGAATGTATTCTATTAGCGAGAATTTTTTAGTTTTTAATTTTATTTTACTAACATTTATTATTATTTTCTTTTTGAAGATAAAAAGGGGTAGAATAAATGTACCGTTATTTTTAAAATCGTAAATACGTCGCATCATTGCTCAAAATATATTGCTATACATTATAGATATAATATATATTTATTATAGTACCTATTTCAATTTCTCTGTTCTTTCAGTTTTTTTTTTTTTTTTATTATCCATGTAATAATATTATTGTACTTATACCGATTACCATTTTGTTTGACGGTTATTGGTATCAATGATTGTCCGGTTCGCGAGATCATCTAACGTACGAGGTGAGTGTCAGTGTAAATTATATAAAAGCAATACAAACAGAAAAATGCTAACGGAATGGCTTATCATAGTGTTACTGTAGTTAATCTCGCGGTAACATTATCGTCTAAATTACACATAGGTTTATGGAACTCGACACTAGTGTATTTCAACATAAATGTGATTTTCTGATCTTCGAAAAAAAACAACTACTAACTACCAAACAAATGTATATTTTACGAACATTACACCAACATTAGAATATTATGAACGTTTTTCCTTGAAAAAAAAAATGGACCTTCTACTCACTCGTTTGTGACATTTATTGGTCAGACCTAAGCCTATTTAGTCACATAAATATATATATGATATTATGTAAGTGATGTGAACATCATAAATTATAAGCGAAAAGTTAATTCTTGAAGTGATTTGTCATCGCTTTTGTCTATGTAGATATGTAATTTTATATAATCAAAATAAAAAAAATCGTTTTTTTCTCTCTTTTTCATCCTTCGCATAGAATTACCTATTACCTATTACACATAAACAGGATTATAATATGTGCCGGCGTGACAGGAAAAAAACATAAACAGTGAGGTCTACTAGTCAAAACATTAACGTCTCTTTTTTTTTTTTACCTCTATCCGCCGTGTACCGCATGTCATATACAATATTGTTGTTTCTTTTCTTCGTCAGCTGGTAATGACCGCCGCCCTCAACACGTTTTTATATTAAGTGCAATGATATGTTATGACTCATGACCAAATGGCAAAAATCACACAAGCTCGTTCAACCACGGCCTATAAATGATATTGTTGTGTATATAACGAAATTCTAGTTAATGATAGGTTAAAAATTAAATGGAAAAAGTATTAACATAAAAAGAAATAGAACGGGATTCATAATAATTATTATTAAACAAAACACTTTTATGACGACCTCAATTCGACTGAATCTCGTGATGTATACAAAGCAGTCCAAATGATTACTGTACTACTATTTCGTAAATACTTATAACTCTGAATTTGAATGTAAAGTACGAACATATGTATTGTATTATAATACAATATGTAGTTGGTCCTAACAGTCTACTGGTGTTGTTGATTTTTTTTCAATAATATGATAATAATCTAAATTAATTGTAACAAATTGTTTTATCGACATTGTATTTATTAAGTGATGTTCAGCGCTATATTTAACTTTTTTACTAACGCCATTTTGGATAAATTTAATATACTAAAACTATTGTCAAAATTATGGCAATTACTTATATTTAAGTTTAAATTCATTGATTAGATACTTAACTATATATTTTTCATACAGTAGTTTGAATTTTTTCAGATCATTAATTTTGTTTTGGAGTTATACGAAATGAATGTCAAGATACTAATAGCATATAAAAAAAAAAAAAAAAAACTATAGAATTTAGCAAATTCCGAAATTATTTATATAACAGTGATTTCTTCATACTTAACCATATTTTTTTACCAACTTGATTATAATTGAGTACATTTATAATTTATAGTTATTCTATTATTTATTTTATGGTTGTTAAGTTGTAAAAATATATGTTGGTATATATACAATAATATGTTTTCTGAAATCTTATACAACATAATAGTAAACTCTGCATAGATTTCGTAAAAAGACATATAATTAGTATGTCACTATGTCATAATACATGAGAGAAAGAACTAAATTATGATTTTTATTGTACCTACTGGTTGGTTAATGTGGTAACTTTATATTACTTAAGTGCTATCTAAAAATTTAATATTTAGTTTAATTAATAATTCTTTCTGTAGCAATATATTGAAATTATATTATATAATTCCACTCATAATAATATTCACAAATATATTATTTTATTGATTTTATTATAATCAATTTTGAACGATCCGAGGTTATTTTGTTTTGACTATGATATTATTATTTTTTATTAAATTGGAAATAAAAATAATATTTAATGACTTAAATTAACCACAAAATGAATATTATTTATTTCAGTAAATAATAATATACAACTTTTATAAATAAATAGTAAGGAAAAAATATCCGTACATATATACATGAAGTACCTATGGCATTATTATCGTTAATGGTACTAACTTCAAGTTCAATAGTATAATATAATACATAATGTTTGAAGTACTATAACACACATTAGACATCGTACCATATTTAATAATTTATAATAATAATGATACAGATATGTAGACACATTTTTAAAACGTACATCACTTGATTTTTTAAGAAAAAAAACCTTTAACTTTCTACCGAGTATAATAAAATATATACGAACAAGTACTCGTATAGGTATAAATATATACAAGTCTACAGAAGCAGGACACGAAGATTTGTGCCCACGCGCGTTTATTAACTCCTTGTTTGTCTTTTGACTCGTTTCAACATATATGAAATAATATTATATATATATATATACCATAGTTATATATCTGATATTATATCATGACACACCGATATTAAAATGGCATGTAACTCTGTAGGAAGCGTGATGTTTACCGCTCTGTATTTTCACCCTCGAAAAAATAATATACCTACACAATATTAGAATAATATAAGAACATGGAAACATGGAATTTTTCGGTTTATTTATGTATTATATAAAGATCTAAAAAAGTTATTACATATAATAATGACGATAATAATAATAATCCATAAATGCGTATCGGTTCAGTCACTGTTCGACACTATGAGTATATTGTGTTGGTGCGGTAGGGTTTCAGTGGAAGCAGTGTCAGTGGTTGCACCATGGACTTTGCGGTGTATATTATATATATATATATTGTAGGGGAAAAGAATCCATCCCCTTGCAAAAACGTGAATGACCACTTAACAAGCTGATGGGGTCGTAAGACCCTGTTTGGAACTAAATACATCCTTTTTTTTTTTGCCCTTTTTATCCGGGTCAGTGGGCCACCAAGGTCCATTCAAGGAAAAATGTTTTCTCCCCAAATCTATTCTACATAGATCACTACGACTCGCGGTCATATTCACTAGTTTTTTAGTTTTTACTTATTGTACACATAGTGTTTGTATGAAAGTGCAAAGTACATTGACACCCCAGCACATAACAAGCAGCGCGTAATTGGTCCACTGGCGACCCGTAACGTAAATGGATCAATTACGGAAATGCGTCAGATGTAAATGCGAATGTTTGGCAAACTGCTGATGGGCAGAGTTTGCCTGATAAATATCCGGAAGTTCCGAATAGGGTTGAATGTACCGGGTGGACCGTGGCATACGCGAATTTACGAAAATGAGTATACATGTAGGGTATACATCGACGAGTAATCTACCATAGTAATTTAGTTGAAGCCAAGACGCTCAAATAATTACATCCAATCACTTGTAAATTCGTGGACTAAAACAGTTATATGCGTGCATACTTATAATGCCAATAACGGTACACAAATGCGATTGTACGATTGATGGCATTTTTTTTTCTCACCACTAAATACACGTATATTACTTTTTGACAACTTCATTAATCAATAATTTATATAATTAATAAAAATAAAAACATTTAAATTAATATTTGTCAATTAGAATATAATAATAACATTTGTCAAAATTACAAATTGATTTTATTTGTTTTTGTTTAAAAAATGCGTACATTACACAGCTAGTTAATCATCTGATATAATATGTATACTATTCGTAACATATTACTTTCGCATTATTAAATAGTAAAAAACTATTTATTATCCAGAAAACGTTTAAATGATTGTAGTATAACTTATTTCTTTTTTTTTTGTTGAATAATTGTATTCATATTTTTTTAATAATCAAACTACTTAAATAGGTACTATTTTACAAATTTACAATTAATTAATATATTCAATGAAGTAACAAATTGCCTTAATTTAATAATTTATTGTTTTGTTAGTTACTTAGTTATTTGCATTTTATAAATATAAACTTATTTAATTATTATTAATGTTATTTCAAATAAATATATCATTAGCTAATTTAAACAAATTATAAGGACATTTGAAAAAATCAGTTTAATAAAAATACGTAGTTAAAATGTTTTTGTTAAAATTTATGTTAAAATATGAAAATTAAATACATAATTCACAACTATGATATTATATTATTTATAAATGGTGATGTTAAACAATTTTTAAAAATACGATTAAGTACTTCATAAAATAACTTGTGTTTTAGCAGTCTTTCGTTCAATTGCATTTTATTTATTTTTTTCGATACTGAAGGTATATACAACGTGCAAGTATTTATTAATATAAATTTGTCAAACCGCGCATATCACTGTTATCAATATGCAATACTATATATGATTATGGAATTAAATTTGTATATCAGCAGTATTGCAGACTTACGCGATGTATTATTTGCCAACGGTATGGAAATTGCATCTGACTCTCGTCTGTTATTATCATTATCATTATTATTGGTTATTTTCATATTTTTTTTTCGTATTACGAATGTGCGTTATTATAAAATATACCGTCGCGTTGCTGTGGAGAGGCAGAGTGCGGCAACGAGGCTTTAACACACGAACTGCACAGTGAGTTTTTTTAGGGCTAAATAAGAAAGGGGGTTCGGTAACAAATGAGAAGAATATAATAAGAAATGGCGGGGTGGAAAAAAAGGGGAAGAGGAAACAGAGTTCGGACCTGTGCAGCGCGGAAAATAGAATGTGCGGTGCTGGTCGGGGGAAGTAGAAAGACAATGCACACACACACACACGCGCACGCTAGCGAACGCACGCACACATATAAACACACACACACATATTATACACCCTCGTCGACTTATAATTTGCCCGACCGCGCTACCCTCTCACACACCCCTCTAGTCATCATAACACTTCACCCCCGTTAGTTTTACTTTTACTTTTTTTTTTTTTAATGTAAAAAAAAGATCAATATTATCATCTTTTTAAAGGCTACACGCACCCCCACACACCCAGCCCGATTTTAAGAAATCGTTATAATCACGTTTCGCGAGAGAACCCCGTGAGTGGTGGGTTCGATGGACAAGAGGGTTAGTGTGGGGAAAATGTGGTCGCGTAGGGGGAGAGTATTGATATTTAGCGTTATTAAGAATACTAAAAACTCTGCGCGTAAAAGTGTACTTTCGCGACTCGTCGACTGTGCGCCCACATAAATGTATAATAATATTATTTCACACAACACAAAACCTCAAAACCTTGCGTTCATTTGTGGTGGGATAAAAATATGATTTTGTATTGTGCTTGCGCCACGGGTATTTCGGAACGACTAGCTATGTCGTATGATGATTGATGGTGATCTAGTAAATGAACGCGTGTACGTATTATAGCCTTCTGATCTCGCTGTGTGTATAATTAAAAACCGGACGAATTTACAAATTATATGCACCAGAGATATTATTATGTTATTAATAATACTAATAAAAAATAACAAAAAAAAATCAAGTGTACACAAATATTAATATGCTTGAGGTCAGTACTCAATTGTTCAAAAGTAGATAATAAGTATATTAGAACATTTCTATTTGCGTTCTCGTTTCATTTTAAAATGCGTTGGGTAATTGGATAATGTATATGAAAAAGGTATGATTACACCAACGCATAAATCTTATACTCTGCAATATTTTTATTATATGTTCATAATATGCACTATGTATCCGTGTACACATATAGCTCATATAGCTCATATAGCTCATATAGTCATATGTTTATAACTAAAAATATACAATATACCTACTGCTACGCATATAATCTTAAAATAATATAGCTGCATTTCTAATATTTGATTCGTCGAAATTTAATGATTTTAATGTACAAGTAGGTAGATATACATAAGTACACTATACCATAATACATACCTATATTAGTAGTTAGTACCTCTACCATATAAATTATAATACTGTGTACTTTATATTATTTTCAAACAAATAACAATTATTAAATGCTAGGTATGGAGAAATAATAAGTGTCTATGGGTATGAGATTAAATTTCGACCTACTCTTATTATCGTCGTATTATGTTACGGATAGACCTAGTACTGCTATATGTTCCCAGAGGGTTACGGGAATAGAAGCTATCTCGGGAATACAAAACTTAAAACCCACATTGTTTATGTCTTTTTTTTCATAATAATAGTCACCTTATGGTTTTAAATTAAAATAAAAAAATATAAAAAATAAATATTTAATTATAAAAGAGTACTTACGATATTCAAGTAAATGAAGTAAATTTGTATTGTTCCAATCATTTAACTGTCATTAATCTCCAACCTGTTGTTTAAAACTATAATCAAGAAATATTGTACAAATAGCATAGGCACATTAGACTTTAGGTGTTATGTATTTGGTTTTTATTATAGGGATAAACCACATTGCTGTATATATTTTTACTCACTGAATACAGAATAACTAATATTATATTGTAGGTATTGTTTTTGTGACAAGTGCCACATGGATATTAGTGTATACAGTTTATTAAATAACTACAAATTATTGTTCAATTCAATATAAATATTTTATACTTATATAATTACATTCACTATACATTTTCTACTATTCTATGATTGCATTTAATAGTAATGCTGTATATTTTAATATAATTAAGAGCTAAAACAAAATTTAAAATAGGTAGTTTTAAGCGTTATGAACCATTGTATACCCACAAAAAAATTACCTAAAATTACCAAAGTTTAACAAAAAGAAAGTAAAATAATACCAGTTAAAAAATTTTGATTTTAAATAATCAATCTAATTTAAATTTCACGTAAATAATAATTTTAAAAGTAAAAGAAAAAATTAGATATTTTAAACAGGTAGGTAATTAAATATTTATGCAATAGAGTTTTGAAGTATAAGGTGAACTTATTACTTTTCTATGTATAGTAAATTAAAGTTGATTTAACGTAATTAAATAATTTTTATTATTTTTTATCATAAATAATTGTACAATATAAAATTCCAATGAAAATTCACCGGACATAAACGCACAATGCAAACATTATACAAAAAAAAAATTAATGTTTGCTTTATTTTTTTTATTTTTTTATTAATTTTAGATTGATTAAAAAAACGTTTCTATTAAATTTTTTTTCCACTTAAAATAATTTAACTTTGCATTACATTTGATCTAAAAATTTGAATATCTAATTGTAGTATGCTAATAGTTAACATAATAAATTCTATATATGTCTTATAAATTTTTTGATTTTGCCGGCAATCTTCAAACTTTCCCATGAATTATCTTCAAGCTACATTCCCAAAAATTACACATTAATCTCAAATTATATGTCTAACGTAATAAATAAAATACCTGAAAATATGTAGTCTGAATTAATAGTTTAGTGTATTATTATTTATTATACGCATAATAAGTGACATTTTATTGTTATAGTTATATTATAACTAGTAGTTATATCTACGCTGTATCAATTATCAACTGAATATACTGGAAAAGTCAAAACAGATGATCTGATGTACATTTTATAGTAAATCATTTATCATGGATTTTAAAATTTATTATATTTATATTATATTATACGAGTATACTAAAAAAAAAATTAAACATCTTGGTGTTTTCAAATAATCTATAATGTACAAAATATAATTGAAAAAATAATAATAAACTAAATATTAATCAGCTGTATAGATAATGATGTATAAATATTAAATATGTATATATTATATATAAATGTTTATTCATAATATATTCAGTAGAAAATAACTTAAGAAAGTTGATTTAATCCGTCTAGTCTTTAATAGAACTTCAAAAATGTACGAAAAAAAATTAAATAAAACAAAAATTCAGTATTAGTCAAATATATTGTTTAGTTGAAATTAATAAATTGTTTTTGTGTTTATTAAATAATAAAATATTAAACAAATACGAATATTTTAAAAAAGTAGTAATTTTAACTAATATATAGTGTATATTAATAGCTCAACGTGTATTATTAAAATAATATGTATATCATTAATATTGTTAACTACATTATCATATCAAAAATAATAATATAAATATATTAAAAATACGATCCAACTAATATTCTTTTGTTTATAAAGATAAAATGTTTAATGTCAAGTTATAAAGGATACAGCTACCTATCATGCTTACCCCTCAACACTCAAATCTTCAACTGGGGAAAGTTACCAACTACAAAGACTGAATCATATTCAACCCACTTAGTGATTATTATCATATTCATTTTACATTTTGTATTTTATTTAAAATTATTAATTTTTATCATGTTAATTGTTTGTTGAATATTATGAAACATATAAATATAATATATTATATAATTATTTCCCTCTAAAGTCGAGCCTATGAGTGTTTGAATCGATTAGATGGGTTAATTACCATGCGTACAGTTTCGACACCATATAGTATGTTATAAACAGAATGTTCTCAACAAAAATAATTTATTACTTTAGTTAATTGCTGTGTTTGAAAAATATCATGTTCCTAAATAGTTCTATTTTTTACAATGATAACTATGATTTATTTATAAAGACTTAAGTTTTATGTCGTTGAAATCAACAAATATACCTAATATTTCTTATTTTCTTCACATACCAATTTTATTTTCTTGTTTATTAATTTTTGCAACGATCAAATTATAAGACGGTGAACGTTCATCGATCAATGCAGTGTTCGTGTTAATAATAATATTATTTTTAACTATTTTTAATCATCATGCTAAAATAATCTTATGAATAACAGTTTATGGATTAAAATCGTTTAATTGACTTGACAATACTATAAGTATTATGTTTTTTTTATGTTAACTACACAGGTAAGGATTTAAATTAATGATAAGTCCTCTTTTATCTCACTCACTAATAGTCTTCTTTCAAATCGTTTATCTAACAAAAATTGTATGTAATAATACTACATCAAACTCCCTTCTCGTACTGAGTCTGGGATCTTTTAATTGACCAAATAACATGCACATTCCATGATGTTCCATCAATGAATGGATTCTTCACACAAGTCAAAATAACCACTAACCACCTATTCAACATATATTATCACTATTGCTATTGTACAACTTAAGACTTACAGATTTTTAAATATATTTATGGTTAACAAAGAATAAAACTACATACTATTATTATGTATTTTTAGATATAGAACGAAAGAAATTTTTTACGTGACACGTGTTAATGTAGATCTTCTCCAAAATTTTATATAAAAAATTGAAATTGCCAATTTCATATTTAATAAATAACGATCGTAAATTATGACGTACCTACATAATGTAGATAATTATTAGGCTCTTAGTTATACAAGTAGTTGTAGAATAGGCATACATGCGAACCTGGTTATTAACTATTATTTTAGATCTATGTTTTTAACTAGTCTGTAGCAACGGGTGACTTATCCCAGATGAAAACTATTAACACTTCTGGTGTCGTCTCTATTATTGTAAATACATGTTTTTAAATCAAAGACCATGAGTTCACAGTCGGGTCGCGCGTCGGTGCAAAAGTTCCACCCGTGGACATTTCCCGGTATTTCGTGAGTTGCGGTTTAAGTGTGCGATATTATACCATATGGTCACAACGCGGACCAACCAGGACACGATAAAAGGGCACACGACACGACAGAAAACGTCCGAAACGGTGAACATTTTTTGCAGGCACATGACGATCGGCTAGCGACAACGCGGCACGACAGTATTGCGTACTATAGGTGCGGGCGATGGTCGCGCGGCGGCGGTTACGCAGCCGTGCTCTCGTTTGAAGATCGCCGGACACGCGGACGCGGCACATCTTCATAGGCGGCGGGTGCGCTGAGCGAAACGGTCGGTCCGATTGGCAGTGGGGCGCGTGCAGCTCGCGATCCGAGCGCGAAATCACAGCGGTCACCGACGGGCGCGGATCACGCGGCCCGACGCACGCCGTCGCGGACACGCCGCGTCCCGGGGACGGGGATGACGTCCATCTCGCGCGAGAGAGGTATAACGATATCGCCGCGACCAGTGGTGCAGGTGGCGGACGGATGACGGACCGGCCGAATGCGCTTTTATCGCTTATTCGCCTGTTCATATCGTCGTGTGTGTGTGTGTGTGTTTTTTTTCCGTGTCGTTATCGCCGTCGCGGTCGTCGTGTGCACACGCAGGCATATCAGATGTATAGGTAATAATACAGCCGACGGCCGCGGCGGTGGGTCAGCCGACCCTTCAAGACGCTTCGAAGCGCGCGCGAGTACGTCGCCGTAGCGCCGAGTCGACCGTCGCCGCGACGACGGCGGCGGCGTTAGTGGCGTGCGTGGCGAGGCGGCGGTGGCGTGACGTGTGAAGGGCGACGAGGAACCGGCGGGGGCGGGTTAGCGATGCGGCGTCGTCGGAGGCGGCGGCGGCGGCGGCGGTGAACGGCGAGTCGCGGGATGAGGAGGTTGCCGCCGCGGAGGAGTAGGAGGAGGGCGGTCGCATGCAAATACACGCGCGCACACACACGCACACGCTCACTCGGTCGGTCGGTCGGTGGGCACACGCACACGCACACAACTAGTCATGTTAAAACCATCACATGCCGCTGCCCTCGGCACACGCTAACGTGCGTCTTCCGCGGACGGAGGTGTTTTACTGTTCGCTCGTACACGCGTCGCGTTCATTCTTCATTTTTTCTCCTAGTCGTCACTTTTTCACACATCCCGCATACATCATTATTATTATTATTATTATTATTATCCTAATCAGTTATCGTCGTCATCGTTATTATTACAATAATTATTATTTGATATCGTTGTCGTCATATTCACCGTCGCCGTCGTCATTGGCAAGGTACGACGAAAAACATAAATATTTTGAAAATCGCGAGTGCATGTGTGTGTGGGCGGGTGAAGGGTACACCGTACGCTCCGCCGACGACGACGATGTTGCGCAGACAAAGTTCGATTGGCCGGCGGTCAGCGGGTTGACCGTTTGAATTCGATTCGTTTTCGATTTCTCGATTTTCGTTTCCCGCCGCGGCCCGTCGAAACGGTTTTCAAATTACTCGTCGTGTAATCGTCTTCTCCTCGCCGATCTAAAATGATCGATCGACGACCGGATTTGGAAGTGATCGACGTATCTCAGAACGGGGTAAGATTCAATATCATAGTCCTTACTCTAGTGGTTTGATTTTTCTTCACCGTTGTTCGTTTTTTTTTTTTTTTTTTTTTTTCTTTCGTTAAATTTTTTGGGTTTTTTTTTTTTTTTTTTTTTCGTAACTCGGTGGGAAACTTATAATGTGTCACGTAAAAACTTTTTTTCGGCATCTCGCAATCGTTTTAAATCGCTTATACAATATTTCAAGAGAACACGATAGTATCGTAGTGTTTTCATTAATACGAAAATATATTAATATTTACCTGTAATATTATTTAGGTATATAAACATGGAATATTGTATTTAAACCAATAATTTAACGAACAACAACACGTAATTATCTTATTTATTCGTAAACACGACCAACGAGTGTGTTTACTTATATCGTAATTAAAATCATATTAAGTACACTATTTTCACTCATACGTATTTAGATATTTTATTAAAAAAAATAAAATAAAAATCTGTGATTATGATGTAATCCATATTATATTATTATGATGTATATACTTATATGCAATTAGAAAATTGTAATTGATAATAATTTATGGAATACAAATATTAGCTGTTGGTTTATCGCAATAATAAAAGTTAAAACAAATACGAACAAAAAACAATAATACGAATAAAAACACTGATATCCATGCGTTGTAACAAATACTATGGTGCTTATAGACGTAAATAGTACAGTATATACGGGCGAGTGTAAAAATAAAGCACTGCGAATTTCCCGCCAAAAAAAAAGGCTATTGCCGTGGTATACACATTTGAAATGCGTGTGTAAAATAGCATTTTTATTACAGTTTAGTATTTACCTCCGGAAACTGTTTCGTCCAGGTACTGACGGTATCCATTGATTTTAAATGCCTATAATATACCATCAGTTTTTAATAACATCGAAACAAATCAAATATAATTTAAAATTTAAATATGATACATTGACGAACTTACTGACAAAACAAACTCCACGCGCAGTGTACAATGTACATAATAAACCTTAAGTAAATATATTATAAAGTAATATGATATGCAATTTTACAATTTTTACGCATTATTATTGGTTCTTGTGACTTAAAATAATAATAATAATAATAATAATATAATGTTTGATTTATCTAAATTTTAAAATTTTTTAGCTACTTGATTTAACATTTTTTTTTTTAAAGTATTATTTCAATATTTTATACTTTTTTATGTTTTTGCATCATAAATTGTTTTCGCCAAAAAATCGTTGTTTATTCACAATTTCTTAAAATTATTGTTTTTTTTTGTAAAATTTATAAATAAAACTTATTTAATTTGTTTTTAAATGTATATCATCCAATATTTTTAAAATACATTTATTAATACAATTACATTAGGATTAAACAGTAATTAAACATGAAATGTATATATTTCATTAATATTTATTTAATCGGTTGTTCTCGTTGTTTGGTGGATAACCGTACATGTTGTCATTATGATATTACTCGGAGTTTATAATTTATTTCAAGCATTTAAAACATTTAATTTTCGCATTTATTAATTGAAGGTAGTATAAGTAATAAGAATTTGAATCCATATTTTTACAATATGATACATTTTGGAAAGTATAAAAATCAATTGTAATAAGTGATATATTTAATAATTCTATTTAATATATTCCGTTTCACTGGAATTAATAGAAAAAATATTAAACTTTAAGTAAGGTTAACAGCCTACTTACTTATTGTTCTGAAACCTGTTTATACACGTAATGGTATTGTTTACACGTGTTAAATATTATGTAAAATATCACTAATTTACATATTTACACAAAATCTCTGTTTTTATTAGAATAGATGTACGTTTTTCTATTTTGTATTGTAAGAGAGTTTAACGAGAACATTACACCTGGATTTCAATTTCTTCGAGTTTCAATACTAAAATTGGCATGGTTAACAATATTTCAAAATGCGTAGATACATAATATTAGTTAAATGAAATAATATATAATTATTCGAAATGTTTTGCTACAGTAGTTATGAATTAAAATAAAAAATAAAAATAAAAGTTACAATCATAAAAATAATATATTATTAAGTAACTTAAAGAATAATAAAAAAAAATAATAAATATAAATGTCTGCCATTATCAGTTACCTGTGCGAAATCGAATTTAAGAGGATAACACCTACAATAATACTAATGAGAAAATTGTATGGTAGTGATAGTTTAAATAATAGGTTTACGTTGATGCATCGTAATCAAACATCAAACAATAATATTATACATTTGCTTTATAGTAATCTAAATTAGTATTGTTAATATTGATGAAAAATATAACTTTTTAAGAATGAAATTTTAACTTATCAGGGATTTTGAAAATTCAAATTGTTCTTTCATTTACAAATAATATGTACTTAATCATACAAATAATGCATTTAAAACAAATAAAATATTTGTCTACGAAATTATATGTGATAAATAGATCGGACATAATATTATTAAATATTGTTATGATAAATTTGGTATGGAGCCTCCGACAAAGTAATCTGAAATACATAATATGACAAACGTATGTAATAATCGGAAAACTACTTTTTTTCTATTATATAAAACACTTATCAAAACTACCACGCAACCATCAATTATAAATCAAATATAAATTAAATAATCATTTAAATTTAATTCATTTTTATTAATTATTATGAATTATTTATGTATGATAACATATTTCTTAAATAAAATCTAAACTTTCGGTACGTTTTCACTGTATAAATCGTCGTACTAGCGCGCTGTGAATATATAATCAAATATATAGGATTTTCAAAGGTACTTCACTAATACCATAATGCTGACTTAAACAAAATTATTCTCTAAAATTTTTCCAATGAAAATATTCATTTTATTTTTATTAGCTTCAACTGTATTATCAAACATCGAAAAATCCTACGCCATTTAAAATATACGTTTTAAATTTTAGAACATATTTTTATCGACTCGCTGTTAAACGTACATGTTAACGATAAACATTCAAAACACATATGATAGCGGTAATTTCGGTGGACCGTATGTGAAATTTCTACCGAGATCACCTAAACAGATGTCTTATATTCTTTCAATCGTCCGTTATCATTCAATCTCAGAACGATATATTTTAAACATATTGAAGATTTGCTGGTGGATGGCAAGTAAAACGGACACCTAATAGACGGAATTTCGATGATCATTTAACTTTTTAATGACTTGCTTGTGAATATCGTTGTATAAATTATTGACTACCTATCAATAAATTGCGAATGACCAACCGATAATTATAATATAATGATGTATTGGTGTTATCGTATGGTGATTAGCGGCTGCGATTTTGATGTCCAGTTATCGGCAGTTGGTTTTGTGCAAGTTGAAGTGTTTATTGGACAGTGTGTAGGAAGAGGTGATTTGTACTTAAGCGTGAGAAGAAAAAGGGCGCGGCGAGGTGGAGACAAAAAAGGAAAATAAGAAAAAATGAAAGGAAACGGAATATCGAGGGGATGTGGCCGAACGTGCGCGCGCGCCATCAGTCGAATGAGTGGGTGTTACTCGGGCATATAAGAGGAAAAAATTGGGCGGCGGTGCGGTGTGGCAGACCCTGGGTGGGGTGGGTCGAAGAGCCATGAGTGCTGAGGTAGGGGTGGGTGGTAAACCGAAATAAGTACGTGAATAAGAAAAAATGAAAAAGAGCTCGTTTGCATTTTAATAGCTTTCATTAGTTCGACCAGATATTATTATCCTAACTCCATCAGCTTCTCCTCGCACGATCACCACATCGATATCCATATTTATAAATCATGTATACATATATAAACCTATTTTCAGTGAAATCACGGTAGAGATGGTAAAATGCGATCAGAATCGAGAAAATATTGAACATAAAACTTAACGCGACACCTTGCACGTTGCACGCGAGTAGTAACGATGACATGACTATCGATGACTAGAGCCGTATTTATAAATTTATCACTCAAAGTAAACAAAAAAGTATTCAATTATTTAAGTAAAAAAAAATGTCTTAAACAATATGTTTTTAAAAAATGACAGAACATTTTAATTTTTTTCTTGGATTGTAACTTTCTTTATTATATTATTATAATTAATAATGAGTTAGATAATTTTAATGTTTATCATAACTATAGTGGCATTCATACTAATATTAAAAATAACGGTTAGATACAAGTTACAAAGTAACAAATCTCAATTGTAGAAAATAAGTCAAATAAGTTGTGAGAGTATTAAAATATTAAAATTTAAAAAATTGTATGTAGCCATCCTGTGAAACAACCCCTTTAGCTGCGGTTATCGCCTCCCCTAAATGCGGCGTTTTTAAATCCGTACGTTTATACTATATACCACCATCATCAACTCGTGTCACGTGCTCAACAAAAACAACCAAAACAACTTAAGGCCGTAGTTTTCAGTGCGTGTAGTACACCACGGTATACACATCACGGTTCGTCCCGTATACTATTATATTGCCGACAATGCAACAGGTTTTCGACCTCATCAATGGTTGTAGCTGCTTTACTGATTACCAATGTGGCAAACACTCCCGACCAAGTAAGTAGCCAGTAAACGCTTTTACATGATATCGTGGTTACGGTCGGTATGTTGACATGATGTGGTATATGGTATATGATAGCATAATTCGGGTAGTGCAATGCAATAATTACCGGTCTTTACGGTTGCAGCGTTTATAGATCTTCTCTCCCATACGAAAATACGCAAAGCTATTACAATAAAGGTGTAGCCGATAATGCATCTGGTACAACTAAACGCTGGTATATGATTCACGGATATCTTTCAACTAAAAATTGGGCTAAAAGGCTCAACAATTTGAAATGACATTTTTTTTTCCAAAATTCAATTTTTTTACTATTTGACATGGTCCAAAATAATATTATGTTTTTAACAGCACGATTGAATAAAAATTAATACATAAATTCTATAACCACGCTACAGGTATTTAAAAATTCCAATAACTCTAAATCGTCGTAAAAATTTCACATAAAATTGAATATGAATTTCAATATTCTGTACAATGTAGAAGAATTGACTATATTCAGAACAAACCACCTTACACACTTATAATAAGAGTTTTAATCACACTTGTCCTGTTTTTGAAAAACATCATGATAACCAATCGTTGTCATCATATTTTCTCTAATAAAACGTAACGTACTGTACTTAATAATATTTATAGTGCGATATTATAATGCTATGATATTATTATAATAGTGTACGTAAACTACATAATAATGATGCATATACCGCATAATTGACCTAAGTATACGTATACATAAAATTAATGCCATGGTCGTATCACCGGTTTGAAAGCTCATGCTTTAATAAGAATTCGGTTAGACTTGGATTCAAAAAGATGTGTATTAAGATTTGGAAATACGTCAGATCCACTGAAAATTGGTTATACGAGTCGATGAATGAAACACCATTTTTTCCTAGTTGAATCTCGTAATATACACGTGTAAAATAATATAATATTTTATTTATAGTAACACAGTGTATAGCTTATCAGTAGTGAAATTAAATTGTATAATATATTATATAATAAATTGTCTGTGTTATTTTGATATATAAATATATGATACCATTTTTTAATAAAAAAAAAACCCAAGCTCTCGCAATATAGTAAAATATATCCACTCTGCAATGAAGTACGCATAAGCTCTTTAATTTATATTCCAATGATACTCGCTTTTCCAAACTAACCGACTACCAAACATAAACCAACCAGTGGTTCGAGAAACTTCTCGTAGTATAATATTTATTACGTTCGCCTAATATGTTTCATTGGATTTTCCGCAACACTAAACGCTCGGGTATACTTGGTTTTTTTCCATCTTATTTCTGTTTTTTGTATTTTTTGGTGACTCGTTTGTAATTTGACATTATTTTAACAGAAAACAAAATAAATTAATGCTTAAGCGATGAAGATTATAAAGCAAATCATTTATTATACCATACTTAATAATTTTAAACTACAACAAAACAATATTTTACACTACAAACAATAAAATTAAATTAGTAAATACATAATGCATATATATATATATAAATAATATAAACTGGTGTATTTAAAATAAACTCACTTAATAGTTGACATATAGAAATCAAGAATAATACTTTTTTTTAAACAATTATCTTTATAATATAAAATATTAATCGCTTAAATAATATAAATTTGAGGCTCCCGCCTCCAAATGAAAATGAAAAATACAACAAAATTATACGTATATTACTTTTGTGTAATAATTATGCGTGTTTGATAAAATATTTTAAAATTATTTATTCTTAATGTAAAATATAAACCAAAATGGTGTAAATATTTATCTAAATACTAATTTAAGAAAACAGTCAGCTGCAATAACTGAAATGCATAAAATATTTCTATGCCTAATAATTATGTTATTGAAGTTTATTATTGTGTTTTGTGTGGTTGGTGTATAATTAATAATACACACACACACTTCAGACTAATTCATATTGGAAGTAGACAAATAATATGTTATTACACTTATTAATTATAGTTTTATAACTTCCAAAACGTTATAACTAGCTACTAAATACCTAAATTTAAATTTTAAAAATCTATTTGGTATATCGTAATATAATTATAATGATATGATTTAAGGATTAATAATTATAATTTTATAATAGCTGGTATATAGGTACATATAGTTTTTATTTTATGAGTATAGATATAATGTAGTTATACACTTTTATGTTTTACAAATTCATGTTTTACTATAAAGATAATAGAAACCTTGGAAATGATTTTCACGGCAAAAAAGGGAAATCGTACGAACACTTGGTATATTGTAGTCCGTAGATTATAAGTCATATTATAATGTCTCATGAAGAATCGGTGTAGTATTCTGCAAACATATATAAGTGTATATAAAATATACACTTTAGGTATATAATTAAAATCAATTGACATTGAATATGTGTCTTGAAGTAAAGTATTAGTTGAAAACTATGGTCTGTCCTCGATAAAATACATACACATTTTTACGATTAATCAACATGAACATGAATAATAGTTTTTAAAGTATTGCTCATATGTAAAGCTTTCACGACATTCTTTTATTTATGAATTATATACATGGGCGTAACTAGGATTTTAATCAGGTGGAGAGAGGCAGTTGAGAACCTTTTTTTTTTTTGCTTTTTCCATATTTTATAGTAAAATTTACACATTTGGTATAAGAAATAGAATTTAGTTTGAAGCAAAGGGGAGAGAGTAAGTGCCTCCTACTCCACCCTCACTACGCTCATGAATATATATATACATTTTTTTAAATAGTAATCGAGTTATACCACTACAATTACAACATACATAATCTATATTTTCATTGATATAGGTATATAATACTTCGACGTCAATAAATAAATTAGTATTATTAAAATAATTCATTAAAAACATTATAAGCTATAAATCATAATTAAGTTATATAATAATATGACATAAATTAAAACGTAAGCCCAGTGATTTGAATGAACCTTTTATAATTTATATACAATTATATTGAATAATTTAATTTCATTGATAAAACACTATACTGTAAATTGGGCCACTAAACGTTATCAATAGGTAGTTAGGTTCAAATCCAAAACACAAATTTCAGATCCATTTTATTCTTTTGTCCATATAAATGGTATTATAGTATTTTTTCATAATTTATATAAATATAAGCAATAATTACATTTTTATATTTTCACCTACATTAATTGCATTACAATAATTATATATTTAAAACTGTCCAAATTTGATTTAATTGTAACTAGTTTTAATTTCTATTCTTTTAACACATATTTTTATATACATAAACAATATTTATAAAAATAAATCATAAATATAAAAATCAAGTTTAAAAAACACGAACAAATTAAAGCTGTAACTTAACAAAACAAAATTACTCACAGTAAAATTGATGAACCTTAGTTACATCTCTATTATCAAAAAACTGTTATAGTTTAAAACCATATCTTGCTATTTACGTATATTTTGTTTGTAGCCCTAACACTGCAGAAGCAAATAATAAATATTTAGTCTTCACTCTTTAGGTATAGGTAAATAAAATGTTACTTAATTTATTACAGACCGCTTTTTAAAACTTAAAAGTGTAAATTGATGAAACTATAAAGACTTAACTATAATAATTATGATCGAAATCCGCATAATATAAAATTTGCAATGACAAATAAAACATTAACAAGACGTGATATTAATGTGATATTAATTATTTAACATAAAACATTTTTAGGAAATAACGAAATACATTTTTATTGCACGAGTGTACTATTATAAAAATCATATTTTCGAATATAATAATATTTAAAATATTAAAAAACAACTGGTAATTTTTATTAAACTACTCAAAAAATAATATTGCAATGTAATTAATTCAAATTATTTATTACACACATCAATACTAAATCTTACAAATAATATTTTATGAAATAATTTTACTTTTCAAAAACATATTTTATTATTTATAAGTTATAATTTACTATAATTCGTAGTTTAATATTATATTCTACCAATCTACTACACAGTTCTATAAATAAAATTATTATAAGTCGTTAAAGATTGTACTTCTAACAATTTTTAATGTATAAGTTACATATGGTAGTTATTACTTGTACCTATACAATAAATTAAAATAATAATTGCAGACAACAAATAAATCATAACTTATTATTGACAACAATGTTATTTACGTATAATAAATATCATGTTTCTGGCTATAAAATATTTTATAAAATGTATAATATTGATTGATATTTTTATTTCATGTTAATTAAAGAACGATAATTATTGTTTTATTGTGATTATTAGGGATGAAGTTAATAATTACAAAATACAATATAACGTATAGGTAATTATTTTTATTTTTATTCAATAAATAATGATTATATTATTATAATTTTATAACCAATATTCTATAATAACTAGACAAGCAACAACTAATAATTTTTTTAAAAATGTTCTTGTTTATTTTCTTAGGATTAAACATTATCTCAATACAAGGTTATTTTTTTTATTTTTTAAACTTAGTGTATGAAATTGATTTGCTACTGACTGCAGTAAAAGAGTTTTTTTATAAGTTTATTATTATCGTTATATTTTATAATACGACATATTACCTAAATGTCAATTTACAAAATTGTAAAAAATATATGAGATAGATACATAAATTTATAAATCAGATGTAATATTCTATGTTTACTATGTGTGTGCTATTATGTTGTGTTGAAATTGTTTTATTTTTTATTTTTTTATTTTTTTTTTGTTTAAGCTCAACAACAGGTATAGCGTTACGTTACTGATATAAAAATCTACTCTCATAATATCTAGCTCATAATGTAATATAGTTTATAATTCGCATCTATATTAAATTCCGATAAAAACATTCGATTATCGAGTATTATATAGCCATATAGGTACACATATACAATATACAAAGCATAATAAATTTTATAAATTAACTATTATAGGTAGATAACTAAAAAAATTGATTGCATTTAAAACCGCCGTATGATGTATCGGGTTTTCATCATTGTTCGTGTACCTAAATGTCAAATGACACCTTTATGTCTTAATTGTATTTAATGCATTTACATTAAGTTTTTCTAAAATACAATATTGGTACGCAAAAATGTAACCACAATTATAATGTTAATACTTAATATTATAATGTATATTGTATAGTACAAGTACGCTAATACGATTAAAAGTAAGTGTCTAACCGCCATCCCTCCTTCCATCAATATACGTTTATCGATATATTTTTTTTCTGTGAAACGTTATATCCTATACATACGTAATATGGGCGGAGGGTTTGCACTAATCGTTGGAAAATGATCAAAAGAACAAAATTGTTTTTTACTCAGACGTCTTAATCTGTCAACTTATTATCGCTATCGTCGGACGTGTGGTAAAAAATAAAACATATAATACCTTAATACCTGTGCAGGTGTCTACTGTTCCTGTTTTATATTTATTTATATTGGACGTCACGTTATTTGTATCAACAAAATCAACAGCACTAGTCCGTATATATAAATTAATTACACGCATTTGTACATACAATAATATATCTAATTTCAAATGTATACTCAGTTTAGTAATAATAGTATGCAGTATAACGGCAAGGTCTGTGACATTTTGCGTGACAAAAGTATCGGAGGGGGCGGATCACGTTAAGCTCTTGGCTATCTTTCACTAAATAATTGTTCACGCAACTTGCAGTATACTCAAACCATTAGGTAATCGGTATTAATAATATACGGTCGTTTTCAGTAAGGAAATGGTACAATAAGGGCTGCTGGCTGCCAGGTTGACTTCCAATATCGTATGCGATTGTTTGTCCGTCCGACAATCGCGATTCATCACACACCTTTGTTCCGAGCAGTTTTATTATCACAATTTATATAACATTAATGATAAAAACAGTTAATATCAAAAACAGCGTCTACCGACTACCTTTTATTATTGAAAAATCCGTTCTTCCCTATTATCCGCTTTCGGAAAATCCGAATGATACAATTATACAACACATCACGTGAAGTGTACAATGTACATCCATCTATCGACACCTGCACCGAGATAGGTCCGTGTGTAATAAAATTTTTTAGCAATATTTCTCGTTTTTTTCTCTCGCCCTTCACATTGCAGACCACTCGTGCACATTTTTTTTAATAATAATAATAATATGCACACCTTATATCAGTTGCACTTTATGATATTATATATTATGTGCATCGTTATCGCATGAGTGCATATTACGCACTATATAATAATAATAATATATTGTAGTGTGGAAATCGCATTACCGTGATGCCATGATATCGACGCGGCATGTTTTATTATGCAATACAGTGTAAAAATATTACATATTATATTATAGGTTATAAGTTATAACAATATGTACGTAAACATTGTCACCGATGAGACGGGTGAACGGTTGTATTTTTTTTTTACGCACCACGAAATTACGACAATACAACGGAATATCTGAAAAATTCGTGAAATTGTGTCCAATGTTATGTACGTAATGAGGAACAGTACTGCGTGTATTAAAAAAATATCATCTAATTACGGACACCTCCCAATAACGTAAACCTTATATCGGAGAACACTAACTGCCGACAGATTTGTACCTATTGTTCACGTCTATTTAATATTATGATGTTGTATGTTATTGTATCGAATGGTTTCGTTGTATACAATACATAATATTGTTATATATTTAATTCTCTCTTCGGTGAGCGTTCTAATAATTAATAATAATAATAATAATAATAATAAGAATTACATATGAAAATAATCTTGCATATTAAAATATTGTCTTAACACATGGGGATTTTACATAATTAAGAATATTTATACCTGTACGTCTTGTGAGTACGTTATTATATGATATTACGTATTATATTATATTACTTATTGGCTATTATTACTCTCTTTTCCAGTGAAACTATATGTTGTGTAATAGGGAAATATTCGAAATAATATAATTGTTACATAATAATATATACCTATGTACGAGTATTACGATCAATTGGTTCTTAGTAATAATACGCCTACGTATAACCTATATGTTTTGACTTAACTAAAATGTGAATTCTCGTCGCCAGGGAAAACTTCATTTAAATGTCACTTTAATTTAGTTTACATTTTACCTGATTAATCATAATATATTACGCTCCTGTGGAACAGTCATTACATCTCGATAACAATTGATTTGTAATTTTATAATAATTTTACACATGTTACAAACGTCGCTGCTATATAAAGGTTAATAGTCAATGGAGTGATATTGGTCCAGCGCTACATGATAACCTAACCGCTTCATAGTTTAGCTAAAATATGATTTTTTGTATTGTTATATTTTTAAAAATGAGTTTTTTAGTGAAATCTATGAGTTAATATGATATTTTTAATCACTTATCAGTTTTTTCACGAATAAAAAAAATATATATTTAGTTGTATTTAAAATATTAGCCCAACTAACACTGATTTATGTTATAGATTTGATAAATGTTGATCTTTTGGTCATTATTTATTCATCTGACTGTAATCGGTTATGTGTCGTGATATTTTAAAATAATGATATAGCGTTAAAAAAAAAATCTGAAAAATTTGAAATATCTTAAACCATATCTAAATTTACATTTTCTTAGATAAATTATCATATAGCTACTTCACATTCAATATTTTAACTAAATTCAATTTTTAATCAATAGAACTACTTGAAGCTTTTGTGTGAAAAGACCTAAAAAAAAAAAATGTATATTCCTATTATACATTTTCGTTTGACACAGAACTTAAAAATTGTGAATTGTGTTCAAACGAATGACAGTCATTTAAGTTTTATTTATTATTGTTCTAAAATAAAGAAATCTGATTTATCGTGTTTTTAATGTCGAGTTTACCGTCATTACAAACTATTCACATAAAGTTTTTTTTCTTAAAAAGACTTGGGTCATAAAATTTACGACGGCGTCATTTTTAATGTACTTTTCGCCCTTTCGAGTCATACTTTGTCATTATACAGTTTAGGCCCCCTTTTCTAATGTAAATTATACTATTTTCTTTTTACCATACCTTTTCATTTTGGTTTTCGTATTTTCGAAGACAACATATTTGTAAATTACATGCATTCTGTTTCAATCAACTATTCCAGTCTCATTAACAAAAAATAATCTAATGTATTATTTCATCACAAAATATTGTACACAATTATTATTTTAAACTTAATATAATAAAATATCGTGGTTTTATATGAAAAAAAAATTAGTTTGATTAAAATCTGTATTCAATTTATACTCCTCTACTGTACCGAACTAATTGCTTTTATTTTATTACAATCTTACTACTTTTTATCGGAAAATTATTTTAATGAAGATCGATCAAACGAAAAACTAAAACTTGGCTGTCACAATTTAAAGTCGATTTCTAATGATATATTATAATTTTTTTTTTTTTTTTGGTTACAGTTGTTAACGGATATGGACACGCCACAGTACAGTCTTCGGTGGAACAATCACCTGGTCCACATGATGGACGCCATCGAAGTACTCCTACAAAACGAAACTCTCGTGGACGTGACGCTGGTTTGTGAAAAGACCCAGTTTAAAGCTCACAAAGTGGTCTTATCCGCTTGCAGGTACCTACCCAATTTTATACTCAACTTTTATCATAGGAATTTAATTTTATATTTTTTAATTATATTGTATGTTTTTTTTTAGTCCATATTTTCAAAGGCTATTCTCTGAAACCCCGTGTAAACATCCCGTGATCGTGCTTAAGGACCTTCCCGACTGGGAGATGAGAGCTATCATACATTTCATGTACAAAGGGGAGATTAACGTTGGACAAGAACAGTTGCCGCTGTTGCTACAGGCTGCTGAAACGTTACAAGTACGTAAACATTATATTATTATTAGTGCTATTCGGGATTCGGGAAGACCTAAACATTTTATATACCTACGATGACAAATTCTCGGACGTTAACGTAAACTTCTCACGGTATCAATGGCTATATTTCTTTACTAGTATTATATTTTATTTAAATTAAACCTTAAGAGGATTATGAATTAAGATATAATTGTATCGATCCCGTAGTATCTGTATAGTTTGATTTTAGTTTACGGTTAAGCCACAACAAATTTACAAAATTAATTTGCAATATTAATACTATTATCTATTAAAGTAACAAAAAAAAAAAAAAAAAAAAAATGACTAATACAATAAAATTTATTTTTAAGAAAATTCATTAATTTCTACTAAAAAGTTTAAGAACCTAATAATAATATGTTTAACTATAATAGAACTTGTTTTCGTAAAAATTTTATGAATAGAGGGTTCGATGTTTATACAATTTTATCCAAAATATAATAAGTTCAGTAAATTCTGAGTTGAAAGTAATTACAAACCATGTTTCAATAAGTTTAATTTATCATCATGTCATACTTAAGCTATGATTAAATAAATAAATTATACTATATAATAATCAATGATATAGGTATTATTACTATTACTCCGTTAGGGGTACGCAATTTAAATACACGCACATTTCGGCCATTGTATTTTGTTAAATTGATTATAAAATATGGTTAAATTACGTTTTAGATAAATATAAACATGAAAAAATCAATAAAAGTAACACATAATAAAAATTACCTTTTTAAAAATATACTTATTTCTAAAATTGTATTCTAAAATAACCGTTGTTATTATAGTAAAACGAATAAAAAATTATTAAAAAAAAAAAAAAAAAAAAAATGGTCGGTTGCCAACTTTTGTAAAATGGATAGACCTACAACAGTACGACCCTTCATAATATCCATGTCAACTCGTTCAATATTATAAACCACTGTAACCTATGTATGGTAATGTGGGGCGTGAGGAATGAGGCCCCCACTAACGGGTGGGTCGTAGATCGCATTATTTGCTAATCACTTTCACTATGATATCTCGTGATTATAGATACGCGGACTGGCCCACACTGAACGCATTCCGTTGTTCGTGGATTCACCCACCTCGTCGTCGGCGACACCCACGGACGTCCAACCACCATCGTCGCAACAGCAACAGCAGCAACCGCTTCCGTCGTCTCATAATCACAGCGCAAGCGGTCATCATCACCATCACCATCACCATTCCAGCCGGGGCCACAGTCCCGGTGGCAAGTCTGGCACGACCGCCGGCCACGAGCTGATGAACGGACAGAGTTCACCGGGCAAGGGTCACCATCACCACCATCACCACCACAGACACCGGACTGCTGACTCGCCTCAGAGTCCGCGCAACAAGTCACAGCCGCCACCGCCGCACCACGCACTCGCGCTTCCTCCGCCGCCACCACCGCACCACCGCGACGGGTCCGCAGGTCGCATGTCGCCGACCACCAGGATGTTCTTCCAAGCCGCCGCGGCTGCTGCGGCCGCTGCTGCAGCCAATCCGTACGATCCTTCGCACATTCGTTTGCCTCAAATACAACACTTGCCGCCCATCACGTTCAACGACAGGAATTGTCCGTCGCCGACACCTCGCAGGAAACAGGTAAGTCGTACTTCCGATTCTGTGTTATACTATATATAATAAATTACGCATAATTATAATATATTCATCCCGTTTATCTTTTCTATCCGTTCCAATAAAATTCGAATCGAACGTTATTTTTTCGACGGAGAGAGAATTTTTCAATAATATCACATTCAGTTGTCAACAGACAACATATAGTACTTTACGCTTAATCTTAAAATAAATTGTTTATAATAAAATTATTATTCACATATCTAGGCGAGACCCAGGCGAAGATCAGGCGAAGCGATTGGTCCACAAGATTTGAGCAAAGCACCTTCTCCGTCAAACTTCAGTAACAATGTTGCCGAAAACTTGTCGATGAAAAAATCACCAAACAATGAAAATGTCAATAATGAAAACATGCCGACAAATTTAAGTTGTAACAATAAAAGGCCAGATAGGACACCGTCACCGTCGGCTGTGAGTTTTTAAATATATCTTGTAAATCTAAATAAATAAAACATAAATATATTATTAAGGTTTTATAAAATTATAAAATTAATTGATATTTTTTTCGGTTAATAAGGAAAATGACTCAATATATTTTTACATAGATATTTAAATATTTTAATAGTTTATTAAAAAGGAATAAAATGGTAATAAATAAAATAAAATTATTGCTATTATTTTTATAATTTAGCGTGTTAGTTAACTGAATTATATTTATTTTTTACACATACACTTTTATGTCTTATTTATTTCTTCATTATGATATATTTAATAAAATACATCATAATTGGCAGTATTTATTTTTGTGCTTATATTTTTATAACGAGATTTTTTTTCTTCTTCAGAAACAAATGAAGGTTGAAATAGAAGAATCAGAAATGATTGGAGACTTGGGACAGAGTCTGCCGGTAGAGTTGACTGCCAACAGTGGCAACCCAAACGTAAATAATAATAACAATAATAATAATAACCAGTCGAGTAACAAAAAAAACCACCACCATCACCACCATCATCATCTCAACCACCAACAACATCAGAGGCATCCGGATTTCCCTTATTACGGACCGGATCCCATGAGCATACCACTTAATCCACACGTAAGTTCACGTCTTTGCTGGTTATAATATTTTATTTTACGTATTTTTCCCCCTCTTTACCACGGGGACTCGTCGTTACTGTTTAGTTTGTTTATTTGTTTTGGAAATTAAAGTCCTCGAAAATATTATTAATGTTAACCAAAGTAACAATGATAGTTTTTGGTTGTTTTAAAATTTTAATGTACATAGAATCTACAAAATATATTATTAATCCCTTGGCAGTAACTAAAACGTGGATACAGTGAAGATTTTGTTCTAAAGGAAACGTTTCTTTTTTGCAAAATATTTTGAATAGTATTAATAATAATTATAGCACTGTAAACAAATATGATTTTAATTTTAAAAAACAAAAATACATAACTTTAAGTCATAAACATTGTTAAAATGGTCAGTTTCATTTTGCGTATTTAAATTAAATAGGTACATTAATGAGTTTTTAAGTTATATACATTTATGTTGGTAAAAGTTTACTTAGTCTACCATAATATCATCATAAACGAAGTCAAATTGGATAAATAGTACATATATAATTTTTTTTATAGGATCCACACTTTGAGAACTCTCTTTTTCCTCCTTTTGGACCGTTGTCATCGCTATCTCTACAAGGACCTCCTCACAGTAAGTTTAAACATGTATATTTTTAGTTAATAAATATAAAACATTGTTAGAGAATATAAAATTTAGCTTCTGTATGTATAAGTATGATATAGACTATAGAGTATACCAAGTAATTAAGATCCATGTGTTTTTCGTTAGGCGCTGTAGTTTTTTTTATGACAATATTTATTTTTTTCTTTGGAATTCATTATTTTAAAAGTGCACTCGACACATTTGAATTTTTTAACATAAAATATTTTGTATTTTAATTTATTTCAAACTTTTCTGCAGTCGCTGGTAAATAATTTTAACAGTTACTAAGCAATCAAATGTTTCAAATACTTTTTTTTGTAATCCATTTTAATTTTATCGAGGTCATAAAGCTAATATTTTTTTGTTTTTGTTTTATATTATAGTGTTTCCAATAGATGCCCAGTTTGGTAAGATTAACAGAAAAATATTTCATTACATATTACATGTTTACATAAGCGTGCACAGGTCTTCTTGGCAGGGGAGGCAATATCTTTGCTAAGGAGATCCAGACTTCAAACCCTTCCCCTAGATATTTTTTTCACAGCTTAGAGCTTGATGTGATCCAACGATTAATAAATAAATCCTCACACAAAATCAAGTATATGATTCTATTAAACTATGGTATTATTCTATACGGTTAAGAGTTAGGTTAAACATAAAATTACCAAAATAGTTTTCAATAAACCCTTTTTAATAATAATATCTTTAACGAATAGGTAACGATAAAAACCTACCTAATAGAACATAGAATACATAATAAGAAAAAATAACAAAAAAAAACATAATTTAAACAACTTTTAAAATAGGTAATAATGTAGTATGTTTTATTAAAGTTCCATACGTCGTTTGGAAGTAGGGTCTAATGTTTTAAAAATTTCTATTACTTCTTCATAATCTACATTATAAGCTTGTTCCTGTTCAATGAACATGTTTAAAAGTCCATTTAATCTTTCCTGACCCATCGTACTTCGTAACTTTGTTTTAACCAAATTTAGTTTTGAAAATGTTCTTTCACAACTACAACTTGTTACTGGTATTGTAACAAATAACTTGAATGCTTTTGTGATACTAGGGAAAATATTTTGTCTATCACAAGAAGATAACCATTTGATCCATTCATCGCATTTATTTTTCAATATATTTTTAGGAACACTATCGTAATTTTGCAAGAGTCGTATTTCTGTTTGTAAAGTTAGTGTATCCAGATTAAACGATGATGCTAATGTACACACATTGTCATAATTTGTTTGTAAAATTGTTAAATTGACTATACTCTTAATCATATTAATTGTTTCTTGATTAAAACGAATAGATATGCCATTGATCATTTGATCCAAAGCTGTATTATATACAGTTAGTTTCATTTCTTCTTCTTTAGTTTGAAAGAAATACTCGTTGGAATGAGAAGTATCTACTTTTGATGAAATTTTTCTTTTTCTTGAAGTTGGAATTGGAATATCAATATCAGTACATAATTTAACAGTATTTTTATAAATATTTTTAAATTCATATTCCTCATTTCTCATTTTATTCAGAGATTCTTTCAAGGATTCTACTACTTCCACAGCTGTCAACAAATTTATGTTAGAAGTTTGTAGAAATGTGCTTACTTTTAACACTGCATTAAGAATAGGATGAAACATTTCTAGAGCAAATATAAATTCAAACTTTTTTAGTTGAAAAATAATACCTAAACCTTTAACTCTAACATCAGATTGCTTGGTAGAATCTATAATTTCTTCAATTGCTACTAAAAGAGACAAATAGTTTATTTTTACTGCACTTACAGCTTCAGAACGGCAGGCCCATCTAGTATTAGATAAAGATTTCAAAGTTTTAAGTTTAGCATTAGTAGAATTGACAATTTTTTCAAAAATAGCATGTCTTGAACAGCTACCTTCTATGAAATTATACACTAACTGGATAGTTCCAAAAAAATCAAAAGCAATTCTATTTTTACAACCAACGGAATCAACCAAAATTAGATTTAAACAATGGCCGTAACAGTGTACAAAAAATATCTTCTTATTCTTTTCTTTAAATTTAGTTTGAACACCTGCAGTACTACCTGCCATTGTCGCAGCTCCATCAAAACAAGTTGAAACAATGTTTTCCCATTTAATGTTATATTCTTCAATGACATCACTCAATGTATTGAAAATGCTTTGAGCATTAACAGACTTTATTCTTTTCATTGTTAAAAACTGTTCTACAGCAGAGCACTTGGTGTCATCAAAGTATCTGATTACAATTGATAGTTGCTCGTGATGCCCTAAATCACTTGTTTCATCGGAAATCAATGATAGTTTTTTATCTTGTATACACTCTTTTAATTGTCTTTTCATCAATTGACTTATGGACAAAATTAAGTCGTTTTGAATCCGATTACTGCAATATAAAGCGTTTTTTTGGTCCAGAGTTAATATGTTCATTTAGAATAGGATCATATTTTGTTAAGAGTCCAACTATATCCAAAAACAGTCCTTTGTGAATATCATTAGACTTTTCACTATGCCCGCGAAACGGTTTACCACCTATACCAAGACAAACTGTTATATCAATTAGTCGTTTCATAATTTGTCTATTTTTTAATCGTGTTTGTTCTTTTTGACTGTGCACAAGTTCTCTATTTTCATCCAAAATTATGTCAATTGGTTTTAAATGTAAAAAATTGTTCAAAGATGTAGAGCTGTTTAAATGGGCTTTGGATAATTGATGCAATTTAAATTTAGATGTAGCCAGTTTCCAATTTTTAAAACCCAACTTTGAATAAGTTAATTCTGCTTGTCCAATATTGATTCCTGAAGAATGTGTAAACATTCGACAAGGAAAACAATATGCTAAATCTCCTATTTGACTATACTCAAGCCAAGGAAACTGTTTATACCAGTGACTTTGAAAATGTCGTAATATACCACTAAACGCTGTTTTTGGATAACTGTTTAGTATAGGTTGGAATGGACCATTCTTAATACGTTGTCTAAATTCAGTTTGAATTGTTGGTATTTCATTAATAGGATCATCAGGATGAAGTTCAGAAGAAGGAAATTTTTCCAGATCTATCAAATAACACAAATAATAATTTATTATTCATTCCTACTGATTAGTTACTTGTAAAATACTTAGGTAGTTAGAAATCACAAAACACATTTAAACTATTTAACTAGAAATAAATAATTATGTTAATTTTAATTACAAATCTAATACACAATATTAATTCGAAAGCCACCAATAATATAGCTAATAAATTAGTTGTATACAAAAAGCACTCACATTAAAAAAAAAAGATTGATAAACGTTTTTATAGATACAATGAATCTAGAAACACAATATTGTCAATATTATAACATTGAACACAAAGAGCTCACAAATAACACATAAACAAAATAGTTTAAAATATTACCAATACAACTGTCTAATAGTTCACAAACTGTAGTTTTTAATGACTGGTCCACTTTTGATTGTTCTATAAAATAATAAAATATATCAAAACTAAAATGATTTATTTTTTCAAATATTTATATTCATACCAGTTACTTCTGTTCTTAACTGTGCAATATCTGTAGAATCACTTGTACATTGTGGCAACAGCATTGGGTCATCTGGATCCAATTCATCTAAATTATTTTGTATATTAAACTAAGTGGTAAATAGGCACATCATACAGCTAAATAGTTAATACAGATTTATAATTTTCCAAATATTGTACAGTATAATCGACAATAGGTACTATTAATATAGTTGTTAATTACCTGATGATTCATTTATAGGTATTTCCTTTGCAGTTTCAGATAACTGATTTGTATTAAAATGCTCTATAAAACAATAAAATATAAAATATATTAAAATTAAATCTAATAATAATAACTTATATTAAATTAATTTGATTTTTAAATGTATAACTTAGATGTAATTTTTACTTAATAAATTGTAAGTATGAGTAATACATTGAACTAATTACTAATGTATTAATGTGTATACAATGATCAGATTACTTATATAATTATAAGAAAAACTATACAATTAATAAATTTAGCATTGAGGCATAGGTGCAGTCGTGCAGATACAAAATATAAGCAATAAGCTTTTAATGATTAATAAATTAATTATATGTTAACTTACCAGGATTTGGTTCAGGTTTGAAGAAATCGAGTAAAGTTTTTGATTTAATTTTTTTTGAAGTCATGTCTATTTATAATGGTACTTTTAAACAAAAAACAATAAACACTAAACAACAGCAAAGAATAATATATATATATGTTAAAGACTAAAGTATAACAATACGGCTTCCTTATTTCCTTGTACTTTGTATCAAAGTACCAGTACCGTTATTCGTTAATAATTGTTAAAATGTTGAATTTTAATAATACATAATTTTATTATAACAATAATAATCTATTTTAAGCTTTTGGTTTATCATTTGATAGCTACCAGCCATATGATTAGTAGATATTATCACAGAAGAAACAAGGTAAACATAATACCATAATTGTTCTGTGATAATATAATTGAAACTTGTAGCCACCATTGAACTATATGATAATATTATAATATTTTAAATTATCATAATATAGTTCAATGGAAGCCACGGACTAAGATATACAGGACTGTCTTATCAATATAATAATATAATAATATTATCATTGATTAAATATATAATATATTTATTATATATTATGTATACAATATACATATATTTAATCAATGATATTATTATTGTCGATTAAAATATTATCACAATTTGGTAGCCGGTAGGCGGTAGGTATCACGATTTAAGATATTGGTATATTATATCGTGGTAGGTATTAATGGTATTAATAGGTGTTATGTATAATAATATAATATAAGATCTCGGGGGTGCAGAAAAATGTCGCAGGGGAGGCAGCTGCCTCCCCTGCCTCCCCCGTGCGCACGCTTATGCATGTTTAGTAAAATATCGTTCAAAGAATTATTTTAATACTAAAATATAAAAAAAAAATTTTAAATTATTTTTTAGGCGTTTAAGATAGACAATTTATTTTCTTTTATGTAGTAGTGTTTGAAATAAAAGGAACAAATGCATATTGAATTTTCTACCTATAATAATAATATTATTTAAGTAATAGTAATACTCTTTAGTTTCTAAACATCATACAGTCAACATATCATAAAAATATATAATTAATTAGTAATTATATTCATATAGTATGATATTAAGTTATTATTAATAACTATTACATAATATTTAATAAAACCTACAATATTTTTTAATGATAGCTTTGAAGTTGTTTTAATAATTTTTTATTATTTTATGAGTTTAAAAACTTTAAAAAATTAAAGTTTATCTATTGAAATCCATTAAATTCATTTTAATACATTGGAGCGAGATTCTTAATACATTTTTTTTGTAGTTCTTTCTTGAATGATCACTTTATTGATATTGTAAATTAAAAATTAATCACGTAGTAATTGCATTTCATTAGTTATGTCTTGAAATGTATTGGAAACTTCAAAAATAAGTTTTTATTAAAAAAGGGGATAATCACTATATTTGCTAAAAAAAAAAAAATGTTTCTGAAAATACTAAAGTTTAGCATTACATTTATTCAACCCGTCCATTTAGTACTTACAAATAGTTACAAACCTGCGACCTTTATAAAAAAAATCAAAATAAATATATGGTTCCAAGTGTTAAATTATAATATTTACATAATTAAAATTTAAAATAATTTAAAATAGTTATCAATCAACTCTAACAATTATTCTTAAGATTATTTTTAACTTATTCTAACATAGTACAACAAATTGGGGAAATGGTTTTTGTGATTCCAACGTAACAACACTTTAATATTTTTAAATCGTAGATAATGCATTTTTATTTGTTTATGGATGTATATACAATCATTTTTTTTCTAATATGATCGATATTTATAACAGGTTTATTCCATGGTTTGGATGGCTGCAGAAACCCACTGCTAAACGAACTAATCGAGCCAAGGTTCGACAATCCACCACCGAGTAAAAAGAAAAGTAAGTAAAATAACTATAGGAAATACTTTTAGGCGCAACACTTCTAATTCGTTCATTATTTTGTAATATTCTTTCTCGCAGAGAAAATGTTCCCCGTTGGACGTCCCAAAGGCCAGCACAGTGCTCCGCGTGGAGGTCCGCCTAGATCATGGACGAACGCCGAACTCACAGAAGCGTTACAACACGTGTGGAACAAGAAAATGACTACGTCGCAGGCATCCAGGATCTTCGGTATACCGTACAACAGTTTACTCATGTACGTGCGTGGCAAGTACGGTAAATCCCTAAAACTAGAACAGTTGAAAAAAGAGTGTTTCGGTGATATAAACGGTCCACTGGACTTGTTGCACTTCGGATCCATATCAAACAACAACAACAGTAGCAACAAGAACAATAATAACAACAACAACAGCAGCAATAGCAACAACAACAATAGCAGTGGTGGCAACAACGGCCAATCAAATATCAACGGTAACGGTAATAATAATAATGGACCGACAATGCAGCCGTGCAACCCACCGTCTGAACCCGTCGACCTAATGCTGGGCCCTCCTGGATTCAACCCACCCGCGTTCCCGACACCCAACTTCTTCCCGGACTTCGGGTCCACTTTCCCGATGGGCATAGACATGATACACCTGATGCACCAGCAACAGCAGCAGATGTCATCGCTGTCGGCGGCTGATAAACACCAGTACTTGGGACTGCAAGACATGATCAGTGGTCAGCCACTGCAGTCGGCCGTCGTGCTGGACTACGCGATGAAGTCGCCGGCTGCAAGCCGCAGCAACTCGGAACCACCGACGACGGGCGGTGAGGGCGACGGTGATGGAGACGTCGACGGCGATGTTGAAGGTGATGGTGACTGTGATGACGACGACGGTGCCGACGATTGTGGCGTCGATGACGAAGAAGAGGAGGACGACGACGACGACGTGGTGGCCATGGACTTCTCGAAGGCTGGTGACGTTGGCAACGGTGACGTTGCTATCGGTGACGTTGCCAGCGGTGGTGTTGGTGGAGGAGCCGGTGGCGGTGATGAGGACGATGGAGTCGACGATGAGGATGACGACGACGACGACGACGAAAGACTGAGTCCGGAAGCGGATGACAAGGACAAGGAGCAAGACTGACACGGGGTGTTTAGGGACTACGCGCTGGCGGCGTTCGACGCGGTGCTCCGAACTTAATTTTTCTGCAGCAGTGTTCTTCACCGAGTGTACTTCCTGCACCGAGAAATGCGCACACGCCAGTTTTTCACAAGCGCGTGTCCCTTGTCCACCACATTGACGTTGTCACAGGCATTCGGCTGCTAAATCGCCGATCCCTCTCCCCACCCAACCATTTATGTGCATGCCCCTCACCTCTAATCCTTATCTTGTCGAACCCCTTCTTCTCCTCACTCTTAGTCGTAATTCAAATTATGTCTATATTATAATACATAAAAAATAATAATTATTATTATATAATCATTTGGCCGAATCGTACGGCCGTAATTCGTAATCGCGCATGTAATATAATAATCGTTTTTAATGATAAGGGATTAAAATAAAATATAAAAAACGAAAATAAAATCGTAAGTAAAACTACTACAGCTAGTGAATACAAAGAAACGTGTAAATTAGATTTTAAAACAAATTGATTGTGTACATATTTATAATTAATCGTCGTATCGTTATTAAAAAATATATATATATAAATATTATTTTAGACCAAAATGTAGCCATTTTAAAGATAAATTATTGTTCCAAAACAATAGAATTTCGTCTCAGCCCGATAAACAAATCAAAACGATACAATTACCTAATATACAGCCGAACACATTATGGTGTCTACATACAGTTCCTAAGTTTTAGTTACAGTAATTTTATTTTATTTTATTAGATATTAATCATGTGTATACTTCTGTGAAACTGTGATTCCTATACACACATGTTGGCTTTAAGTTTTACTGCATTTCGTACGTTTTTAAGAGATAAAACATTTTTTACCTCGAAATTAGTAAGAAAAAATGACAAAATATATACAACATTGTTCCTCGTATATAAAGCCACTAAAATACATATTTTTTTTTTATAGTTCCTGTTCATTCGCCATTTTGTTTTTTTTTTTTAATTTTCTGAGCCATAAAACGCATACGTTTGAAAAATTTTGTAATTGATGGAGTGTAATATTACCAGTAATTTGATTATTGAAGTAGGTAATATTATTTAACCAACGAAATTACATTAAAACTTTACGTGTCTCCAACAGCGGTCGGTCAAATTTTGATAACAGCTTTCATTAAATATCATCATCATCATTATCATTATTACTGTAGTAATATAACAACAGTAACAATCCAAATAAGCAAATGGTTAGAGTTTACAAGAGATGGTGCGTCATACCTATTTCAAAGGTATTATTATATGGCAAACGTTAAATTTTATTTTAATTCTTGCAATAGTTCTAATAGGATTTTAAACTCAACTATAGAGAAATACACTCGTCACTCATGCAGGGTAATCATGAAACATTTATAATACAATACAGGTACCTCTATATACATAATAAAAATAATAATAGTAATAAATATCAGGAACGATAATAAATCTATTATACGATAATTATTCACACAAATACACCTCAAACCAAAAAGTTCATTATTTATAGTATTTATTATAATTTAAAATATAAAATAGTCTGTTTTACTAATACACTTGTGTGTAAATAAAAAATAAAATTAATAATATAAAATAACAATATGTGTTAATTGAGTGCAATGTATTACTTTCACGGTGATTTATTTGTTACCTTTTATTTATAATAATATAGTAAATGTCTTAAGTTTATATTTCTTAAGTTCCAGCAAAGCTTTTTATTCTATTTTATTTCCTAAGGCTGTGTTTCTACTCCGTTTCATATATTTCAAGTGTACAAACAAATAAATAATACGTCATATTATAATATTACGTTATAACCATATTACATTTAAAATACCTCTACGGATAATTATATAGATTATTATACATTTTTATAATACAATAATGGTGCAGCATCTCAGGGCATTAACTAGATGTACCAATTTTCGTTAGATAATAATTATTCTATAAATATAACATATTATATATATTATAATTAAATCACATAACGTCCGATAGTTTATAACCTATTTTAAATGTGTTTGTTTCATCTGTTTTTATCATGTACGTGTAAATTAATTGAACAAAAAATTGTATTGTTAATATTATAGAAAGTAGACGTTTAGGTTAAAAGTAAATTATGAAAAATACTGTTTTCTTTTATTTTTATTTTTATTTTGAGAGTGTGTTATTATTTGTATTATTATTTTATTTTATTTTTTTTTTTTTTTTTGGTAATAGCGTCATTTCTAATGACCTTGTTAAGTTGATTTTTTTTTTTTTTTTGGTATTGGTTCCTGTTATAATTTTATGATTTATCTTTTTAAGAATTATTATTATTATAATTTAATTATTTTTAGTATTTTTTTTTTTTTTTTGTCCTGAAACTCTTATCGAGTAAAAATACAAATTATGTTGTTAGGTTAATCAATTAATGTAATTTAATTTTAAAATTATTAATTAATTTACGTATTATTATTATTATTATCATTATTATTATTATTATTATTATTATTATTATTATTATTATTATTATAATGATTATTATTATTATTGTGAGAATCGAAAAAAGTTGATGAATGAATGTCGTTGAAAACGAAAAATTATAAGATGTTATACGATTCGTAAACAAAATAATAATTACAAAAAAAAAAAAAAATAAATAAATGAAAAAAAATAATAAAATAATAAAAATATATCAATTAAAATTTATGTTTTTTGATTTGGTTTTCCACTACGATAAAATATTATAATTTTAAGTGTATATTATGTTTGTATATTTTGTTACCTTTGTTTATTCAACGAATAACATTACAAAAATATTGTTCGTTCATCAGAATATTATTCTTCAAATTTGGTTTTTTAACCAGGCCACAGAATTTATTAAATGGAAATATTTTAAAAGGTGAATTGAGTTAAGTTTTTGATCCAATAAAAAATCTTGACAAGGTCAGACATAAACATGTAGATGATAGTTTTTTAAATAATTAATGTATTGCCAAACGAATATATAGTATACATTAATATATTAAGGTATGATAAAAAATATAGATAGTCTCTTACATGCCACGTAATATTAAATAATAAATTTAATGTTTTATTTTTATCTATTATTTAAGTCTCAGTCAACACGATTTGAATTTTAAATAATTAAATATAGTATTTTTTTTTTTCGTGAAATGGATTTATTGAAATAAAATAGATAATAAATAATGTATATTGTATACATATTTACATCGTGATAATGCATACCATAATTTTATTTTTTACAATCTAGTTATTATAAAAATGATTGACCTGAAAAACTTAAGGTTTACGGTCTTTAATCCTTGATTTATATCGAGTAATTTACGATAATTTAGTTATTTTATTTTTTCTTGAAACACGATTTTAAAAATGAATTGTTTATAATATTATTTACTTAAAATGGGATTTTAACCAATTTTGGAAAAATTGTATATTTTCGTGTGGATTTTAGTAATTAATATAGAGTGGTATTAAGGCACTACTATACTGCTGCAATAAAATGGTTGAAGTAATTTAGATTTCATGATGTCACTTATGTTCTGTGAAGAATAAATGAAACTTATTTTTTTTTATATTACAACTAATAAGTGTAAATATAAAAATATTTGTCATACAATATTATGCTAACATTGTCAAAAACTGTTATTAAATTAGTATGTTTATAAAAAGTTTAGAATACTTAAATATTTCTATGTAAAACAAATTGTATTTAAAAATAAATTTTAACAGATTTTTAATATCCACAGAACAGCACGAAAAGTCATCAATCATAAGTCATGGCCATGTAGTTTAAGTTACTCCATCAAAAAACTAATACGTTTTAAATTTAAATTCATGTGTCTAGTTTACGCTTCTTTCCCAATCGACCTGAACGAATTGTTTACATTTTATCATAACGATTCCTTTGTATTTGTATCATTATTAAGTAACAATACAATAAACGATTGCCTGGAGGCAGTTGAACAAACATCAAAATCTCACGGTTTGTGTTACTTGGGGCTGATTATGTAATATGATGGGTCGAACGTTACGTAAAACGCAGGGCAGTACATTTAATACACACAAACCGTTAAATTGTACATTGTATATGGAATTTCGGTTAGCGTGTGTAATGTGTACGGAATCAATAGTATACCAATATGGGGAGTAATAGAATTTAAAACCTTATGAGCCCTATATTGTGCTGATTTTGTCGAACATAATATAGGTTACCCTAAACGAATTGTTTCTGTTAAAATAATAATAACAATTAATTATCTGGACAATAGTAATTTTCTCTGAGCTCTGCAGACGCATTAGATGGTCATTTCATGTTTTTGTACGTAAGCGCCGAGGTATAGGTTGATCAATTAGTGATAAGCTATAATAAAAGGATATGAATTGGGAGAAGCGTGTTTTAATTATGTTAGAGGGAAGGGTCTATCGAAGGAGGGATGATGTAAGAGGGAATTAATACGAAAATCGAAATGAGATATACTTAAACGATTCGAGCGCACAAGTCTCCCCTAACACAAGTCTCAAATGATATTTTTACTTTAGTTGCCAAATTGTATTTCGATTGAAAATGATGGTTGATAGTTGATTTTTTGTCTTTAAAGAACAAGTACGTCAAAAAATACCAAAAGATATAAATATTTGGTTTTATTTAGTTCCATTAGAACTCTTTTAAAATATTATTAACGTGCAATATACATAATGGTTAGTTAAAATATCCGTTTATAAAGTTTGGTCGGTATTCAATAGTAAATGGTCACAATATTATCGAGTGCATGTGTATTATTATATTTTTTCTTTTTTTATTGTTATTCGTTATATATTTTATAATAATTAATTGTTTCAGAAGTTAACGAGAGTGACAATTATTCACTGTTAACAAAGAAAACTAAAATTTAAAAATAAAATAGATAATTGATTTTTAAAGTTTTTCAAAGTCCTTTAAAAGATTTAACTATTCGATCATTCTTGTTAAAATTTAAATATTTAGAATAAAAATCATATAAAATCGTATGTACATAACGTTTTCAAATGCATACAGTTAATTTAAAATGGCAAAAATTAAAAAATACCTTTAACTTAACTAGAAATTTAACAGTTCAATGTTAAAACAATAATAGAGATGTATAAGTCCTATTCGGTTATATTTGTTATGACTGTTTATGAATAACTTAGCATTTGTTTTATTCGATGTGTCTGTTTTCATTTTAAACGGTATATATGAATAATATAATATATATATATATTAATATAGGTATTTTAAGGTTATATAACTCAATTCATTGATTGCTGATAATAATGTTTTCTTAAAACTAATATAGTGTCGTAAATAAATATTGAAATAAATTGCATGAAATATTTCTCACTGCAGAATATGCCATTTATCATCGTCACAAAAGAATCAGATCATACAAATAAGTAATACTGAATATTTGAATTATGCACCATTTATTACATACTACAATCTCTATAATATACTTCTTATTTGGTAATTTAATCAATGATACAGTAGCACTTTATAGTCATTAAGTAAGCCATGATTAAATATTTTCAGAATTAGATATTTTCCCTTCTAAAGATGATTTATTTTTAAGTGAAAAATGTAAATCATTTGCAAAAATTGTATACAATAAAAATATTTGATTCTCATGCAATATTTGTTTTCAAATAACCCTAGAAACTTAAAATTATCTTCAAATATTTGTATAATAGTTTTTCCTATTTTAGAAATATATTATTATTTCTAAAAATATTTTTTTCTTCTAATATATATATATTTTTTTTTTAATACTTGACATTTAAAATTGTTTTGTTTTATTTTAGCTTTTAATGTGTTTTTTAATGATGAATATAAATAACTTATTTTATTTTCCTTGATAGAAAAGTTTGAAAATATAATACATTATAATTTACAAAGAAACATTTTTTTTTTTTTTTTTATGGTTACTAGAATTACATATTTTTATGAAATTTAATATCGTAACAAAAAAATTTAAAAAAAACATTTTTCGTAGAAATGTATAGCTTTTTATGATTTTTTAAGTTTATTATTTTCTTTACATAATCTACTGGCTAAACATTTAAACTAATTTTAAACTATTTATACCATGAATCTAATCTCATTGTTTTACGAGTCCCACGTTAGTACGTTGGTATTGAGTTATAAGTTGAAATTAATAATGTATGACACAACAATTTTATAATTATAATAAATTATTATTATTATTATTATTTAATTCAAATTTAACACACTTATCTTAGTAACCTACTCAATTATGATGTACACTCAAAAACTGTGCTATACAATAGATAGTGATTTTCTTGGTTTTTTATTTATTTAATTTATAGCTTATAACTTTATACCTATGATTAATAATCTCAACTATTGATGCAGTTAGTTGAGATTATTAACTGATAAAATTAAAAATACATATAACAATATATTACTTGTAATAAATCATTTATTATACTTTTACAACCAATTTTATCGTGTTAAACTATTAAACAATATGAATAAAAAAAAAATCATTGAAACTTGTTAAATTAATAAAATCCCATTTAAACAAAATAAAGTACGTATCTATTTCATAAAGAGTTCAGAATCAGTTATCAATACAATTATTATCTTTGTGTTATAAAACCAATACCACGTTCTTCACAGTTTTATTAAGATCAATTACTAATCACTATATTTTTTATGAATAAAATACTGATTATAACATTCTATAATTTTTTTTTTTGGGGGGGGGAGAATATTATAATGGATTTTATTATGTATTATATATTTTTTTTTAATGTGTTACTAATAATTTTAAATTGCTGTTAAGGCTTTTTATTTATTAATTATACTAAAATATACTAAGAGATACTTTGAATATTTTGTTTTATATAATAACTTATTTTAGTAATATGAGGTATAAATATAGGTATATAGCTTTTAAAATCACTTGGTAATTATTTATGGTTAATATGGTTGATTGTATTAAGCATACCATGTAATAAAATCTGAGAGACAAAGATAACAAATTTTGATGTGAAATCTTCTCAGTAGAATTGTTTGTTCAACCTAATAAATAATTGATATAATATAAGCAATACTTTTTAAATTTGGACACAATCAAAGTCATTATTTAATTCATTTATTAACGATATTCTAAATAAAAATAAGATATTAAGATATTATTAAAATATTAATAAAATTTTAAGATCGTCATCATATTATTACGATAATAGTATTATCTATTAAGTAAATTACATGAGTAACGACATAAGGACTTTAGGGACTAGCAAATATAATTACTATTCTTAGAGTATAATTCAAACATGAAGTATATACAACTTTAACATTCCAATCAATAACATTTATTTTTTAAGCCCTAAGATGAATGGTATTTTTAGTCGCATAATCGCCCTGTAAAAACGAGTATTCTATAAATCAACGCAACTGAACGCCGGCTTTGTCAAATTATATAGCTGCCGGTTTTCCTCCTCTTTGTGGTCCTCTTAATTTTGCTAAATAAATCAATGCCAAGTGGATACATTTTTTTCTTATTAAATTGTTAATGATTTCATTCCTTTTTTTTCTCCACCAAAGTCTACATATACCATCTGCTCTCTGTCTATATGCCTTATACCTATATATAATAGGTACATGTTTTGCAAAAAAAGTCATATTTGTTCAACTTTTCATATACTTAAGTATTTTTTTTTTTAATTTCTCTCTATTACATTCGTCACTTAACCTTAGATAGTGATACACAGGGACGTGTAATTCGAGTTCGATGAACTAAAATAAGATTTAAAAAAAATGCATTGTCCACACTCTTGAGAGTATAGAGAGAACAAACAAGAGAAAAAGAGAGAGAAAGACCACCAAGGCGCGCCATCAGCAACAATAACTAATTATTCGATGGTTGATTTATGACACCGGAGTGGTTTTTACATGGGGACAAACTAGAATGAAGCATATACGCTTGTGTGTATATATATATAAATATTGTATATATGTGTATATGTAATATATAAAAATATATAATGCACAAGAGTGTGCGCATAAACGTTTACTGGACAAGCTAAACGCATGTGTTATAAATTGGTTTTTTCTCGTCATCCGTTCGCATACATGCATGCTACGGTCGAGGACGCAAAAATTGCGCACTAAACCATCATCTTGGTCATTTGTATCGAGTGAACTCAGAGGTCAATGTTGTAATACCTCATTAAGATGAAATTGATAGAAATCTCGTCGTTAGAGTGCCGACAAATATTCCTGGGATACGCCTGTAATGCACTATATTGTCCTCTCTTTGTGAAAAATGAAGAGCACAAACGCATAAGATGCAATTTTTAAAAATATTTGTAATTTAAAATTTAACGGGTTAACTTATACAAATGTTAAATTTTTCTTACTTTAATTTTTAAAAATTATTATTATAGTAGTCAGTATATTTGTAAATAAGTTATTTTTTCTTGAAAACAACTAAATACACTAACGCGAATACATTATTCATCAAACTATGTTTATTTTTTAAAACATTTTTCTTTTCTTTAAGTGTCTGAGTAGTTTGTTTTATGAACCATAGGCTATTGACTTCTATTGATAGGTTTGATTAGATTTATTCAATTCATAATAACTATACAAGCTACGTATAAAATGTAATTTATGAGACTCAATCTATAGATGAAATAATAAAATTGTTATTTTTTATACATATGATGTAATATAAAAATTACGGATAGTACCTATAGACTATTGAACTATATCCATAATAATTTAATTTTTATTTCCTTAATGATCAAAGTACAAAAAACATAGATAGGTAGTATCAATTAAGCTATAACACTAACTTTATTTAAATAAAAAAAAACAATTTTATAGCACAATCTTGTGAGCCTAAAAAAATAAGGAAAACTACGTACTGGACATATCCACCTAACCATAAGTTATCTTATAACCAGACTAAATTTTCTTTCATGAAAATTATGAATAGTTTCTAATTTCACTTATTATCGAATATATTATGATGACCAAATTTTACAAATACCATAAAAAAAAAAAAATTACGTATTTCAGAACAAATCAGATTAGCGCTAAGACCGGCCCGAACTGACATTTAATCAAAAAGAGTAGTCCATTACGCATAGACGCTGAGCATAATAATATTAGCATTAAAAAAACAAGGCTTTCAAACGTTATAATAACGTTATACTTGACAAAAAACGATTGAAATTTGTAAACATAATTATAACGGAAAACGATAAACATAAATAATTAAATAACACAAAACAGAACATAAGGATTAACAAAATATATGATATATCGTCAAACAAAATAAAACGCAAAACGTTATATTATATTGTTTATCATTAAAAAAATTATTAATTTCCAATTATTTAATAGTTATAAATTATAAAATATATTAAAAATTTTAATTCTGAATAATGATAAACACAAAATTTGAATAACGTTTTAATTCTGAATAATGATAAATGCAAAAGTTGAATAACGTTTTAATTGTACTCGTAAATAACATATAACACATTTTTTTTTTTTTTGTAATATAAGACCTGGAAAAAAAATTATAAATATTTTATAAAAATGATCACATGTTAATTTAATTTAAATTAAATTATAGACTATACACTATACAAGAATACTATTACATACAAATTAATCTTTGTATTGAGTTAGCAATATAATTCCTTAACAATATTTATTAACTAAAAACGTATTTGTAATTTGTATTATATCATATATTATACCTGTAAGTTATTAGCATTATTTTAGGTATTTTTTACTCAAATTATTCATTTTAATCGTATAAGTTGTTACTTTTTAGAAGTTGTTAAAAATTCGTTTTTAAACAACTTCAAGTTATTTCAAAAATGTTTATTAGTTTTAGTACTTAATTATAATAATGTAACTATTTACAATTTAAAAATGTAACATTTTTTTTTTAATTAACACCCTATTAAGTCTTCATGGAATAAGTTTCAAATTCAATTTATTTTAAATAGATATTGGTCTGTGTTCACAATGTTATTCTCATAAACCCGAAGTTTTTATGTCCTCACTCAAACAACCAGTTTAGAATGTAGTCATTTTTGGTAGAACATAAACCTTGAAAATAAAACAATTGGGCACGTAGCATGATTTCAAGTATGTACTTAGTTTTTGTCTTATTTGTGACAACAATGTTGATTTTTGGATAAGCAATCTACTCAATATAGACGTTTTAAATCAAATAAATATTATAGAAAATATATTTATACATAAATATATTATATTTGACATTTGGGAACCAGTATCAAAACTATTCTAAAAGTATAATATTAAAAAATATATCTTATAAATATTCATTTACACAATAATTCAAACGGGTTTTCTTGAATTACAATACGTTATAGCTCATATTATTCTTGGATTTTCGAAATCGGAGATCTAAACAAAAAAAAATGTATGTACTAAGTATTTTAGGATTTTAAACATTTACATTTTAATATAATATGCGTATAATACTCGTACTTATCTTTGTAGTGTTTTTAATAATTGATTAAATTAATTACATTTATATTTAAATGTAATTAAATATGTATTTTATATGTATTTATATTTTTATTACATTTATTACATTCATTCGTATTGACCAATGATCATAATATTATTATAATATTTAGCATTATTATAATATTATTAAAGGAAACTAGTGTTATTAAAATTTAAATATTAAATGGGTCAGCAATTTGGACCACTAGATGGCAGCAGATAAAATAATTGTTTTTAATGTTATTTACTACTAGTTTTAATAAATATTGGACTTGTAGTTAATAGTCAATTTTTTTTTTCACGTACTGTGATACTTATTTGATTATTCAACAATTTTTCTATTCAAATATTAGACTTGAAAAAAACTCTTTATTGTTAGACTAAGATAGGAAGTCCGAAGACTTCTCTCTGTTGATATATCATTTCAAGCTATCAACATAATATAAATTCATAGCTACTATTCCGAAAGTTTGAAAGTACACTTTAAGTAATATATTAAAACCGCTTACATGGAAGACCATATAAGGTTACGATATCACTTTATCCTATCAAAGTATTATTATCCATATCCAGTAGAGCTTCGATAGTCCGGACGATTTCAGACCGAGCATCGTCCGGATTACTGTTTCGTCCAGACTACCGAAGGTTTCAAGATTACCTACTCTAATAACTAAGATTTTTATTTTTAATTTACCACATTTATAATTATTACAATTTAAATTATAAAAATATTAAACAACTTTAACATAAAGAATTACAAAAAAAAAAAAAGTATAAAATAATAGAACAAAAGTTTAGTAGTCAGTAATTTTTTTCTGAAAATTCCGAACAAACTACAAATGTACTTACGAACAAATGGATTTATTCCGTCTGAATTACCACGTTTACCGAACTATCGAGGCTTAACTGTATAGTGTATATACATATATAAACTAAAAAAAATTTTATTTATTCTATTTATACTGTTTAGTATTTTTAAGTCTTAAATCTTTCAATGCCATTGCTAATAATGATAATGGTAAGCCATCTATGGTATATAAAGTCTGAAGAACAATATTAATTTAGTTTCTAAATAATAATCTAAAACCAACTTAAAATATTGAATGACTGTGACTATAATTAATAGTAATTTAAAAAGTTTTCATACATCTTGTAAAACTATTACCATAGGTAAATTCATTTGAATGCATATTTTATATTCATCATAATCTACTTGCATTTAATATTTTAAATACTTAAGTATTTAAATAATTTATTATAGTCAAAAAATATATAATAACAATTTTAAAAAAAATGAATACGTAAATAAAATATAATCTGTAAAAAATCATTACTTAAAGAATTTAATTTTTTAACTATAAATTATAGACTATAGTCATCTAGAATTTAATGCTTAATTGTACTTTATATTAATTATATAATTATATGATGGTTGTGTAATAATGTTTGTTTATCAAATCTATTATTTTTTTTATTATTTTTTTTTTTTTATTTAAACAGATTTTATTATTATATGTAAGTAATATAATAATCATTAATCATTTATTATAATACTAGTATGGTAATTTTTTGTAATTAAGTAGATATGTTAATTAATTTATACTTTAATTACCTGTTTGTTTATGTTTAGTTTTTCTAATCGAAATATTTTTTTAATATTTTAAATCAATATTAATCATTTTTTCGTAATTTTGTAAGTACATACGAGTTTAAATTTAAATATTCTGAAATTAAAAATAATATTTTTAAAAATTCAACGTTTTTAAATTTATTATTCTCGTTACAACTAAATTAAATAATGAAAAACTAAGAAAATAAGTACAATAATGCATAATTTAATCCATACGTACTACATGTAATATAATTTTAAGCAACAATTATTCCCAATGATGGATTAAGAAGTATGCGGCGCTATTAGCTATTTATTAACGACGTTTTTATCTATTGATCTTGTAAAGAAATTTGGCAATTAATTTAGTTTTTTTCAGATGTGTGATTTTTTAAACAAGCCAATTTTAACATTTCACGGGCCTATAATATGTATAATTGTAAATATATGCTTATCTCCTTTCATAATTTTAGTTGCAATTATTACTCATAACAATTATTTTCATTGTACTTTTAAAATAGCTAGAAACTGAAATAGTTGAAAATATATAAACATAAAAAGCCATCAGCTGAAACAATTTAACTGTTATTAAAAAAAGTTTTAAGAAATACACTGAAATTAGTTAATATTCTTTTTAATTCACCGTTATGTGTTACTAACACTATCAATATAATAATAATTAATAGCACATAAAATCACATGCACTGGCGTTATACACTATATGCACAATAATGGCTAGCAACTAGTAAAATAATATTATATTATTTAATTTCATAATTTGTAAGTGATAAGCTAGTAATATATAAAATATTCGATTATATTTATTATATTATATTATATTATATTATATTATACTCGCAGGTGTATACAATATTCATAATAATATATTAATTAATAATTTAGGCGTGATGGATAATTAATGAAAAGCCAATTTTAGCTAGTAGTGCTGTTACATAACTTAATTTCCATCAAATAAATTACATCTTTATCAGTACAATATCCTTAAAATTATAAAATATTTAGTCCCTTAAAATTTTAAATTTTAATTATATAGTATATTATAAAGAATAGAAACTAACGTGATCTTATTTACATTATCGCCTGAATTATAATTAAAATTATATTCGTTATTTTTACTTTTATTATAAAAATAATGTTTCTACCTTTTTAGAAATTGTATAAAACTATAAAAAAAAAAATACCTATATGCTAATATTGCTATAACAATGAATTAATAAAAAAATAATTAAAGATCTGCTATAAATACAAAAACAATACATTTTTTTTTTTTTTTTATTATTACTTGAAAATGTGTATTATTGATAAGTTAAATTTGGTATATACTATATAGTGTTTTAAATTCAGTTCCTTGAGAATTATTTTATAATGTTCGAGTGTGGGATAATTATTTTTTATGCTTTAGTTTCTATTGGTAGGCACTGAAATTCTTATTTTACATATTTTTAACAATAAAATGTATTCAATATGGTGTTTGTGGAAATTTATATTAAACTTAATAAGTTATTATTTTTTTGTGCTATTTCAAACACGTGGTCGATTACTTCTAGTAATTAAATAACGCATTTTAATAGTCGTAAATATGATAAATAAATATTACTCAATCATGAATATATGTAAATAGGGTTATTATTTTATAATTTATGTTATGCAAACAGTAACTTTTAATATTAAGTGCCAATTAATATGCTTCGCATAAATTTCGTTAACTTACAATATTTTTAAATAAACTTGTCAAAATTAATAGCAAAAATAAAATGTCATAGTATTAATGAATAGAGATATTATAAATTAGATACTTGTCCATACATACTCGCATTTTCTTCTAATTTTATAATGGAGGATATAAATTTTTTTCACACTTCGATATTGAACATATTTATCAATTACATTTAAAAACAAATCGTATTTACTGGTCGACAGGCATATTACACTGAGTTTATTTAACAGACAAAAGAGACTAGTCCCGCTGCTTTATAATGCTTGTTATTTACACATATATTTTATTAAATTTAATTGAATACATTATTTTGTATTACAAAAGAACCAAACGGTTTTTTTTTTAATCATAATTATATAATAAATGTCAAAAAAATCCTTCGAGTTAAGAAATATAATCATTTACGCAAAAACCATATCAATTATTATTATACAATTATTTAAAAAGTTTCGATAATATGATACCAATAGAAATTAATTTATTGGAAAAATTGGAAATATATTTTATAACTATTCAGTATTCAGTTTAATAATTGTTTATTATTTTACATTTTATAAATATAATATTCATATTTTATTATTTTTTATGAATACTAAAATACAATTTTGTGAAATTAGACTAGAAATCACTAAACATTAATAGAGCAATTTGTATGATAGGTATTCTTAGTTGAAATATGTCAGCAGTGCGAATATTAACGTTCAAAAAGATTATATTTGATACAATTGCTAAACTCTTTTTTCAATTGAACCCTATAGTGGCTAATAACTGTTGTCCAGTTATTTATTTTATTTAGTTATTTTACCTATATTTTGTCTAAGCGTCATTAATTTAATATTATCTGCCATTGTGTAATACGTTATAGGTAAGTTATAACATAAAATATTTCTATAATTAGTATTGATTTATAAAACTGAACACTTTAATTGTCACAAGATTTTTATTTTTTGTTTAGTTGTTAAATTTAACAATATTTAAATTGATACAGAGGAAATTAATTCTACAGCTTATTAAATTATATTGATTTTTATAACATGGATTAATAATCATTATACAAACATATTTTAACATATGATACTTTTAAGAAATTAATTAAATAATTGTTATTGGCTGTTACAATTTATTACTAATAAGATTAATAATTTCTTGAATGTTAAAAAAAAATGATAATAAAAATGATAATAAATGAAAATGCATCGCTATTGACTTAGATTCATGTGTTTTTAAGCTATAAAGTTATTCAATACTAATTTTTAATTTTTATTGGTTGTGTAGTATAATAATTTGTATATTATTATATTATATCACATAATTTACATGTGGATTCATAAATTTCAAATTATCCATAGAACTGGAAGCATAAAACACAAAATATCATGGTACTCTAACTAATATTTATCTCATTTGACTCCAGGATGATTTTTTTTATTTATTTTTTTTTAAAACAGAGAAAAATTACGTACGCACCAAATGAGTAAACATAATGTTTGGTGAACCGTATCACCGAATAACATAAATCACTTCTGAATTCTGATGTATTCGCACAATGGGGAGAACAATAGGACAACCCGTGATGCTTCCTAGAAACCATAACCAGCATACCGAATAGTCGTCATAATTCATAAATATATTACAATAAAATTTAGGTCACACAGAATTGGCTTGGGCAAGTCTTACTGTAGAGACCACATTAATAATAATAATAATAATAAAAAAACCGAATAGGTTCTTGTGTAAAATATAATATTTAACAGATTATATTTTATAAGGTGTAGGTTGATAGGTATCTACCTATCACTACTAGTAGTGTGACGTTTGAAAACGGTTAATTTTAATGTTCTTGTTAGGCTACCTCATCAAAATATTAAGTTGGGTAGGTCTCGTATGTTATTTCGTTTTTGAAATAATACGTTTAATAGTTATAGCTACTCTTGACTAATTTTATTATTTTTAAATAATAATTGTAAACTTGGTACATATCTATGAATTATTACTATTTTTTATATATTAGAAATTCAAACTTTTTAAATAGCAAAAAAGAATTCTTAAATAACCTTCTTAAGTCAATTTCTGTACTCTTAAATATTCGTTACCATGGTTAATACTTAGCAAAATTGTTATGAAAAATGTATAAATCATTAATTTTATCTATATGATATTTTTTATTAGTTTCTCTAAAAGTAATAATAATAATAGTTATCGATAACTGCCAAATTTTGTTGATAAATTGTTAGTTACTTGATATATTTTAACTAGACTCGTCTGCTCAAAACCGTTTCAGTAGTACGAGACGCTGATATTTATACTAAAATACTAAATGGTTGTTGGTTTTATTACATTACAATCTGTTCTTTAAATCTATGTTACATATTGGCTATTACTGATGGTTAAAAATTGATTTTAGTATTTTACTACTTTTACTAAAAACTGTGATCTATTCGTTGTTGTTTTGATTATAAAATTATTAGTAATACTTCTATAATAATTGAAGTTATATAATTTTTTTTCTTAAAATTGCTTCATATTAAAATGATATTTGATATTATAACAATTTAAATAATAATATTTCTAGACTTAAATTAATAAATCCATTAAAATTATAATATGTTTAGCTGCAGTCATAACACTTTATTATATCATAAGCAAACATATTATTTGATACAGTCCAAAGCAATTAAATAAAATTGTTTATTATCTGTACATCTTATAAAAATATTTTAACTTTTGAATCTTTTATTTAAAGTAGTTTCAATAGTTGGATAACTGTACTTTTATTATATAATTATGCGAATTATAATAATTTATAAAAACAAATTAACCATTTAAACACGATTAAATTTTCATATTATTATCATTAATTTATGGAATTTAATATAATTTTAACATACTATTAAATACTTACTTACTTTATTATTTTATACTACTAAAATATATACTTACAAGTTACTATAAATAATTTGTTTAAATTAAAATTACTATGATTTATTGAAGCAAAATAAGTAGTTTTGTATGTACTTACCTTGTTTGTTTGCATTTACATAGTATTTATTAATCATAGTTACTTTGTGCTTTATTTAGAAGAATAAGATTTTTTCTTAGTGTACTTAACACAAGCGTTCTATAAAAACCAAGGAATTACCTATATTAAACTAAAGATTTACAATATTTTATATATTGGTATTATATATTTATAATAATTAAAATTGTTTAGATTTTATTCAGTCAAATAATAAAAATATTTACAACGCCATATGTGCCTCTTTATCGTCTAAATAAATTATTTTGACTAAAAATAATAATTATTATTTTTAACCTAATATTTTAATATAATAACTAATGTATTAAACAAATACATTTAACGAGCTTTAATTATATCTATGTATAAAAAAATCATTTTAACAATAAATTAACTGTTGTTTTATTATATATATATATATATATATATATATTGTAACCTACGTAGGTATATAATACTATTTATACTTATCAAAATCATTTTTTTCATAAATGGACATTCACAGCACACCATTACTTTACCGTTTTGCAATAAAATATTTTTTTCGAGAAAAAAATAAGAATACAAGTAAACTATAAATGGTTTTCAATGCTTTTTCTTTATATTTTAAATATTCTTCTAACTTTTTTCTATAACATCATCATATAATTAATCATTATACCCCCTGATTTTTTTAATAATATTCATACAATTGTTTGATTTTAACTTCAAGGCATGATAAAAACATATAATTGCTAGAATTATTATTCAAAATATATTAATGTCACTATAGAAAAGTTTTACTCAAAATCATAGTATATACATCAAGTATTTTTTCTGAAAAATAAGAATAAAAAGAAGAACCAATAATAATAAACTACATAAAAAAATTTACATGATATCAATTTTCAAATAAATAAAAACTTCCATTTTTACCATTTACATAAAACTCTAAATGTTGATATGAATAAATTATCATAATTCTTATAAGTTTGGGGACAAAAGAGCTTTTGTCATTAAATGTAGATTTTTTTATAGATCTCTTCATAATACCATAAGGAGAATATTAGATTTATGTATAATGAAGTCCAACTATGCCGGTCACGAGTACTGGATTTGTTATCGCACAGATCTTCAAAGACGTACATTGTTGTGCTTTGGCCCCTCCATTGATCTCGACTTGCTAACATTATTGTTTTAAGTAGGTAGGTAAAAAATTACATAATAATATAATCCACGTCATAATAGACCACCCTAAGTTCATGCATATTTTTTTTTTTTAATATAGACTATTAATTATTTTAAATCTTAATAAATTTATTATGTTATCATAATGTAAATATATTAATTTTTTTTTATAAATTATAACTTAAAATTTCAGTAGAAAATCATTATTAAATTTGAATTTATATAAATCTTTTATACGCGGATATATACAATTTATCTATCAAGGTTATTACAGCTTATCCTTGCAATAGTATATACAAATTTAATTTGTCTTACAAAAATAAATTTGGTATAAAGTGGCCTAGTGGCCATTATTATACATAATATAATTGTAAATTTATAATCAGAAGTGATCTAAATTCTGACTTTAACTTATAGCATTCATATTATGTAATATACACGATGTATTTATATAATATAGCTACAGTATATTAATATTATTTTTCCAACATATATTTTTAAGCTTTAAATAAAATTCAAAAACCTATAAAATAGATATTATTTAATATAGTTAACAATATTACAAATTTATATTTTTAATTTTATGAAATGAAATATTAAATAAATATATGCAAGTGCCAACTTTTATATAAGTTTGTTATTTGACATTTACTAATTAGTTCTTATTATTCAAATACGTTAATAATATATATTATGTAATAGTAAACATAAAAATTATTTTAAATGTTTTTTGATTTCTTAAAAATTTTTAAATTATATTAAAACATAAGATTTAGTTTAAAAAATAATCATAGTAAATTAGTAAAATTCAATTAATTATATACTATTTTTCGTAGACAATAAAAAAAAATAAATAATGGTTCTTAATCTACTATGTTTCAATGTAATATTTTATAAATTATTTCTATGTTATTTTTTTCAAATATAATCTATATCTAGTTATATTAAAATAAAATGAATTAAAATCTGCGCATTATTAATTAACCTTTCTGCATTCTAATAGTTTGTGTTGAAAGTACAAGTAATGAGTTGGAATATTAATTTCATAAAATAGACTATTAGAATAATTGACTAGTAAATTTGATTATAATAATTATATGGTTATTATAAGTCATCTAAATCTATACAAAGTATATTATTCACTTATAATAATGTTAAAATAATAATAATCGTACTCAAAATATTAGTTCTAACCTAAGTACGTATATTATGTAATATATTTAGATGAATTTTAATAATATAAAAAAAATTCCTATCAAATTTCGAGATAATTTACTATCAAAGGTTGTACTTCATTTTTTTTAATTATCAGTTCACGGTTTAAACCAAGTTCAAAAGAAAATTGTTTTTCAAATTCGGAGATTTTATCATCGCTGAACGCTTTTATCTTGTTCTGAGATGGACTAACAAAAAGTACTCATACAAAAACAAGCTAGAATATCGCCAAGACTCTGTACTTTGTAAACCTATTTTATTTTAAACCCTATTTTCAAGAAAACCAAGATTAAAAACTGTAAAATAATGTAACGCACTTGTTTTTTTTTATTATCAGAGAGCGTTACTTAGAATCATTTTATTATTATTATTATTATTAAATAATGGTTCATTGTTTATTTCATATTATATTATATAAGTCGTAGACAAAAATATTTCTAATAAAACTTTAGTAATTTAAATACTTTAAAAAAAAAAAAAAACTTTTCTTAAAAATTAACTTAGTAAATATGAACTTCAATGCTTTAAAATTTTAAATTAATTTTATTGTTATTATAAGTAAAAAAATAATATATTAAAATGTTTTTAAGAGTTAAATTAATATTAACTTAAAGTTTGTTTTATATATTTTATTATTTATCAAAATATATTTTTTTTTTTTGATATAATGACAATTTTTAACAAATCGTTTTTACTATTTATGATTTTATGATTAGTTATTACATACCTATATGCTGCGAATGAAATTTTATATTAATACTTATAGTTATAATTTATATCTACGAAACTTTCAATAAAGTCCATAGATATTTTTTAAAACAATAAAATAAGTGTAAATTTGACTTAATCAAGGAATATTATTTCAGTTGTATAGTTTTGAAAAACCGTAATGGCTCTTAAGTCTTGATTTTAGTACCGTAAATTGTTTCTATCACTTTATAATAATGCCAATAGCTAACATACCAATGCCTCTTGTTGTTGAACTCTGGAAGACTAAAGGACACTATATTATAACAGCCGTAAGTAATGTAATTACACTCGATTTGCCGCTACTTATAATAATCAATGAACACTTATTGCGTGTAGTGAATTTGAATAACACCCAATTTATTATTATTGGGTTAGTTTTTTTTTTACATTCTCTCACTCGCGCACTCTTCCATATTACCCGAGCACCAAGGTCTTGATCTTATGTAACCTTAGGGCTCTACCGATCTGAAGACGGGTTAAACGGACGTATAATTATTATATAGAATTCGCATTAAGTTTTATTAGATTTTACGGCACAGCACAGAGAGATAGTTAATCGAAAAGGAGGATACCAAAGTGAGTGATAGAGAGACAGAGTAAGGGTGATCGGATGGACAGCCGGTTCTATGATAATCACACTATAATAAAAATATATTGAGTGCACAACTTCCTGAAGCTATTGGGTTCACGATATAACTAGTTTTTTTATTCAAAATAATATACAGTACACGCGAGTTTCTGCGGGTTTTCCGTATTCTTTTATTTTACTTATTTATTTATGTTTTTTTTCTTCTTTTGCTAGTGGCTGATCTTCCAAAATGTAATATTGGAATACATGCACCACAGACATTATGAGTAAACCGGTTCATCGAATTCGGCTTACTAGATCCACATGTTTATGTAGACCAATATACGGTTTTTGTTATTATAATTTTTTTTTTTTTTTTTGTAAAAATAACTGACCAAATTTTATTTGTATTACCTATCTATATAAACTCCTAAAATAAATGTTTTTGGAAATTAATTGGAATAGAAAGTCTATTTGTCTTTTCTCTTACTATTTTGTTTAAACGCAGAAAAATTGTTCTCCTGTATCACAATGTGAATATTCACTATAATACACGTCATTCTTGTTATTTTTCTATACATAAAATCAGTCTCTGAATTTAGTATTCCATAGTAATCAATCTGTGGACAAAAAAAAAATTTTCATTAATAAACGTGTTATAGAATAATACGATGTTGTAGTTTTTTAAATTTCTCGCGGAAATGGTTTATTTATTCTGTGTATTTACAATTCAATATTTTGTTTTTATAATCAATGCATTTACTGATTTTAATTTAATAAAAATATATTATTCAATTTCAGAGGATATTAGTTTTATTATTTTTACAATGAATTACTTTTTTTTTAGGTATCCATGATATTGTTAATATATTAGTCTTATTAAACGTATAAATCATGTTATAAAGTAAACGTTTCTATAATAAATAAAATATACAATTAGATGTGTAACATAAATATTGGATTGTTAAAAATTTTAATTTACATTTATATTTCATTTTCGATTACTATAAATAATTATTAAAATAAAAATAAATAAAATATTTTATTTAAATTAAAGCTGTCAAGTGTTTAGGATTAGCAAATTTAAGAAAAATTTTCTTGACTATTTGTAAAATCTCACTGGACATGATGTATCAAATATGACTTATTTTCTACTACATTTTGGTACTTTAGATTGATGTTGGCTATAGACATTTCTTTGTCAATAGCATTATTCATAATACTAATGAATTATAACTGTAAAAATCAGAGATCACGTGTTACGCTGTTATTATAATTTATTAATGGAATTAAAGAATTAAATTGTTTTCTCAATTAAAAACGCATTATTGATGTGTTATATGTGTAAGATAGTTCATTATAATATTTCGTAATATCTCATTGTTTCACATGATTCTCAATCTGTTGAAATTCGACATTATATCATTAATAATATTCTATAATATCATCATAATTTTTGACAGTTAAGCAAATATTTTACCGATCAGTTTTCGTTCAAATCAATATTTTTTTTTTTTTTAATAATATATTTTATTTTCTTAATTCTTATGAATTCTTTCAAAATTTATCACATACTTTAATATTATTCAAGTAATATTGTAAACAATATTTCGATTAGTGTTAGTTGTTATTTTAACACTTCTAATAGTTAATACTACTTTGTGTATGCTATACTAATTATATATTAATTAACGCAATAAATATAATAATATTTTCACTGCGTATAATACATAAATACATGTTGGTATGCTTATAGTATTAATTCATTACATAATTAAGTGTTAAAATATAAAATTAGGATTTTTCAAGATTTTAAAATTATTATTATCATTATTTAAATTTAGCGATTGATTTTTTTTTTCATTTTAAAAACGATTTATTGGACAATATGCAAATATATAAGATCTGCAAATACTGAGATTTATATAATATAGGAAGTACCTACAAATTATTATGTTACCTATATCAACAATTTTATTATAAATCTGTCAACTATATGGATACATTTTCACAAAAGGTTTTCTAAAAAAAATTTATGAAAGCAAAAGTATCTGTTGCACAAAATAGTTCAAATAAAACAAATGTTCTACTATGAGATTTTAAAAATAAAAAAAAAATTCTAGAGTCATGAAAAAAGAAATTTTACTCACAGCGTAAATTATTATATTTGATTACAAATTTTTATAATAATAGAAAAGTAAAGTCATGGCTAATAGTAAGTTGCATCTCTTTTTTCATAAATTATGTTCCAAATTATTTGAATTTATGTAAATTATGAATGTTTCTTTTTATCAATAAAATATCTCGACTGTATAACTCCAATAAAGAATTTATTTTTTTTTTAATTTATAATAATATGTAGCCACTAATAAATTATAATATTTTAGGTTTTTTCTCTTGTTACTATTCATTAAGTTAATTTTGTTATACGAGCATTCAATAAAACTTTAATTTGTAAATTAAAAACTAAATTAATAAAGTGGAATTCACAGTACGATTATTTTAAATAATTTTAATTTAGATTCATATACATATACATATATATATTTTAAATAATTTACAGTAAAAATGAGGGTTCTCATTTTAAAAACAGAAATTTGTGTGTCTACACGACGCTCTTAAAGTAGAACAAAAAAATGTCAAGAACTTAAAAATATGATCTAAAAGTAATATTTAAAATTTCCAAAAATCAAATTTTAAATTAAAGATCTTCTCTTTCAAAAAAGTTTTTTATATAAATTAAGAAAAAGGCTTGTGTTTAAGTTTTTTTTCTTATAAAATATTATCATTATCATTCCTTTAATGAAAAAGGTAAGTAAAAATATAAAACAATGAATTTTTCAATTATTAAAATACATATATTATATTATTACATATTAATTTAACTTATTTCCATATTAAAGTTTTTTGTTACTCTTTTAGTTCATATTATTTGTTTTAGTGTAGGTACTACTGTAATTTATTATAATTGTAGTTTTTTTTTTTTTTTTAATTGTTTATTGCAAGTATATTATCTTAGGTATCGGAAATTGTATACAACTACAGTTTATATTATTTATTTGTTGTGAGGTTATTGACTCCCTCACCAAAGGATATTACTGTACCTATATTGTGTACATTAAACACTTTACACATAACTATGAATATTATACGCCGAGTTGTAAAAATATTATAAAATATATATATAATATATATAAAATTCATCGTTTAATGATTAGGTTAGGTCGACTAGTTCAATTACATTTACATTAGGACATATTTACAAAATAATACACCATTATTATTTTGTCAATATTTGAAATCAATATGGGTTACTATATATTATAGTGAACCAGTTTGTTCAAATTTTGTGGACCGGATTTAGTTCGCTGGAAGTGGTAGTAGCCGGCCGTTTGCCAATATTATACTAACAATATAGGTCCTATACTAACACAAGTATTTTCTTCTGTCGAAATGCACCATCGAAAACTATTATACGCATTTAGTATCGGACGTCTATCACTACCGTGCGGAGTATGGCTGAGATACGGAAGTTAAAATAGTGAGTGATAGTATAATGAATTTTATACAGTGAAATAATTCAATAGTTTTGTTTGAAGAATCCGTACCAGAGAAAAAACGGTGTTAACATGCGCCGATAATAAAAATTATTATTTGTAAGTGTATACAATTTATAAATTGTATAAACGAATCAATCTATAAATATTTATTAATACAAGAAATCCACGTTAAATCGTATTTAACTATTACCCGATATAACAACAATATTCATACTGTGCAACACGCGTCGTAATTTAATCGTGATTTTTTTCACACACGAGTTAATTTCTATTTTCTTAGTCACCGTATAAATGTTTAGGTAAAGTTTTTGCAGCATATTGTTTAAAAATCTTTAGCTGTTAGACTCGAGCATATAGTGTGGTGGTCACGTCAATGACGACAATATCTATCATGATGGCGAGGGTGGAAGGGAAGGAGTATACGAGAATTAATAAGTGAGAGAGTAAGAGAGAGAGAGAGACTGTGAGAGAGTGGCAAAGAGAGATAAATTCCCATGCTACTCAGGCGCCACACACGTTACTCATTGCGGATTCTGCACCAATATCGTGAGTTCTACAAAAAAAAAAAATCTTATATATATTATTATTATTATTATTATTATTGTGCGTGTGCGCGTGTGATTTGTGAGTGTACGAGTATGTGTACGTGTGTATGTATGTGTGTGTGTGTGTGCATGCGTATGTGCATGTCTAACAACAAAAGGCCGGTAAAGCACTCGGTCTGCATTCCGTGTGCACAAGTCGAAGAGACAAATTGAATTATCATATACGCATCGCATTTATAGCCTCCAGTGGTCAAGGAATATTTACCCTGACACTAAAGAATAGCGTACAGTTTTTCCTTTCACAATAATACAGTAATAATAATAGCAATGGAAAAAAAAATACGACGATGAAAAAATAATAGGAAAAAGAAATGAGAAGGAATAATAATAGTAATAATAATAATAATAATAATAATATAAAAAGGTATGAGAAAAAAATAAAGCAACATGGCGCATGCGTGATAGGCGGTTTGGGGGGTGGGCATATGGTGGATTGTCTCTAAACAGGAGTAGAGGAGAGCATATGCGACAGTCCAGACTCCAGTTTGGATTTTATAAGGGCTCGGTTCCGTCGCACCACCGCTGGTAGCTGCTGTTTAAACTCTGTCGTAAAAGTATTGTTATTTCCATCGAATTATTTATTTACATTTAATTTGTGATTGTGTCATTAATTGTTGTATTTAAATATATATTTATTTTTTAATAAATAAAAAAATACTTGTGCATTCTACGAAATCATTTAATTAAACATAGTAATTAAAACCGTTTCGAATCAATAACATTAATGGTGACTGTTTCCTACGACGTCAAATTCAACAAAACCGAGTAAGTGCACCCAGTAAATTGTTGTATAATAATTATTTTTCTATTAATAATATATTTTAATATTATATACGATTTAATCTCATCGGCCATGGATTTTTTTTTCTTTTCACACTGTTAAATCGTTATACAACAACCAATGAATGTACGTCACCCCATTGAGTCATTGCTATACCGTTTAGGCAAAGCTCCAAAATATTCGGCGACGAATTCCGCGAGGGGATGCGTCGACGCATTTAGACTAAAATACACGTATGTTTTCTTATCTAGTCCTCCAGTCTCATTGCATTACGCATGCCCTATTCAATATATTTTTTTTTGTATTTTTTATTTTTTTTTTCAATACCATACACTAAAAATAGATTTGATGATGTCCGGTGAAATGAGTAATTGACTTCATGTCATCACAATTCACAATTGTTTATATAATTTAAAATAATATGACAATAATCTCAGGACGTATTTAATTTGTCTTATTTCCTAAAAGGTTTTTAAAAGTGAGCTGAATATTTCAGTATAGACGTATAGTAAAAATGTATATTTCAATACACATAGCTTCAACAGTAATAATTTTTTAACACTCGTAAATATATTCTTTATAATATTTGGTTTTTTTGATAGCATAAAAATGTTATATTGTATTATTCATATGATAAATATACCTATGATTAATGACTATATATATCCTTCTAAAAAGGTGAATCAAAACAACCCTCTTTTCAACCATTGTTGTAGATACTGAGGTAAAATCTTTTTTTCAATTCTTCAGCTTAATCCCACATCTTGTATTCTAGTAATTTCTTTAGATATTTATTCGATCATGTTATACTAATAATACTTATAAGCTGTTTACTCCGCTGTTTACTCCTGTCTTACCATAGTTTCATCAGACATAAATTTATTATTATGTATGAAAATATATGTTTTTATAGTAACGTTAAAGATACATTTATTACAATCAATTAACTCTAGTTTAAATGACATAAAAAAATTAGTTGAATAATATTATATTACATATTATAAACGATTAAAGTAATAATTTATAGCCAATAGCATAATTATGATGAGCACCTGTATAGATTAAAAAAACCGGAAACTTGCACCTATAGGCGTTTTTATTATTGCTACTTTTAATGTTAGTAAAAAACTGACTTGCTCCTTATAGATAAATCTAACATTAGAACTCGAGAAATTTATTTAATTTTTTTAATGTTTAGAACAAAATATATTTATTTTTTGTCACTTGATATCCATTAATTTATTTCACAAAAGAATACAAAAAGATCACTATACTTAGGATATAAAAAAAATCATATATCTACATAGTACGCAAATGTTATAATCAAAATGATGCAAATTCGGCAATATTAACTCATGAGAAGGATTTCATGCTGCGATTTTATCGTGTATTTACTGATTTTGTCAGAATTGCAAAATATCACATCACAAAAAATCTACCTAAAAAAATGGGAACTAAATCTCCCGGTGTAGGCTTACACGTGTGTGTGTGTGTGTGTGTGTATACATGTGTGTGCATGTACGAGTGTGTGGTATGTGTATGCCATTATTGACTAGTACATTTTTTTTTTCGAAACAGTGGCTTCCCTTTCTAACTTTCAGGTTCTGTTTTTTCCAATACTGTTTTTTTCTTTATTATTTTTTTTTTTTTATATATTTTTTTATGTAAATAAACTTGTTCGTGTCGTCTTTGTCTGTTTTTTCTTTCATTTACGTGTTGTCTTCGTGTAAAATTAGCAACCAGTTGAAATTCGAACCCGTAATATCTAGATCTCTCGTCCACTGCTCGTTTTGCTCCTCGTCTGTGGAAAAATACCCCACGAGAAGCGCATTGTTCTTCTTTAGTAAAAAGAAACCATCTATATACTCCTACTACACATAATCCGTTAAGAGGGATGATTAAGTATTGAACAAGAGGTAAATATATAGGTGTATATATGTGATAATATGATAAGTTGTTCATCGTTTTTGTTACATTTTAATACACGTGTATTTTGGTTCTTTTTTTTAATGCTTGTTTTTTTTACGTTATTTAGGCGATGCTAGTGCTGTTATGGTTGGTGGTATTAATGGCCAAGTTATTAACAGTGGTCGCCTTCAAACCGCTGGAGGCTAATTTAACACGCGATGGACCTATAACGAAATCAATGCTTGTTATACCTCATAATTTCGATCACATTGTGCCAGTAACCAAATCTCGAACAAAGTAAGCATTTTTGTTTATTTATTATTATTTATTTTTTTTTAACAATTTTGTTTACATGAGTATACCATTACGTAAACATTAAATATCCATATCTATAATAAATTTTAATAAGTAAATAGTATTTTAATATATTCACATTGTTAATTCGTTAAAATGTAATCATAAATGTGTAATAGAAATAAAATGCCTAATTAATAATATACGTATTGTGAAATTATTTTTAAACGTAGAATAATTAAAATAAAAAGTTTACAAATAATTTCAATTCCATGCGTGAATTATTATTGTAAAATATAATTAAGTAAATATTAAATATCTTGTTTATTATTACATACATTTTTATGGTATGAAGTAATTCAATAATTTCTAAAATTTTACTTTTCTTTGATTAACCACCAGTCTGAATATTGATCTCTATTTATATTAATAAAATACCTTAATTAGAATAAATCTTAAAACCTATTATTTATTAAATAAGTGCATATTTTTGTAAATAATTTTTAAATTTTAAGTGAATTTCTTAATAATTGAAATTAATATATGACGATAAAATCATTAACATTAAGATATCAAAGAATGAAACATTAAAAATAATGAAATTTGTATAGCAGGATTTCTCACTTTAACCACGTTTATATCAACTTTTCATTAGTACATTTATTTTATTATTCAAATAGTTTAAATATGAATTTGAAAAAATAATTATTATATTAAAATGCAATCAAAGTAGAGAATTAGAGCACAATTATTATCAGATATATTTAGTTTACAGTTTACTATTTTACTATAAATAGGTACATAATATAATAGGTAATATATAATTAAAGTAAACTAAGTAAGAAATACATTTTATTGATAAAAACAATATTTTAAATAATTTGTACATAATTTTCGTTGTGAATTAATGATAACTTGAATAAATCTCACAAATTTAATGTATACATTTTTTTTTATTATTATTATTTTTCAATCAAATATTAAATAGTCAATTTTTATGATTACTCGTATTCTATATTCCGTTAAAATTACATTATATTTATATTGCCACAAAATTGTGTTTTAACTCTTTTATTATTTATTCACAAAAAGTCCTTCAAAAAAAATTATGTATTTGTAACTTAAGATCAAACGTTTATTTCTGATTAAAATATTAATTATTACTTATTTGGTTACCAAATAATACCAGACAACTGAAATAACCAAATAATAATTCACATATCTTAAGTAAAAGTAATTTATTTACATGATTAATTCAGGATAAAAATAGATAAATATACAAGTATATAATGTATAAGTTAAACTTGCATACATATTATATTATATGTTTCATAAACATATATAAAATAGCATGACTCGGTATACACGAGAAAATTTGTTTTTATAATTATATAGCTTCAAAAAATATTTTCCTCGATCTATAATTGTCTGCTTTTTTGTTTATATTTTTAATGTTTTTGTGCCTAGATTTAAATAAATCCACTTTTTCAAAATGCGTGTACTAAAAGTTAAAATAATGTTAATAACTACAGTGAACACACGTAAAGCTATTTAATAATAAGTATTAATCAATTATCGATGAAAAAAAATGTAATATTTAAATAGAATCACGAAAATACCTCATAAATATATATATAATATATAAATAATAAATATATAGATAGTCTAAATATATAATAGGTTGAACTATGGTACTATGTAATATGCATAAATAGTTCCATGAATTGTTTCATTTATAAATTATTATTGAAGTGTATAATGAGTTTATCTGGAAACGGGTATATAATAACATGTGTGGTTAGTGGTTACATCAATAAAATTGCTTTATCGTTTTATTTGGGCAGTTAAAATTGTGCAACATTTACCTACACCTAACTGGACTATCCAGATTTTATCGTAAATTAATTCTGATAAAACAAAAATAATTTTTTTACTTATATATTTATTTACCACGTGACGTGCAGTTATTAATTCAATACATTTATTTGATCTAAAAGATGTGAGATATTTCTTCATAAATAAATAAATGTATTATCATATAATACTATTTAAGTGCTTATATTGTATAATACTATACAACATCTTATGCTTGTTGTCGATTAGAAATTTTTTAACAAATATAAATTAATTTCGTGGAAAATTAATTTATGATTATAATATATTTGTACCAACTATGTTTAATTAATTATTAAAATGTATTAACCATTTTCTACTATTGGTAATCAAATGACTATTCATTTTTATTATTATTATTTTTTTTTTATTCCGCTCTGTTTAGCTTTGAAAACTAAGAGATATGTAACTTAATCTACTAGATATGATTTATAGTTATCACTAAACTGAAAAAGTATATTGTCATCTTCGTTTCTATAATGTGTATGTATTTTATACAGGTGATATTATTTTTATTTTAAGTTAGACTCTATACAAATTGTGTTTAACTTGTGACGCACTATATTTCAGAACACAGTTATTAGTTTTTTTTTTTTTATATAATCTCTAAAATCACGTATCAAGAGTAGAGTTTTAAATTAATATCTACAATATTTTAAAATTAATATTTTATTAATGATTTATATTAAATAAATACGTAATGCAATGACAATGCAAATATTTTATTGTTTTAATAATGTATATTAGTTTTAAAATTGTACATTTTTTTAAAGTTGATTATTTTATAAACTACAATAAAAGTATTTTTAAATATGAAATGCATAAAAAAAAATAACTCAACCTTGAAAATCATGGTCTACAACTCTATAGGTAGCTGGCCGCCATAAATAAATAAATTTCTTGTCAAGTGCATTTTTTTCTCTATTTGAAAAAAAAAATGCCCGTTAGACATACTATAATTATTACAATAAATAACATAGTGTTTGTGGCCAATATTGTTCACATGTTACAATTAATAACAATAATATGATAGCCAAGTCGATCAATTTATGCGTTTGCTATTCTCTACAGGGATTTTTTGCAGGCGATATTGCCAGATGTTGATTTTTATATAATAATTTAACAATTAAAATATTTAAAAATATTCTAAGCATAAAAACTTCAACTTTAAACTTATTAAAATAAAATAACTTTAGGTTGTATAAAAATTTAACTTAAGTTTAAATATCAGATAATGTAGAGTATTTTTAACCCAAATAATTATATTATATTCTTTTAAGTTGAATTTCTAAATTATTACATATTGTTACATAGTAAAATTAATAATAAAATAACATAATATTTTATCCTACTTTAAAATACACAGTTAAATTAATCAACGTTAATGCGTTCATTTTTTTCTGAAAATAAATGTATTTAAAGATTCTATATTTCAATTATGTGCATGGTTAAAAGTTAGAACGCTATAAAATATGTTAAATTTTGAAATGTATAGACTATAACTCTAACATATAATTATTTAGAAAAAAAATATATAATCACCATTATTAAAAACTACTTTAAACATTTAACGATAAAATTATCGAAAACTGTTTAAAGAGTTTAGCTGAAAATACTATCACCGATGGATCCCAGACGACAGACGTCAATGTCCTTAACAATAGTTTCTTATAATAAATCTTAATAATATAATACCAGGAGTTTTTGTTATATTTTTAATACGAAACACGAACACGTGAGAGTCAAATATCTGTATAATAGAAACAAATATTATAATACTTTATGCGAACAACGGTAATTCATCTTTATTTTTATATTTTTTTTATTTAGAATTACCGAATTTAATGTTTATTGGAAATGTAGCGGTGGTGGCCCGGTGCACTGAATTATACATATACTACACCGGTACCGCAACCGGTTATGCGTATTGATCAGAAATTTTGCACAGGTGGTGCATTGATAACGTGAACCGGATACCACATGCGTAATAATAATAATAACAATGTGACGTCGTTTAAATATTATAAAAAAAAAAAAGAAAAAAATTAAATAATAGAACCGCTAAACAATCCGAAGCCGTTGTGCTCACAAGTTGCATTGACAAACCGCGTAACTACCTGTACCCTGCAGTAGTTTGACCTTTAACATCAACATTTACGATAACAACAATGCAATTATATACTTCCTCATGATTTCGTACAATGTCCACATTATTTTATACACACGAATGCGGAGGTATTAGATATAGCCAAAATTAGCCTTGGCCCAAATAAAAAAAGAAGAAAAAAATCCATAGTCTAGACACTCAGAATTCCGTATCCGAGTAGAATCTAAATGCTTATAATGCGTTTGTGCATAATAATGTACCTACGTTGCATATATACGTATTAGTGAACACGCTCCACGAGCAAACATTATAATTAGAAAGATATTCTTTACGACAATTTTTCGCGTCCTTTCATCACTCTCACGCTTTCACCTGTCCAACGCATTTAACAAGCAAATATTACTTACTTATTCGTAATAAAAATGTCTCTCCTTATTTTTTTTTTTTGTTATCCATATATACGTCATTTGTTTAATTGATTTTGTCCAGAAAAATTGCTATTATATAATAAAAACAATTTACACATATAAATTGTATATAAATAAATAATAAATAAAATATATTTTAAAAATAATTTCTATAATTATTTTCTTAAATTTCAATAATATAAACATAATAATACAATTTTTATCAGTTTTTATCGTTTTTATATTTAAAATAACTAAAAAAATTCAAAATTACATTTTTATTTAATTTTGTTTTTTTTCTGAAGATAAATTAAGTAAGAGAATAAAATAACAAATATGATACGGTTTAAATAGCCTATTTAAATGCAAATACCTATACCACTAATGATTACTTACTTAGTGCTTCAGAACAATACGTTTATTTTCGAGCGATTCTAAACCAAAATTCCAATTCACTGACAAAATCATCAATTACGATCGTACTTATTATAAAAGTCGACAACCCTTTGATGTTACGATTGGTCTATTGCTTTTATATAATTGTTAAATAGCATTTGAAATAAAGGTGTGTGTTTAATAGGTTTCACATTTTGATACCCCAAGACTCAGACCGAAATCTATCCGTGACTGTCACGCCGGCATGCAACTCTATGCTCAATTGGGACTTGAAGTTTATTCCTCTAACAAGATTTAACCAAACAGTTGTCATATTATGTAAGTTTTAATCGAGAGGAACACATAATTAGTCAAATTAACTCTTGTATCTATTATTATATTGTTTACACATATTTCCATATACTTTAGGGAACAATAATAAGTCAAGTGATATAGGAAGGTTACTCATAGAATACACGGGTGTATCCATACCTGTCACATATGAACATGGCAAAGCGAATAGAGGTCTTTACGTTATATCAGCCCAAACAGCAATTGGTGATGATTCAAGTGTTATGTTTTATGTTGGACTAAAACAAAAATCACAAAAAAAGCAATTCGGCTACCGTCCAAATGGAATAAGAATCAAAAAAGGTGGTCAAAAAATTTATTTGAGATGGAATCTAAGGTAGATTTAAATAAATTCATAATATGCACATGTAAAACTATTTCTAAAATTAATATGTATTATTTTCAGTCATATAGATCATCATTTAATGAAGTACAGTCTTGTAATCAGTTCATCGAAAATATACACGACAATTTGCGAAGCTGAACATCGTTTAGAAGAAAAAAAGAAAACAAATTTTACTTATTCTGATGATGATTTACGACTTGACGACAGATTAGAGGTAATTCAACAGTAGATTATCTTCTAAAATAAAACGCTTACTCATATTATTGGCATAAGTTACAACATATTATATAATCTAATATATAAAAATCTCGTGTCACAATGTTTGTTACCAAACTCCTCCGAAACGGCTGGACCGATTTTCATGAAATCTTTTGTGTATATTAAGTAGGTCTCAGAGAGTGATGTAAACTATTTTTCATACCCCTAGGTGTAAAGGGTGGCTCACCACAAATATTTATAACAACTTTTGGATATCGGCGATGGAAAATAAAAAAAAATAATAAATAAAATAAGATACAACAGTTGTTGCCAGTGAACTATATGTGATAAATACGCGGTCGTTTAATATTATGAAAAAAGATGGAAACGTAATCTACGTAAATAATTGTACATAAGTACATAGGGCATTTACATCTAATTTATTCCTTCGTCTAGCATTCGAGTATAGTCCCGATATTAAATATTACGCTCATTCGAAAGTAGAGATTGGTGCTATGGACAAGGAATGTCCGCATTGTAATGCGCTTAAGATCAAAAATGAGCCAGCCGGTATGTGTTGCGCGTCAAGAAAAGTGCAACTATCCGAAATTGAAACACCACCTGAACCATTGAACAGTTTACTTATCGGTACGGATCCAGATTTTAACCTGTTCCTGAAGTCAAATCGAACATTCAATTCATGTTTCCAAATTACATCGTTCGGAACAACAGAAATAGTTAAAAATAATGCTGCAAATGGTCAACAATTTAATTCAACATTCAAAATCAAAGGCCAAGTTTATCATAGAGTGGGCTCATTGCTACCAATGCCAAACGAACCACATACATTTTTACAAATTTACTTTATGGGCGGTGAGGATATTTGGTGTTTTGTTATTTTTATGGGCCGTCATCATTCACAGTGCTCCATACATTTCAGTCATATACCAGTATACAACATTCCCTCTCACTTACAATAATTTAATTATTTTTTATTTGAATACCAAAATATTCATTAGATATAATTTATATGGCAAAATAACGTTTGTCGGGTTATCTTGTATAACATAAAGTCGGAGATACAAAAATTATTAATCGTTTTATTATTATCTCTCACTAATCATTGTTATACAATTTTAAATTTTATAAACATACAATATTTATGAAACCTCAGTTTAAAGTTATTTTATTATTTAAAATAGTAAATGCTCTTAATGGACTCAGAGTAAAATATTGTAAATTTAATATACATAATAGTTAATATTTAATCAATATTTGATACATATTATAATATATTAGGTATATTAATTTATGAATTATGATATTGTTTAATTTTGCAGAATAGTAATAATTTAGATTTTTATAGTCAATTAAAAAAATAATAAAAACGTTAAATTAAAATAATATTAAAATATATAATGCATGTATTACTTGATTAATTTCGTATTTCACGATCCACAGATATTAGAATATGTATTTATTACACTATAAATATTATCAATTTTATTGTATTCATTATTATTTATTTCAAATAATTGTTAATGTTAATCACAATTATGCGTTAACTGTTTAAAACTAAAATAAAAAATTAATGTTGACTTATTTAAGTTAATCAAATTAATTTTTAACACTATCTCACTTTTTTATCTACTCTCCATAGTATTTGAAATAACCTAACACAAACCTTAAAACATTTAACTATGTTTTTAATCACAAATATTTTGTTGTAATTTAGATACATCATCTGGGATTTAACACAAGCTATACGTTGAATGATTTAATTTATGATGAAACGTACTATTTTACTGTATTTGTATTGCATGGACCTCATATAGCCACACACCATGCCAACGCTACATATAAATTTCAGAAGTCCAAACCCATTGGATTAAAAGATGCAAAGCCTAAGATGATCAACCTGAGGGCTCAAAACGGAAAAGCATCCTTCAGGTACAAGGTTGGTGGGCTGTTTACTTGTTGTGGGAAACATATTTTATTTTATTTGTGCAAATTATTATGGTTATTATTTTAGGTGGGAAATAATATGCAATTGGAAAAAAATGTTCCTCCTAATACATTATATTGGTACGTCATGCCATGCGATGGAGTGGTATACGTTGAAATTCGTTGTCGAAAAACGTTGTTAATAAGTAAAAGAGTCTTTGGCTATGAGAAATTTATCTTAAACAACACTAAGAGTGGAGAAAGATACGTGTTAAAAGTGGAATCCGTGTCTGTAGACGAGATTCAACGCATAAGATCAATTGAGGTTGGTGTGTAAAATAAATTCTTTAAAAAATATAATAATAATTTAATAACCTTACTTAAAATAATATTATAAATATTACATCATTCTTAAAATAGGTAATGGCCACCGTACGACCAACAATGATTCAAATGCCAGACATGCCGAGTGATCTAAGTATCCAACAATATGTCGGACCAGATGATTGTCAATCAGTAAAGATCGGCTGGTTATCAGCGAACTCATTGACTGATTTAAAATATTGCGTGTACGTACAGGAAAATAGTAACAGCTTAGAAAGTGTAGACTTTTCAGTTAAGCCAGATCAGTGCAAAATTCGATATGGCAAAAGTCGAAGAAGTGATGTTTCTAATAATTATCGGACAAAAACTCGGTGTTATATTGGAGAAAAAGGGTACGTACATTTCAATAGAGTTAATTATTTCGTTAAACCCTATTATATTAATTTTTTTTTCATACTTAGGATAGTTTTAGTAGAAAAAATACTCAAGCTTAAACCATTAACAACCTATACCATTCAAGTTACAGTTACTAAACCAAGAGGGAGAACATTATCATACGATTTATTAAAGTTGGACACAAACTCTTGTGGGCTTAACTAAAAGACTATTTGTATCACTTTTGCTGAAGACCAACAAAAGCCATTCATCCATCATTATTGAAAAAAATGTTGACGATCGGCATTAATTTCGTTATCTTCTTCATCCTGTAAATTGTAATCCTTCATAGTATTATTACGTTTAAATACTTTATATCGTACCTACCTATTTTGTAGATTTTATTATTGTTACTATTAATTTTTATTATCTATATTTATTGAAAATAAAATTGACTTCCAAGGATTTACTTGGTATTATGGTACTGTGACGTTAAAAAATAATAATGTAAAGTTAAAAAGAATGTGGAACGCCCCATTAAGAAAAAAAAACATCTGGCGTATTCAGAACCTCTACAACTAGTTAGTATACATACAGAAAAGTTATTAAACAGGTACAATTCATTTCAAAAATACTGAAATAAAATTACATTTAGTGTATTTCGAGGGAGGTTATATATACATATAATATGTTAATACATACCTATAAGGCGTTGATGATTTGGAAAAATAAAACATTAAAAATAGGTACCTTAGAGCATATTATTAGGTACCATGCTGATAGGGTAATCATGTCAGAAATATGCTGAGGAATTCGAGTCCATTAAATTTGGGGTACTGTACCTGTAAAAGGAACATTACATATTATATTAAGGGTTAGTGAACCCAATGTGAGTGGTGAAGAATAACCTTCGATTAATTTAATGAGTTCCAGATTTTTTTTCCCTTTTTACAAGGGTTGGTTATAATAACACCGACGGGCTTACCTTTATTTTCAATACAAGAGTTTATATAAAATACATCTCATATGCATTGTATATCCTTTTGTTAACAATATAAACTGTACACATCACACATTATTAACAATGTGTTCTTTATTTTATAATATTATGTTGGCAGTTTTATATTTTTTTTTCTACTAAGATATTTACAATTACTTAATAAGAAATGTCTACTAAATTTTAGTAGATATATTTACATTTTTATTAGTATAAAATATTATTAAAATAAAAAATAGTAAATAAATTATTATTAAAAATTATTGTTTTATAAAACCCGATATTATAATAATGATTATTATTTAATGCAACTAACAAAATTTAATTAATTAAATATTACACTCACAAGTGTAGCCCGGATGAAATAAAATTAATTTAAGCATACGTTTGAAAAGTCAAAATATGCAATTATTATACGCCATAAAATGTAAAAAATATTTTTCAAGAATAGTATACAAAAAATAAAATAAAAATTACCTACGTTAAACGTTTTTAAGGTTATTAATTAGGATTAAAATTAAGATAGTTCCTAAATCTTAGATCTTTGATTTTAAAAATTAAATACATATTGAAATATACTTGAAATGTTACACATATTTTCAATAATGTAAGTATTGAACAAAGTAATCATAAATCCCAATTTAGATGCTGAACTACGTAAACATTTAAAAATATAAAATAACGTTAACTTAAACTATATAATTATTTAGTGTAATGAAATATTACGAAAGAAAATATTATTTCTAGCTTAAATTTTAAATTTTAGTATGACATTGACGCCAGGCAAGTTTCATTATGTAATTTATTACACCTATAAGTAAATTTTATATCTTTAGTTTTGAATAGCCAGTATAAAAAAGGTATAATATATTATATATTAAACATACTAAACAGCTTACTTATTCTTTAAATTTATGAACGTACATTTTTAACTAGAACATTGAATCTGTCATTATTTTTGCTGAAAAAAAGAAATTTTAATGCAGAAAATAAAATGAAGTTAATATTACAATTTTATACACGCATGTAAATTAAAATTAATTTATTTTTACCTTTTAAGATAGACAATAGGAGTTATTGTTTAATATAGTAAATAGTAATACTTAGTTTCAGAAATCAATATTTCAGATTCAAATGAGCCTAATAAAAAATAATAGATATATATAAATTATAGTCAAATATACACTGTAATACTATTAATTTATCAACTATGTCTTAGTAAATAATTATATTTGTTAACGTTTCAATTTGTAGAAATATTTAAAAATATTTAATAAAGAATATTATTATATATATTTAGCTTATTTGATTATTTGGTTATTTATATATTTAAATACATTTGATATCTGTGAGATTCTCGTTTAATGTTTTTGTTCAATAGACGTCTTGTACATTTTGGGAAGAATTTTGTTTTAACCTTCTAAATAAGGTGCCCTTATTTTAAGATATAATTTTTTGTAATTACATCACAACATGATCATTTTTTTATTTAAAATATGCCAAAAAATTATTTTTCTGTGTGAATTTTATACTATTACTATAATAAATGATTATCCTCTAAAATAATTTTTGTATATGTACACATAAGCTTATAAATGGGTATCTACACATTGTAATATACTTGTAAATAGTGTAAAGTTATAGTAATTTGTATAATTTTACTAATTTTACAATTCTATAAAATGTCAAGGGTTGTATTATCATATAAAAAAATACTTAATATACTATAAAACATTATAGTATTTTTCTTACGTACCTATTTTTCAAATGTTATTATCAACATTTTTTTCAGTGAACTCCACACAAAATATATATGTGTTAAGTTAGATCAACCATGACATGACGATTGCTCCAAATTTGTACCAATATTTTACAATTAATTTGTAACTATTTGCAACCTTGTAAGTTGTAATTACTCTTCAGTCAATTTTTTAAGTTTGAGTTACAAATTCACGCAGTCTTACATCATTATTAATGAATATATCTTTATCCGCTATCTTAGTCTGTAATGATAAAAGATAACTGTGCATACCTATAGTGTAATTATGATATCATGAACATTAATATATAATATTCAATACCAAGAAATTTATCATTAAATTTATCGGAAGTGATTGCGCTGGATCGCAGATTTGATGAATTCAAATGTGTGTTCTTCCTTCTATGAATGAATAAAGATACGATTTCAGAAACATTTGAAGATATTATTTTTTAAGATTATGTATGTCGTTGCAAATTGCTAATAAGCATAATGAAATATGGTTTTTGTAGTTTTGTAGATGAAGACTACGGAAAAACTAATTTATTACCGTAATCCTAATCTCTTTTCGCGGTATAAGAAGATTGTTTTTTGAAAATCGTTAAACTATGCGAATTCATATTTTTGTTCAACTTTTTGTAAACTTTTATAACCGACGAACAATTTGTTTTTCGAATGAATAATGAATGCTTTTCTTTTTGTGTATTTGTATTGATTTAAATATTTTAATAACATGAATATTTATAATACAAGTAATTAAAACTTCAACTAATTTCTTACCAGCTATATCATTATTTGTCTTAAATTATTGTTAATTTTGGTATTTGTATTATTTTTTCGATTATGATAGGTAGTATTAGTGTAATTCTTTTCTTGTTTATATTAATTTTGTTAAAAATGGGTATCTAAATTATGAGTTAATTTAGTTAATTCAATTAATTTGATATTGATGAGCAATTATTTTAATAAAATATATATTAGAGAAATATTATGCCTATATGGATTTTTTTTAACTCAAATAATATGGTTTACCATAGCAAAGGAAATCATGATCTATGGAAGATGCATTACAGTGGGTATACCTATAGGCTATACTAATATAAATAAGTTAAATAAGCTATACATAATTCACGTATGTATATTTTATTAATATTGATCAACTATACTTTATAAATTATAACATATCGTAGAATTTAAAATTCTGGTTTTTGAATAAAATATAACCAATATAATATATAGTGGTCATACTTAATTTTTCATATTGAATTCTGGTAAAAATACACAGAATACATTGACGAATTTGGAAAATATATTATGTACATAATTTTTAAGCACATACAATTTAAGTTGGTTAAATAAATATTAAATACTTTATGACCATTGAGATGTATTGATAATAATAATCGGTCAATTCGAAAATATTACTTTATCGTTTTACTCCGTATTTGTTCTGAACATAAATGCAAAATGTATAGTATATAGGTAGGTAATATAATATTTAAAAAAAACTTTGTAGGTATATTTTATTTATTTTTCGTAGGGTATTGATTATAGTTTTTTCATCAAATATAGTGTTTATAATGATCAACATCATAAAAACATTCTGACGTTTATTACGTCTTGAAGGTAGGTATACTCAATGAGGTTGTGCACTTTTCAAATGTATTGATATTGATCATTTCTATTATTATTGGTGTACCGCAGAAAGCAAAATTTTCAAACACACGAAGTGTAAACCTGAGTATCACTACCGGATGTAACGTTGAAGTCAGCAATTTTTGTCATGACATTGACATTGGTACACTGTACAGATGGTAGACGGGTGTTTCTTTTTTTTCTTTCTTTCTTCTTCTTTTTTTTTTTTCATATTATTGTTATTAATATTTCTGCGAACCTGCAAACAGTAAACCGCGAATGTCAGTATATTAATTTGGGAGGCGATAGTATTTTGCGTAGGTATAAAATTATTTATTAGATTATTTTCGTCGATTTCTAAAAACACGTCTAGACATCAGAGGTGTATATTATTGTATATTTGTATTATGTCTAAGTCTAACAACGATAAACGGACAAATGACGCAGGCACCATTATTTATAATTATGATAAATAGTTGCAAAATAATGTAACCGTTTATTTATAAATTTTAAATAGTTATCAATAATCGACGATGAATGATTTTCGTTACTTATGGATTAATACCATATTTTTTCATTTCATTAAGTTGTAATAAGATTCTATTATATTTTTAAATTAACAATAGATCATTATTTATAATATTAGATATTTATATCACCAATTTATCATTTATACGATAAAACTGACTTTTTTGTACTCTTGAACATTTATTTTAAACTTAGTTTTTGTCTTACGCATTAAGTTAAAATCGATGTAATGCCTCAAGCATAAATTCAAAATTTATTAAAAAATATTATCTTATGATTTTTAGTGTAAAACGTATTTTTTAATCACTACTTTTATAACTTATTATTATTAAAAATTATCAAATAATTAGTTAAAGATATTTAAGTTGAATAAGAAAATAATTTTTATTTTACCGCAATATATTGTACCTGTGTAATCTAACACTACCATCTAATCATTTAGAAAGTTTAAAAATTAAATAATTAATACCTTTCTAAGTTATACAATTGTTCTAAAATAAAAAATAAATTATTTTTTATACATTTTACTACAATTTACATTTTATTTTAATTAAATAGAATTGTATTACATAAATACAGATCGATCATGTTTGCGGAAACGAACTAAAGATAATAATTATATTATTTATATAATAATGATAATCGTTTAACATTAAATCGTCAAGCAATTGATTTTATTCTAAAGAATATTATGTCGTTTATTTTCAATATAATATATATATTTCCCTTTGAACTCTTTAGAATAATATTTGCCACTGGGTTGTATAGTGTCACAGAAGATTTATAAACATGTGTCCTATATTAAATCTAATATTTATATACATAGGTAATCTCTTCTCTAAGTGCCTATCATGTTCCACGACAATATACTAAATATGGCTATACCTATGTGGTTAAATACACGTGCAAAAGTCATCTGGATGAAGTTATTATATACACACAATTGTACTATATTCTATACTCTATCCACTTACTATTTAAATATACCGCACATGTGCACCATATTTTTATACGGCGAATAGACAGCTAACATGCCGTCGTAGTTAAAATATATTATGCACGTTATAGTGTCTCACCATGTTTATGTCAGCGAGTCAATAACATTTTATAATTAATATTTTTGAAATACTTATCACTGCTGTAATAATGACTAGACATTTATGTGATTCATATACTGTAGTAGGTACCTAGCCCATAGAAAAATACAGCTAAGTTTACTAAGGCCAAAATAAAAGAAATTAAAATAATTTCGCGTTTTATAAATCTTCTAGATAAAAATTAAATATTTTTAAAGTGTATAATTACTGATTGCCATCATTCAATTACCTTAGTATGTTTTTTAAAGTTTTGATGGGTGCGTACGTATACGTGAGAACACACACCGCGTAAGTATACGGAGTGACTAGCTTAGCATGGTCGTGAACATTTGTTATCCTTTGATAATGCATGTATTTAAATTCTGATTTTTAAAATTTTCAAATAAATTTCAAAACCAGATTTTAAAATAGATATTTTTGTATCGTTGATGAGTGCACTATAGCAGAACAACCTTTTTTCAAATAACCACCGTCCTTTTTAAATTGAAAGTCATATAATAATTTTGAAAACGTTGATGCATCTAAATTTAAACTAAGTTTTACGTAATAAACTATAAAGTAGATGAAATATTTAGTCTTATAAATTAATATTTAGTGAACATTTCTTACAAACATAAAACTTTTTCCTAAATTTAAATTGTTCAGATTCAGATTCTGAGGTATAAATTATTACATTAAAATGTGTTTCGTGTAAAAAAACAAATTCATTTTTCATCTTATGTAACTCTTCAAAAATGTTAAAACAACCTAAAAATTTTAAAATATTATAGTCTTAAAGTACGTACATATACCCTCAATAAGAACCTAAAAAGTTCAAAATTTAGAATCTCAATAATTATTACTGTAATTACTTTATAAGGTATTAAATACTCAGCGAATCACTCTGTATAATATATGCGTGATTTGCAATGTCTCACATCTAACGTGTTTTGCGTTTCACCACGATGATGACGGCGCGTCGGAGTACCGGCCCCTGCAGACGTATATTTCATTCGTTATTCGTATTGCGAATACATATGATTCTATAATAACTGTAAATATTTATTAGGCGATAATAATATTATAATATTCTACTTTTAAAATATTTGCAAAGATATTTGTTTGTGATTGTATTTAAGTACCACAATCGTATGTTGTAATATAATAAAGCTCCCACACTAACCACGCTTAGAATAACGAAACACGTGCAAGAAGGATATAAATATTACTTTATTCATTAAATTTATAGTATTTTCGTATGTGTTTAATATATTCTGATTATGTGTAGGTATAGTATTTATAGTATTATTTTTAATTGATATAGTTTTATAAGAACAAATTGTTTTTCTCTCATTTTCATAATTGACCGTTTCTATAGATTAGATATTATTACCTTATAGGTACCTTATTATTTATTACAAATTTTCACCGTGGATACGCATGCATGAACATTAAGCACCAACAATATACATATACGCTATTAATGAGTGTCAAGTACACTTAACATTACATATCAATTAGAATAATTATTTACAAGTAAAGTGCGATACGTATAGTATATTTTTAATATTATATATATATATATATATATATGTAAAAATGATTAACATTTTAACATTATGTACAATATTATGAAATAATAAATTAATAAAAACTGATATTTAGTTATAATTTTTCATACGTTCCTTATGGTATTCAATAGCGTGTTAAGCTAATTCGTCTATGTTTAATTTTGAGTCATCACTAATCATGAATTTACGCTTTAAGCTTTTAAGGAAAATAATAAAATATACGCCTTAATTTTGACAAAATAAATAATTTATCAATATTTTAGAATATCTTAATACAACATATAATATAATATACTATTTAGTATATACACATAACATTATTATCTAATAAAATGATAGTACGAAACTGTAATCATACTTCGTTTACAAATCTAGGTAACTCTGGGGTGTTAATAAATACTTTGCATAGTATGTAATCAGTGTAAATAAATGTATATAATACTATAGATTGCCCTTAAATAACTCTTTTTATGGCCTCTCAAATTAATTTGATTTAGTTTTTATAAGAAGTTTTTTTTATTATTATTTTTAATAAAGACTATTTAACAATCTATACACGTATGGTACAATAAGCTTAACTGATAGTTTCACAGTAATAATAATAATAATAATAATAATAATAATAATAATAATTGGTATTAGTATAAGCATAATTTACATAATAACATTATTATTATTTTGGTTGATGTGCGTGAATTAAAGAGGCTATCCAGCGACAGTACTTCGGCGGGAGTTTATAAGAAGTAATCGAATATACTGTCAATCTTCGCTCTTCTTTTTCTCTGAATCGTTTTCCTGTTGCTCTTATAAAACGTTTTTAGCGTAGGCCCGAGAACTCCAGTCAAATAGTTGTGCATTGCTTTGCATTTCTTTTCGCTGTTTACGTCGTTGGAAGCTCCCCAAATGATCACACCGGATGCATAATTTTTCTTTGGTATTGAAAACGAATTCATCAGATCGGCCTGAAAATGACATTAGAATAAAATCAAATAAAAGTGATAAGTTATATATCATTTTGACGTCTTAACTGAATAAGAGCAAACCTATAGTGACAAATCCATAAATTAATGTTTTATATGTTGAGAAGGAACAGAAAGTCAAAACCGGCGCAAAACGTTACTACATGTACTATATACGAGTATATTAACTGTCGTTTAAAAATGAGTTTATAAAGGTTTTACTATAATACTACCTTTATTAAAAATACAACGTTTAAATAGTTATTTATAAAATGCATACAACTCAAATTAAGTGGTACAAAACTATTAAATTATTGCGATTACTAAATAAATATAAAAAAAATTCCTAAGGTTAAAATAAGCAATATAATGTTTGGTTTTCACTAAAAATTTTCTATTCCCTTTTACCATATAGATTTACTTAATACTGTGACTAACAAATAGAAATGGTCTTAAAAGTTAAAATACAGTTATAACTAATAACAATAAATAATTTCTTAAAATATAATTTAAGAGAATGAGAAAAAAAACACAAGGTTATTCTCTTTAAAATAATAAAACTATTACTTAGAGATTGATTTAGTTTGAATGACATGATACCATCTAAAGACTAATATTATTTCTTAATAGTAATCGTATATAATGCGAATTACAACGTCGGCTTCTTCTTTGGTTATTCATATTATATTTGGTCTTACTTTATTAGTAAAACAAAGAATAAAAGTGTACATTTTTTTTTTTTAATTTAAAATTGTTACTTTTTTAATGTCATAAATAAAAAAGTTCTCTTTTTTAATTAATTATTTTATTTAAGTTACAATTAAATAGACTGACTAGTTTCAGAATTTTTTTCATAATACCCACATCACACATTAGTGTTTTGAAAAATATAACGACAAAAAAAGCATACGTTTTTATGATGCTATTCAATTTTCGTTATATCTATTCTATTTACAAATTTGATCTTAAAATCAGGGTTTTGCACCCGAATCATTTATTTGTGTTTCAGGTTTTGGGTGCTAGATGTATTCAGGTGTTCAAATCGACAGAGTACGATTGCGCGCGTTTTACCTTTTTGGGTATAGGATTGCGCGCAATGCGAGAATAAAAATGGGCATGATTTTAATTATTCAAAGGCGTATGATTGCACATGAAATTGAATCGAGTGCGACGTAGCCAAATTTTTTATCAAAAAAAAATTAAGTTTTATCATAATTTTTTTTTAATATTTAAATACGGATAAAAATATTTTAAAGCTCCGATACATATTTCCAACTATGGCCAAATATTTAAGTATATTTTCTGGTGGTTTATCTTTACATAATCTTTGTGTTGCTTACAGATAAATTTAATTTTCTTTAATTTTTCCTTCGACTTTGGTTTAATTATTCTTTTGAAAATGATTGATAATATAGTAAATGTTTCTACCTGCGTTTATAAGAGGGTAGTTATTACAACAGATATCGGTGGATGAGCACTATTAAACTATGCGTTACGTGTACTATGAAAACTTTCAGTCCCGTTTGTAGTTTTAAAAATAAATAACATATTATAGTAAATAAAATTTATTTTTTAAGACTTTTATTAGCATGGTCATATCATGCACAATTATAGTATAGGTATATTCGTACATGAATGGGAATTTACAATAAAGACAATAATTCTGATCCATTAAATTAAGTATGGTTTAAAATATAACCAACTACAACTTAGTGATGGAAAGTTTGTCTGGTATTAGAAATAAGGCATCGTTGCTTAAAAGTAAAAATAATTTAGCGCGCGCAATCGTACGCCTAAAAGGGTACTGCCGATAAGGACCACGCGCCCGTTCAAATATCGAAATAAAAAATTTAAATAAACCTTTGGGTCTTAATAACTATTATTATACGGGTTAATATTAGTTAATATGGGTGTCTCAAAAAAATAAAATTATTTAAATTTTATTGAAGGCTTTACAAAACCCTCCCATAAAAAATTTAAAAATCTGATTTATTTTTTATAATAAAATATAAATTCCTAACTCGAATGCGCAAAATGTATTTTAATAAATCAAACATACTTATAAACTATAACGTAGAAACCAAAAGAACCAAAATAATGGGAAATTATTAGGTAGGTATCCATTTATTTTATTGGAGTCATTAAAGTCTTTGTCCTTTATGTAAATGAACTTTTACATAACAGATGTATAACAAAGTAGGTACATAAATACATGATTGCATATTTGGAGCATCAGCTAATTACAATAGATTTTATGCCAAAATATTTTATGAACATTATCTTACCTTTATCAATATTACTCATACATTCTAGTCATTCTACCATTTTAACCATATCACATGCATTATCGGTAGTTATTGTCAATATTTGACAATTATACTCGTATAGTCCACAGCAAATAAAATACATTCTATTAATTACATAGTTAACCTGACATAACATATATATATTATATAGGCATATATTATGAGGAATAATTTAGTATCAGGCAATTTGACTTTATTAGAATCAATTATTGATGATTTTATTGAATTTTTATTTTTAAGAAAATATTTAATAAATTTACTAATAATTGATTTTAAAATTGTTTTTATTAATAGGTACTATTGTTATTATTAAGCATTAAGCTATTAACTATAAAATTGGACTAACCACAAGAAATACATACTAAATAATATATCACATGAAAATTGTAAAAAAAAAATTATTCGGGTTTTGGTTAATTTGAGTGCTTAAAAAACAGAATCATTCGGGTTATATGGGTTTCGGGTGTTTGATTTTTTAAAGGGTTTTAGGGGTGTTAAGGGTTCTGGTTAATTTGGGTGCAAAGCCCTGCTTATAATAATAAATACTTATTACTTATTAGTTACTATTATTGCTTATAAATTCAAAATAAAATTAATCAGCGTCATATAGTTGTATTTAATTTAGTAACTTTAAAACAATAAAATTGATAAATTTTAATAATACCTATGATATCAGTTTTAGTAAAAAGTTATAGCAATTTATTTTTACGGTTTATTTTTAGAAAAATTCTTTTTATTTTAACATTTCGCATGTGATTAATAAATAGCTATAAAAAACAACATTTTACAAAATTTACAGGTATTTTCAAATTTTCAAAAAAATAAAAATAAAGAAAAAAAATTAAAGTATAGTTTATAATCGTTGTTTTAAAATACATGAATTATTAAAATATTTTGAAATTATTATACACTGACTCGAGTGTCTACTTAATATGACATAAACATAATCTTCACGTGCCAAGTATGTTGGACTTTTTTTTGTTGTAATTAACGTTTTTTAAATGTTATCCTTATAGCGTTATGAAACGTAATGTAAAATAATAAATACGACCAGATATGGTTTTGTTGGTTAAATATCAGAATACATAACGAAAATGCGTTGAATTCCATTATTTGTATGCATATATTAACATTATAATTTATTCTCAAGATCAAATTTTTATTTTTATTAAAATATTTTTTAAATTTAATCTTTATTAAATTATGTTAAAATTTATTATCTCTGTGTGTTGTGAACTATAATATTGTATCCTGAAATTATAATTACCTTCTCTACAAATTGTTTTGTGTCATAATATTTTATCCATGTGTATGGATAAATAAATGTTTTTGAATTGCTCATTTTCCCCACACGTATTGCTTCTACCATTCTGCCTTGCATAAACTTAGATCTCTTTTCTGAACTCATATTTTCGTATTTAAAATATAAAGATGGATAAATAGCTGTACTTTCTTCAAATAACCATTTTGATCTACGAAAATAAATAATACAATTATTAAGTAACACAAAATTGTGTATTTTTTATAATTGTCTCCGCTTATTATAATATTAATTATGTCGAACTACGTATTATTAGATGAGAAAAATTTAATTTAATTTAGGAAATACAAAGTACCAATAAATAAAATAAAATGTTATTATTAATAATAATTAAAAAAAAAACTTTTTGAGATTAAATGTTGGAATGTATTGTGATTCTTAAAAGTTATCACTAAGGTTCGGATTTAAAGGCAAAAACCTATTTTTTTTAATAGAAATAATAGAAAAATAATTTTCTACAAAAAATTTGTTTCATTTAATATTTAAGACGATGGATATATTATTTATTTATTTTTTGTGTTTAATTTTCAATTGATCTGATAGTTTTATACACGGCATACGAATTACCAGTTTATGAAGACTGTGTATTATCGATATTATATTTAAAATTATTTTGAATGGGTTTTATTATCGGCAATATTTATTACTTATAGATATCGCTAAATACTTTATCGAGTTTTTGATATGGCCGTTTATTTTTTAGCGTAATTTAGCGTTTATCAAAATATCCATACTACACACCTACGTATAGATTAGAATATGTTCATAAAGCGTAAATTTATAATTGTTTGTTAGTCCGCATTTGTCGACCGCAATTATTGTCGTTTTATAATTTTTGTTCGTTTATTTTATTCTGTTTTTCAACATACCAAAAGTTAAATAAAATTATAATTCTAAGTTAAAAAAATATGTTATAGAATTCTGTGAAAATATTTTTTCAATCGATGGGTTGGTTTAATACTGTAAAATTTGTGACGTCAAAGTATCAAGAAAAAAAAAATTTAAATGCTTTTTTTTCTTTTTTACATTTTAAATGCTTTTTTTACTGATTGATAATTTTGCTTTCAAATCCGAACCATAGCTATCACTTATTATCTCAACTAGTATTTATGTTTTTTTTTAAACATCATATACAACATATATAGTTTAGGTACTTAGAAAAATATTTTTTTAAGACCCAAGATTATTAAAAATCAAATTAAATTGTTGAAAGAATCATACTTTGTTTAAAAAATAATACTGATCACAAAAGCAATCGTTTTCAAAAAAAAAAAAAAAATAATAATAATAATAAATAAATAAAACAAAAACAATTAAGTTAATATACAAATAATTTATTGAAGAAATAAATTAGTAATGTAAGGTCATATATTGCTATATATTTTATAACAGATTAATATTTTTAAGTGTATATTTATTATTTATGAACGTACCTTTATATCATTTTTTATGGATCTACAAGATTCCGACTAATTATATGTGTAATGTATTAACCATATTATTAATAACAGTTTTTACTTGAGCGTTTATACCAAATCAATTAAAATTTAACCCATTTACCAATAGACTTTATTTTTACTAATATTTCTATATTTTAAGATATTTTAGTATTTTAACTTGTAGCATAAGAATTTTTAATTAATATTTATTTTTAATATTTGATACCTTTAACTATTATATTTTAAAAAGATTTTAATTTACCTACTATAATTTTTTAAGCTACAATAAACAAATATTATTTTATGGTAAGTATATTTAGAATTCAATAATAATAATTACTAGTTCAATATTTCCCATTATTTCAAGCACTTATTATAGTTTTTAAACACAGATTTACAAACCAGTAATTAATCGTGCATAATATTCACAATTAATAAGAAATTATTGTACCTCTTGTAAAAAAATAAAATAAAAGAATGTCTTTAATTTACTGAAAAACTCGGATGTAATATGTTATTTATAGTTGGAAAAAAATTAATTACTTTTAATTAAATACTTTAAACGTAGCTATAATAATTATAGCAATAAGGCATTAGTCATGTTATTATTAATAACAACTATGGTGAATATAAAATATGTGAACTATTTTACTATATTTATCAATTATTTTAATTATTCTTGTAATCTCTCTATAACAAATGTATTATTTGATTAAATATTTATTTAACTATTTAACAGAAGTGTGTTGCACAAAAATTTAATAATTTAGGTTTTACGTTTAAACCGGGTTTTGGAGGAAAAATATTGTACACCTTTTGTAATTAAGTGAAATTCTCTAACTTTTCTTTTAAATTTAAAGTGGCCCATTTAAATAATTTTCTGTTTCATCTAATCGCTTTTACTATTTCTATATCATCAGTTATATATCTTAATTCACTTAAAATTTCTCTAACCACTGAGTCGTGCCAAAAATGACATAGTTTTATTCTAAACATTTTTCCATTAAATAACTTACTATGTGTATTTTATATATCTTTGTGTTTTGACTATTCATAACCTTATTTTAATCACATACATTTTCTAAGATTAGATACAATATATAAATGTCACAGATCTTCGTTCTTTCTTATACTGTATCTTACCAGATTAATTCTCTACACATTTTTCTAAATATTTTCCTTTCAAAATCTGTTAACGTTTGTTTATTAATCACTAAATAATTTTTTACGTGCACGGAATGCGAGTAGATATTATATCATACATAGACACACTGTATACATCTTGACAATATGGCTTTGAAAAGAGTCTATTTCATATACGCCATTGCAAATTATTACTGTTTGCGAAACTTAAATTTCATTGTACATTTTTCTTTTCATTTATGCCAACTTTCAAATAATTGGAATTTCTCACTTATCCAAACGAATAAATCCCAAATATACTGAGATTATTAATTATAAATAAATATATACTTTTATACTAAGATGGCTTTATAAATATATATCTTAGTAGGCACAAAGAAATATTATTTGTTTTGTTTAAATACTATTATTTATTCTTTTAACTTGTTTCTTTTATATACATGATATAATAACAATTTATTAGTATATTTTAAAGTAGAGTATTATATAGGATATTAGATTCATAAATATGTGCATTTTGCTTAGTATTATAATTAGGTTGTTATAAAAATTATACATATTTATCTTTACAAATTAAATTTGTAAAAGGCAAATAAATTTCCAATTATTATTGTACATCCATTGAAATTTAAAATATTATACGATATTACTTATCAAGATATTCCAATCAATAGTTCAAAATAATCATATTATCAATAATTTAATGGATTTATGAGATTTATTAGAGAAAATAAAGTTCAAAATCAAGATTATAAACTTTGCAGTATTGTACATTACTTTTCATTATTCTTCATCACATTTGATGAACATTTTGCTTGATCATTCTTTGGTGTGTAGTTGTAACAAAATGGATATCCATAATACCCCCAATTGGCATTTGGTCTTAATGACTTTGCAACTTGAAGAGTTCGTTTTAAGAATTGTGTAGCTGCTTTTTCAAATTTTCTAGAAGCCTAAAAATATTTTAAGCACATTAAATTGAAGTAGCATTAATATGTATGAAATATATACTGTTGATGTTTGATAGACTATAAAAAAGAGAGTGAAGTCTTTTAAATCATAGTGACGTTTAATTATAAGTATTTATGGCCGAAAATGAATTAGTTATAGATTATAAATTAATGTTTTGGTGTCATATTATGTTAGATCAATATCTAATATTAAGCGAGGTTTTAAAAAATACATTGCGTTATATCTAATAGAGGAGTAGTTTTTATACAGGTGTATAATTCCTCTAAAAGATGCTTCACTCGTGTAAGTTGTTTAAATTTATCAATTGTTTAGCTTCATTAATTTTTATAATATCAGATTGAATTTACCTTAATTAAAACCAAAACTAACAATATTTCCAACAGTTTTTTGGGAATTTTTTATTTTTATTTTAGTTAAAAAAATGTATAAACTTTTTTAAACAGGATAATATCATATATATATATATATATTTACTAGTATGATACTGGCTTATAAACTGAGGAAAATAAATACTAATGCGTCCTTTTATCGTTGTATAAATACACAATTTTTTTTTTTTTTTTTTTGACAGGTAAATAGTTTTTCTGTAGATTTGGAATGTACCATGATTTTGAAAAGCATGAAGTAAACATTGTATATTTTTATCGACCCACAAAGTATTAACTAAATTTAATTTAATCCATTAATCTATATGCATAAATCTGTTCAACAGCTTCAAAAATATAGCATATATGTAAATTTTTAACAAACATAGCTGAACATGTAATACAAACATTATCAACTAAAATGTATAAATACATTTCTAAAAGATACTAACTTAATGTTCAGTTAATTAATCATTAGAAATTGAAATGTCGTCTAATACGTTTTTAATAGAATTATTACCGAGACACAATATAGCAATTTAAAAATATCGAAATTATTTTGTTAAGGTTATTAAGATATATACCTCTCTTTGGAGATCTTCTTTTTGCCAATACGGATGGTTATATTTCTCAATTTCCATGGAATAATCTTTATATAATGATAATGATCCAAAATTTTCTTCAAACATAGGACGCCAATGTTCAAAATCAATAATAGCTAATCCTAAACATTAATATTATTTACTTTGTAAATATATTTTATAAGTTATAACATTTATTGTACAAAAATATATACAGTAAAATCCGTTTAAGACGCTTTCCAAGAGACTAGGTAAAAACAATGTATTAAACGAGAAATCGTTGTACGCGGGAAAATCAGAAAATTGACAAATAAAAATTGTACATAAAATTTTGAATTTTTTACTATAATTGCATTTATATTGTATTATTATTATAAGTATAGTATACTTATACATACATACTTATCATTACATTTTATTTTCATTATTTTAAATTAAATATTATCTATAATAATTTACATTTTTATACATACCTATAATTTACATACATTATTTTACATTAGAAAAATTATCAATTTTTGTTTGTTTTGCATTTTTAATATTTTTTGAGTAGAGGAAGTTTTCAACTTTATTAAGATTTTGTAGTGTTTCATATACATTGTCATTTGTCAGAAGATGCAATTAATCTTTTTAGTTTTTGTACTTAATCAAATGTATTTGTTGTAGGGAGAAAACAAGTTTTCAGTGATGTATATTAAAAGCTCATCATTATGTACACATTATAGTGTATACTAAGTTGCGGCGCCTTATTGAATCAATAATCATATTGTATATTATTGTGATTATTAATTTGATACTAAATAACATCATTGATATAGTACATATTATTATCCGTGAATACAAAGCAAATTATCCGGAGTAATTTACATATTAACCGCTATCAAAATCAAGGGACTCTTGAAAATGAGCGTATTACTCAGGAAATCGTATTATACGAAAGCATCTTAAACAGATTTTACTGTATGTCTATAATTTTTTTTAATGTTATACTAAAAATATATTATTAGTTTTATTATTATTTTATTTAATTATTAATATTATTAATTAAGTAATTCGTTATATTTTAAAAAGAACATTTTTAATACCTATTGTTTAAATTGCATTATAATATTATCTTTATACACATAATTAAATTGATTGTTGGACGTTAGGCAAATATTATTTTGTATAATTTGTTATTTATATGATAATATTATTAAAATCACTTTAATTAATTAAAATTGTATTACATAAAATTTTTTGTAAGTAAGTACATATTATGCGAAATTTCTACTTTTCGTAATAATAACTGCTTATTGTTGTTATTTATTTGCTCAGTGATTACTCACCCGAAAAACTTGGGTCCGGTACTAACTTGGTGATTAGGTCTTTAGTAAATATTTCTAGATGCTTAGTAAGGTTACCCTCGTGAGGTACACCACCGTTCCTAACCACATGATCGTTCCGGGAACCACCACTTTGCATTAGGGCCGGAAATAGTCCCGGATCGTAGAGCAAACTGATCTTGTCACCGCGAAAGTTATCGTCGACGTTCTGCTGTATGCCCCATTCAGCCACTTCATTAAATTTATACCCAAACTTGTGACACTGGAATGTGGGCACATTCCAGTATATGCGAAACTCGTCTAACACATCGTTGATCTCGTCCGCTATGCTTTCGTCGTTCGATGTATAATCGTCGTCGTACTTAGGATACAAAAGTCCCCTGTATGTACTATCGTCAAACAACCTATGCATAAAAAAATATAGTTAAATAATTTATATTTTATTTGCATTCCATCCGTATTCACTTTGGTAAGGAAACCATGAATATATTACGCAACGTAATGGAATAAATACAGACACCGCAACGTTTTAATGGATTAAAAGGGCCTAGTTTTAATTTCCAACGAAAATTTCATAATTTGTATAATATTTGATGATGTATAATATTTAATGATGAATATTTAATACTAACCTATTAATAGGTATTAAATGGCCTATTTGATCTTGTAATATGGTATCATACTGTATTACTGTCTCGAATAAAACTTCGAATGAACTTTATTTTCTTTCTTTCAACTATGATTTTAAAAAGTCAATAAAAATGATGTGCAGAATCTTTTATTGATTTAAAAAAAAAAATTAAAGTGGTAAAATGTTATTAACATTACTTGTTGTATTTCATGAACAAAAAAAATATAGTATTTATCTATACAAATACAGGGCTGGATCCAAAAATTTATTAGGGGGGGGGGGGGGGTAATAAATTGTCATTCCAAGCCCCGATTGACAGTTATGAGTTAGGTAACCTAAACTCAAGGGGGGAGGGTGTTTACCCAATTACCTCCTCCCTTGGATCCGTCACTGTACACATACGATATTTATTATAAAATTAAAATCGATTAACAAACAATATTGTCAATATCGCTTTAAAAATATGTAATATTGAAAGATAACAATATTTTTTATATTTTTAACTTATGTGGTTTTTTATAATATAACTTCATGACGATACCCTCTAATTATTTTTTTAGTTTTGAGATTTAATTAATAAGTTACTTAAAAAATAATTTTTTATTTATTATATTTAAATAGTCAAACGTAGGCTAATGATTTTAATTAAATATTTAGAATGGATAAACATTTAATGTTAAATATAATATTTTTGTACAATTTTCAATATAATTACTTTAACAATTACTTATTTCATATAACTTATTGATTTACGTTATTCGGTAAGATAATATTGATGGGTATAGAGCCAATCCATGTTTTGTATGAAAATTACTTTGTAGGTTTATTTTTTAATTTTTTATCATCATAGAGTAATTTTAACATATATATAAATTATGAATGAACTATAGAAATTACTAAAAAATAATTTTTTCAATCTAAGAATTAAAGTAATTAATTTCCGAATTAACATGTATTTTTTTAAATACTTACCTATTGTTATACAGTATAAAATATGATATTTATCATTGTAAAATATTACCTGATACAAATATATTCCATTATTAATTATTATACTACAGAAACATGTGATGTGTCAAGATTCAAGGTGAAACTTTAATTTTTTTATTTAAATTTTTATTATAATTGAAAATTATATTCTTTAGATTCAAAAAGTGAGATGATAATAATATAATATATGATAATGTCGTTAATAAATAATTGAAATAAATTTAAAAGGGTTCTATAACATTTTCAAAATATTGCTTAAAATTGTATATGATATGTACTAATATAATATAGTGTAATTGAAAAATAACTTATTAATATCTTAAATACTTATTTTACAACTGTTTTACATTTGTCTGATTATTCATGAAGTTAATTTATACTTCAAGAATATTATAAGATCCTTACAACCTATATTAATTAAAATAAAAAGTTAAAACTATAGTGTAAACAATTTTGATTAGGTATTAATGCTAGTTAAAAGTATTTAATTTAATTACATAATATTATATAAATAACAAAAAAATACGTAATAACTAATAGTAACAATTATCTAACAAGTTTTTGTATTAAAAAAACGTATACTTACTGCGATTCTAATATTTAATGCTACTTAGGTGCTACAAAAAAAAAAATACTAAGCCATAAATGCGGCATTAAATTATTGTTCCGCTTGAGATGTAAAAGATACCAATGAAAATTAAATAATATAAACCAAATTATGATATAATACACCCACCCTGAAATTTTTATATTTATAATACTATGGTTAACTAATTTTATTTATCTTTCTTATTTTTGAATAAAACAAAATATTATTTTTACTTTAAATATTTTAATTATTGATAAATGATCAAATAATCTTTAAGCTAGCAATGCATTATTTTGTCATTTTTGTATTTTTTTTTTCCACGTAAAATCACTACACGGAGGCTGAACTGTTTTTACACTGCTTAACCCTCTTGCAGCATGACATTTTTTTATTGTCTTTAAACAGTTAAGTATTAACAGTAATATATGATAAATGATGATCCTACCTATTATAAATTTAAAAAAATATTAGTATTATGAGTTATGACATTTTCTTTTATTACTAAGAGGACGTTGTATTCCACGTTAAATTAGTTCACATAGGTTGGGCCCTCCAGAATTGCTTAAAACTTTAAAACCCACTCACATTTTACGCGAGTAAGAGATACTTTTAATAATTCACGATTAAAAGGATACTATAGTATTTTATTTATTTTTATTTTTAATTTAGAAAAAAAATTTATATATACATATTCTGATAATATTCAGTACTTCCTAAGTAGTATTTATTATGAGTAACATTTCTATTACATTAACTGTTGATATATGTTATGCTGAAAAAAAAAATGTTTTCACCATTTAATATGAATATAAAGTCAGATATACATAATGTGGTTATTAATTTTGAATAAAACGAAATAACATGTTTGTCTTTAATTATTTAATTTTTTGATTGGCTGAAATTCTGATAATTAATATAAATGCCATCGTAAACATAGTACCTATTGAAGAAGAAGAAACATGAGAATTTTACACACTGATGTGGCGGCGCTCCCAGTGAAAGTGTACACGATTTTAAGTAATTAGTAGGAAATTTTACATTGCGAATTCTGACTCTCACGCATCTCATTGTGTTCATGAACTTGACGAGGTCAGGTCGTACTGTTGTAGAATGCGAACCAAAAATATAAAATTATGTGGTCAATATTTTTACTTGACACGTATTTTTATCGTTGGTTTTAGGGGTTATAACGTGTCATACGCGTGATTATTGTTATTCCTAAATATAATTTTGTAATTTACACACACTCATAATATGTATATTTTTTCAATATATATATAATATCGCAGGAACTTGTGTTATTGTATAAAACGAGAACAAAATTTTACAACATGTACATTAAACGGTGAAAGTAAGAACGGATTGTGGAGTGTAGGCACATACAAAAATATGTTAAAAGTTGTAATATAAACTTGTAATGTCAGTATGTTTTATTTTATATTGCAATTATTAGTTTTAAATATTTAGTAGGTAGTATTATATAGCGTAGTACACTTCCCGTTTTGTCTCCGATGCGTTCTTTTGTGTATTGGTAAGTGGTAATGTAGCATAGTTCTAAGTATTTTGTTCTTTCGGACATTATTGTATAATAGTTGATAACTTTGTTCGCAGTTCATTAATCTGACCCAGTTCCGTTTAAATGAAGCTGTATTTTGTCATCGTATTATCAATCTTATATTCGATATAATTTGTAATGTTGACACTTATTACCAAGCTTTATCATTTAACAAGTATATTATTATTATTATAATTTTTAATATTATGAAAATATACAAATTCTGCCAAAAAAAACCAAACTTTTAATGTAATATTACGCCTTCTGGCATATACCCAGTCCTTGTTCCATAGTCCGTCAGTCCACTAAGATAAGTTGTTATACAAAGATTTTCTATGTACAGTTAGTTATTCTTAGCAATATCATGAAGAAAATTATATATTTAACTAGATATCTATCAAAGTAGGTACTTACATTTATAATCATCACATTTACAAATTATCTAATTATTGAAATATTCTATAGGTAAAAGTAATATTAATTAATATAGAATTAAATCTTACGTTGTAAGTGTACACGATTTATTAAAAAAAAATTAAAATAATAATAATAATAATACTGCAGCTAAACACTTGTTTGTAGATAGCAAATGTTCAAAAATATATTTAACTAATAATAAGTATACTGCATAAGTAGGTATAGTTATTAACCAAATAAAAAAGAAAACCAGAAAAACTACAAAAAGGATTACAATTTTTTTGTGTTAAATATTTATTTGTACGTAAAAATAAAAATAGTAATTTATACTTTCAGACGTTTTTCACTTTTAGATTGCTATTAAAATTAATTACTAAATATACCGTAAAATATAAAAACTATAAATTCATAAAAATAAGAATAATTAACAGAAAAATATTAGGTATAAAAATGTTTGTGATATTGAAAATTTTATAACAACATAATGTTTTAGTTGAATTTTATATGAATTTTAATTTTAATTATTTTAATTTATAATAATCAAAGCTCTAATCCTATAAAAAAATGTGACATTCATCTTATTAATTATTAAACATTTGTGTACTTACTACTTAAATAAATCGAAATATCATAAATTTAGATAATATGATTTAATAGATCTATATAATAAAAACCATTTAAATCTTTATAACTACTTATTATTAAAAATTAGGTTATATACTAATATATAATATATACATATACACTTTTTTTAAATTTTTCTTTTTTATTAGTAATGAGGTGTACAATATATCAACATCATAATATAATATAAAACGTATAAATAATGTTGATATATCATTCTTATAATTAAATATTTATAATAGTAGGTGGTTTGTTTGGTTATATCGATGCATTGTAAACATAATAAACGGACGCATCTTATTCGGTAAGATAATAATTAATTAACTATTCAAATATTTATAGTATTAACATTTTTAGTTGTTTTAAACTGAATCTAACATTAAGATGAATGTAATATCTTATATTTTTACTATTTACTAAAGTGTAAAAAAAAAAAATTGATTTTTACGACTTATAAAATAAGTAATTACTAATAATATTAACCTAAGTAATGAGTCCACAACCAAATAAAAAAATCAATGGTTATTTGATATACATAAACTTTTTTTTTACGATTAAATCATTTTAGAAGTCTTTAAAATATATTTATACAATATTCACTATATTTTATCAACAGATAAGTTAATAACATTATGACATATTACTTGCGGTATAGTCAAAATAGAAATTATTATTTTCCTTACATTTTTTATACATTAACCATACATATATAAATTATTTTCTTATTCATATTACAAATATTATTGTTTATTTTATATATATATTGTTACTACCTATGTAATTTTTTTAACGATATAACACCTACTTATAAGTATATTATTCAAGCTCTCCGGGTTTTCCAACCTTCACATAAATAAGAAGTTTATACTGTTATAACACCTGTATAAATATATTGATATTTATAATTGTATCTAAACGCTAGTTATTTTCTACATTTCAGGGACTTGGTTATAACTTATAATTAGAGCGCGGATTTCTATGCAATTGCATATTTTTTTCCTTTTAATATTTTTGAATTTTTGTCAGTTATCTCCACGAATCATCATAATTTGAAGCTAATGGTGAAATCTTTTTTTGCATATTTCTGCATATTTAAAGGTTATTGCATATTTTTGCATATTTTGGCAAAATTCAAAATTTATTGCATATTGAAGCGAAAATTTAAAAAAATTTAAAAAAGTGTATAAGATAATATTTTGACAAGTAGAATGATTTAACATTTATATCTACTCATTTGGCATTTTTAGTGATAGTCATAAAAAAAACTGAAAACTCGAAATATAACTTTACATCTAAGCTTTTCAATAATTGACGAAACGAAAGAAAAAATGCATTCTATTTCTGGATCGAAAGGTGTAACACTTACAACAAAATTAAACGAGCTTTCCAATAAAAATGAAGGTCTGAAAATTCTACGAAAAATTAATTCAGTGTTATTAAGCGAAAACGTTCAGCTCAAAGAACTTTATCAAGATCCGATAATACTAAGTTGCTTCAAATATGCCCCAATAACTTCGGTTGACGTCGAACGTTCGTTCTCAGTCTTTAAAAATATGTAAACCGATAAACGATACAGCTTCACAGAAGAAAAACTTGAAATGCATATGATTATTCATTTTAATAATAAATACAATTTTAAAAATAAATTAAGTTTAGAAAATTCCCTAAATTTTTTATTATTAAGTATTTAAGTAATTAATTATTATAAGTTTTATTGTAAATTTTAAATAAATAAAAAATTCTTGCATATTTTCATAATTTTGACTGCATATTTTCATGATTTTTACTGCATATTATATGGCATATTTCGATACTTTTAAGTGCATAAAAATCCGCGCTTTACTTATAATATAGTTAAAACTTTTTAAAGTAGTTTTTAATTTATTCTCACGTTTTATGTATATATAAAAAAAATTGAAAGACATAACAATTTTAGTTACCATGAAATACTGAAGGATCTGGTGGACGGCACGTGCACAAGGAAAATCAGCAACGAACACAAGACGGCGGCAGTAACGACTGGTTCAGGTACCTGTGACGGCCGTAGGAGACGCTTCGACCATGAGCGGCAGCGCGTCATTTCCAAAAGACGTTATGCAACTAAACGCACACTTTTCCGTCTCGATTCATCTATTAAAAACGCACTCGTCCAAGTTCCCCCACCCCTCCCCCTTAGATATCACCCACATCACGTGGTAAGGACATAACGTGTAATATAGTTAAAATAAATATAATATAGGTACGTGGCCGTACGTATGCCTACACATAATATATACATATTAAACATTTACACAGTATATATTTAGTGTACACATTATAAACTATATTATGTATCTTTTCATATAGTCGTCACTAGTCGTCATATAGTACAACTATATAGGTATAATATACCTGGTATATCATCTTGAATGTTGAGTCTTGACAGTAGTACGACAGTTTGACAATATATACTGTGGCGATCACGGTAGTCAAGAATAACCATAGATCTAGACCTAGGCATGGATTAATATATTAACATAATATACCTACAAATACTAATACTTTAGCGTTAACATTGAACAGTACTGAGTTAAATTAGTTAGGTATAGGTAATTAATGTCATGCGAATTTCACATCACGCGAGTTTCAATAATAATAATATCGTATAATAATACTTTATAGCTACAATGCACGCGCGCGAATAATATGCGTTCCAGCTACACTTTGACTATAAAACAATGTAAATAATAGTAACATTATAATATTCCGTTAAAGTACACAAAGATTACAAATATGCACATGTGCTGGTGTTAATCATCGTTTGTCAACATTTGAAATGTTTCGCATTAAGATTGTATAATATGGTATAATGGCAGTTATGGTAGATCTTTATAACCATGAAAAATTATATCGAAAAGTTTTACCTATTATTCTGTTATAGATAATATTTTTGTTTATTTGTTTCTAGCCAATTTTTGATTTAATTCCGTATTCAAACTTTAAATTATACAACTTAGTATTACTTGGTTAGTAGTGTTAATATAAAAAAACACTTTATTTTATAATATTAACTTTAATTGGATAAAATTGTCAAATTGTTTGTATGATGTGGACTTAAGAGTCTTAAGATGCTACACGCTTGGAAGTTCTCGAAAATATTTATTCCCAAAAAAACCAACAACTGTGAAAAATTACAATTTTTTAGTTATTATGTTTTGTTACAATAAACAAACACACCTCTTGATTTATGTATTTCTATATAAGTATAGTTATATTGTTTTATAATATAGGTATTGTAATAAATTTAAAATCTAATACAAAATCTTTTGCTGTACCTATTATAATTCACAATAGTTATTATTTATTAAATGGAATTAATGTTTTTACCAAAAATAAAATAACTGTGTTCAGAAATGTAGAAATAGTAGTGAACTGAGAAAACCTTTTCAAATAGTTTTTACATTCTGAAGAATATGAGGATGTATCATATAAAAAAAAAAAATGTTGTAATACGTCAAACAAATACTTTGTTGATTATTCAATATTATTGAAGCGCCAAACAATTATTTAAATGATTTTTAATGATATTTTATTTTACTTAAGTTAAGACAAAATATTATTATATAATTTTTATGGATAAAATCTTAACACACTTTTAGAATCAATCAATAATTTTTACTCTTCATTTTTTTGATACGTTCCGCACACAGTAGTTATGTTTTGACTCAATGACTTGTCATAGACGACTTTTCTATGAGAAAGTAAAAACTGACTCACACACAAATTGGAATGAGTAACTAACAAAATTATTGATTAGCGATAAGTTACAACAAAAATTATCGTTTGGGAACGGGAAAACAATAATAAATGTGAATTTATCAATAATTGTTGTCACTAAGCCATAAAATAATTTCATCATATAAATGTTGTCAAGTAATCAATAAATAATCATCTTGATTATCTTATCATTTACCTATTTTAACAAAACAATATTGTATTTTATTAAAAATTTTAGTAAAAATTTTAATATAAATAAAATTAAAATTCTGAGACTATTGGCGTCCCGAAAAACACTTTATCCACAACGATATTCAAAAGCCGGTAAGTCTTAACTAAACCGAAACGTATAGAAACCCTTATTTATTTTTTAAATCCCCATTAATTTTATAAACTCGCTAGTTACCATGGATTCCAACGTGTTATTAAATATTTTACCTCGAATTTCGTAAATTTTAGACATGGCTATGGTGATTGACTTTAAATGTTCCGTTTTTTAGAGTTTATTACTGTCTCGAAAATGTTCATCAGGATATTTTCAGAAATATTTATAGCTCTATTTACAAACACGTATTTCAACAGTGGAAAATTATAACACAAACATTTCAAAGTGTCTTACTAAAAGAACATAATATGTTCATTTTATTACCATACGATGAAAACTTCTACCAAGCAAACAACAATTTTTGCGTCAATAATATTTTGTTATGTTTTATAAAGTAAAAATTAGCTTCACTTTAAGTATCCGTGTATAAATACAACGACTTAAATGTCAAATGGTGCAAATAATAATTATCAAAAACTATATTTAACCTTTATGAGACATTGCAAGTAAAATATTTATTTAATTTCAAATATCTATGTTTTTAGATTTAATTATCTAATTTCACGAAACATTTATGAAATTAAATTACTATACGCAAATTTAGGTCATAAATCTACGCAATTCATTGCTAAATTATCTCAATGATTGATAATCAAAACCCAACTTGCTTTGTTTCTATTTTCGTCGAATTCTATATAAATATTTATTCTTATAAGTTATTAAAAAGTTTATTTTAATAGACTTATTAAAGTCAATGAACCTAGATAATTTTGTTGCCAAAAGAAAAAACTTAAAAACACGTATTCCCATTAATTGGATAAGTCCTCTCGGCTATTATATTCTTCGGTGTAAAAAAAAATGTAATAAAGTTACAATAACAATGATAAATTGTACCTACGTTTAACGTGTATAATTTATAAATCTAAACTAATTTTTATGTTTTTCCGTAGAGTTCGTGTTGTTTAAATTACGATGTGATGAGTAACAATTCGATTATAAATATTTACAATGGCAAACACATGCTGCTCGTCCAATTTCACCAGTCTACGATTTTGGACCTCACGCGCCTACTTGTTTTTCAAGGTCGTTTCCTGTTTATAATATTTCGAAGGACTTTCGATTTTTCCATTTCTTATAACACTTATATTATCAACTGCTTTATCATACATATATTGTTAAATAGATACACTTTGTGTTTAACAATAATTAATTACCTAGAAAGCTGTTGTTTTTAATTGACCTAATTTTTAAGTATCAACCAAATTTTATAATTCGTTCACTCATTTACACACGAAACAATAGCCAATAGGCGCATAATATATTTTATTATGCACTCTTGTTGATATCATACAAATTAATGTTATCACATCACTAATTTATGAAAATTGAATAATAATCATTGATATTTGCTAATGATAATGATAATAATAATAATAAAACCGTTTTAATAACACTTTTAACTTTATGATACTAATTAAGTATCATAGTATAAGTATAAGTTTAGGTATTGGTATTATATTCAATTGTCCTATAGGTACCTTATAGGAACGAACTACCTTCCTATCACACATCACACGTAGATAACACACTTCAAATATTTTTAAATTATGTTCAATGTAAACGTAGTGAAGCAAATATGTTGTACCTTGACGTTATTTAACTCAATGTGATTTATAAAATTGTTCATATAGTATTTAGCCTGCATTAGAATTTATTTTTAAAACTATTATAATAAGTATAGCTACCAGCAGGACTGAGTAAATTTAAAATTATTTAATAAATTAAAAAACCAAATAGGTATAAGTTAGAAGTTGCTCTAAAATAATGTATCTTTATACAAGTTATATTTAAAAAAAATGTATTTAAATAAAAGACACTAGATAAGTAAAACTACATTAAAAATTCTAAAATTATTGTTTTCATTAAAAAAAATAGTTTTATTATTTAAAAAAACAGATGTATTTAAAAATATGAACTATAATGTAACATATAGACATATTAATTATTATATATTAAAAAAAAAAACCAAGGGAGTTTTGCAAGAAATGAATATAATCCATTATAATATATCTAATAATAAATATAAAATTATAATATAATATTACTATAACTAGCAATTAGTTGTTATACGTTATTACTTATTAACTAAGGTCTAAGTTAAAATATCTACTGACGAGTGACGTATCTACTGACATGATCATGTAGGTATCGTGTAGAATGTGAATAGGATCGTAGTATAAATAATTTAAAATTAATCTAAATATTTTGAAAATTTCATTATGTATTGTATACAATAATACTCTTACAACTTAGTAATGAAATATTTTGAATCTCTACAAATATCTGTTAATATTTTTTTTTATTCCAAAAAATCGGTAACTATAATCATTATTTTTTATTTAAATATTCGATTTAGTAGAAATTTAACTTGATATGTTGATAAAAAATTGAGTATAATATATATTTATTGTTGAGATTTTTAAGTTTCTGTTTTCGACCAATTTATGAAAAATACTATTTTAAATTTGTATTTTAAAATTTGAATTCAACTTCTCATGTTCATAATCATAGTTTTATAGTTTATACCTACCTACTCTAGTTAGTCATAAAAAAGTAAAAACATACCTACTTCTTGTTTATCGTTATTAATTACCTATTTTGTTGCTTAATACCTTCAACTTGCAATAATAATTAGTCATGACTGTTCTTTGTTCAAGAAAAATATTTCAATAACATTGATATTATTCGGTTTAGGTATGTCATTATGACGCCAAGTCAATATTAGTTTGCATTTATTAAATTGTATTTGTCTCACACTGTAACAACACGTGCATATCATATATGTTATCAACATATGATAAGAGGACGATAACATATCATTATAAATCTATTACCTGATGGCCAGCAAAATAGTATATCATTATAATTTATAATATTTTTTATATTTTTGAGTAGACGAAATAATGTAAGTACATTTAATAGTTATTTATAATAATATAATGTTGTCATCAAGTTATTTCATATTAGAAATGGATGAAGTGTTTTCACTGATATGACATCTGTTAAGCCTTTGCAATTGACTTTAGCCATCATGAAACCTCATGTGGTGTCTTGTCCATTTTCTTTACTTGTACGTATTGTTAAAATTTTTCATTTATAAATTATTTTATTTTTTTTGATATAGGTAGCCAAGTTGATATATTTTACATCTATGGTAATAACAAAAAAAAAAAGAAAATGTGCATACATTTTCTTTTTTTTTTGTACCTTTGTACCTAATACTATGGGTGTGTTATATATTTTGGCCTACAAGGGAAGTTAATCATTTCACGCATGTATACTGATTACAGTGGCCGATGTAACTAACACCAACATTGTTGGTATGTCAAATAGGCGGAGGAAGATCAATTCAGATGCATTTTGGTCAGAACACGGTTTACTTCTCTTGTGGGTCAACGCAAAGATATTTTTATTAAATTAATTTGAATTTGTTGATGTCCTGTAAAAAATAATATTGTGTACATGAATTAACTTCATAATGGTGTATACCATTGATATTTTCAATAGGATATCAGACGGACAATACTGGATAATGGTTTTTATGTTGTACGGTCAAAGCGCCAAACTATTAAACTGGAACAGGCTAAACAATTTTACAGTGAGCATAAAACAAAGTTTTTTTATAACAGGCTCATCACATTCATGACAAGGTAAAATTTGATTTTTATAACTTAAGAATATTTTACCTAATTTGTAATCACATAGTGGACCATCAGAAGCATATATACTGGCTAGAGAAGATGCAATTTCAGTTTGGCGTCATTTAATGGGTCCAACTAAAGTTTTCCAATGCCAGCTGAGTAATCCTGATTCTATAAGAGCTAAACATGGACTAACAGATACTAGAAACGCCACACACGGATCTGGTAATTTTGGATTTATTTGATGTATTGATCACAGAATTTTACTTATTATAAATAATATTCATGTAGGTACTCATTACTAATAATAATACCTTAAAATAATTAGACAGTGCTTTTAACAGTAAAAAGAAATAAGTTAAATTAAATTAAATTAAATTAATTTTTTTCTAATTGTTATAGATGTTATTATCCTATATTTATTAGTACCAAAAGAATATTTAATGTTCATGCTTTAGGCAGCTTAAATAAGATGTATATAAACATTAAAAAAAGTTTGGCAGTATAAGTATTATCCTACATTGGAAAGAAAAATTTATATTGATTATGCTATTTTATTATTTTATTTTTAATATTTATATTGTTTTATTTATTAAAATTTGTATTGACAATATTCAAAATAGACTCTTAAATTAAATAAATTATGAGATCATCTAATATTCAATTCATTTCACTTATTTAAAAAAGGAGTTTCATAAAATATATTTATTAAAAAGTTATATTATGAATCAAAAGAAAGATATAAATGAACTTAGTTTAAAAATAATAACTGATATGTCATAAAATAAGTTATACAATTCCAAAAATATTAAGTTATAATTTTAAATTTATTTAATGGGGTTTTTTTAGTTTCCTTGAAAATATTCTTTTAAGTATTTTTTTTTTTTATTACTTTTTATTCATCTTTCTAAATCTTTAGTTAATAATTTTTTTATTTATTACATAGGTAGTTTGTACTTATATCAATTAAATATATATGTCATAAAGAAGAGTCCATCAATACATATATTGCAACTATGATACTAATTTAAACAATAAAAGTAATCATGGTTTGGTATTTAATATACCAATCAGTTACTTTACTTTTTTGTTACAGTTTGTTTATAGATTGATTTTGTTTAAAAAACATTATTTTAAATCTTTTATCAGTATTAGTAATAATAAAGAATAATTCACAAATTTATATATATTGAATTAAATAATAACTATTTATATTACAGATTCTGATGAATCAGTTCGCCAAGAAGTCAGTATAATAGTGCCACAATTTTGCTTTGAGCATTGGAAACAAACTGAAGAACCTATGTTTAGAAATGGAAAAGTACAATTTAATGATCAACAGTTTATTCATGTTACACATAAAAGTTAGGTCATTTTATATGTGATGATGAAAATATTAAAATAATGCCAAATAAATAAAAATTATTGTTGACTATATTGTTTACCGATTGGGTTAATAATACTTTTAGGTATGTTATTTAAATAAACCAAATATTAGTTGTATTAACAATGTAAGACTTATTGTGTAATATTATGTGTGTTAAAAAGTATATTCGAGATTAATTTTCTTCTATTCCCTTTAAAACTACTTAGTGCAAGTACTGCAAGTATAATATTGAATCAATTAAATGAGCATTATGTTACCACTTACCATAAGAATTACCTTTTTGGTTATTGTTGTTTTAAGTTGATTATAGATTTTTATTCAAAACCTTAATGCAAAATACTGTTTACTAATTAATATTGACAAATGTTAAAAAAAATTAATATCACTAATTCTTTTTATCATTAAATAGTTTGATTAGTTTATTTTTACTGTGATAGTATATTTTTTGTAATTCTATTAAGAAATTTAACAATATGTTTTAAAATATTACATTATAATTATTATATTAAATTAAAGAATAAAGCAGATATAATTATATATTTGATAAAATTTCTACACTTAACAATAAAAGAAATAAAAAAGAATAAAATGACTTCTGTTTATTTTTTTATTTATAATACTGTCGGACAGATGTTAATATTTTATAAAAACTTATTTAGTATTTATTTTATTTTTTTGTTAAGATCTATTTTATAGTAAATTGATAATTTTGACTTATTTTCAATTAATAACTCTTATAATTTTTTTTCTTCTTTTGTACAAAAAAAGATAACTTAAACTCGTTTCTAATAATGATAATTTTATTATATATCAAATAATAATTGTCATGAAACAATTTTGAATAATGTATTTAATTATATAATAACTAATAACTAAAAAATTGTATATGTATAATTATGATAACATATCATTAGAATACAATACACATAGTTATTCTGAATTGGTATAATATTTTAACTGTATATTGTAAATAACTCGCGGAGAATATTTTCTATGCTAATTTATTGCACTTAAAGAAAATATTTAAGATGAAGTCATACATACATGGTATATTTATTTTCTTAGTCTTACAAGCACATAATCTAGATAACTTTAAAATCAGAATTCATTTTACAGTGGCATATTTATGAGGTAGAACACACAATTTTTATCTGACTGATTAAGTATTTTGTTTAAGACATGTTTAAATGTATTTATTGAAATGAATTATGTATGGTCAAGATTTAGAGATGATATTGTCATTACTCATTAGTCATTAGTCTTAATCTAACATTTTTTTTTTTTTTTTAATAGTTGTGTATAAATCTTTTGGTGCTGTTTCTTTTATAACTTAAAGTATTTTACAATTAATTAAACAATTGTATATTATAATTTAATCAATATTATTACTAATTATTTGCTTTTTATATATTTTCATGATTCATGATAAAAAAAAACAAACCAAGACAATGTATAATGGTTAAAATGTAAAGATTCACTCATTACAAGATAAGCCAAATTGTTCCTACTTCCTACGTCGAACTTAACAGACTATAATTTAAACAGTCTACCGAACAAAATAGACCTACTTAAGCATGCCACTGTAATGATTGTCATTTATAATATTGAAATGAGTGGATCTATTATCAAAATTAAAGATAAGATTTAAATGTACCTATAGGTATTAATTTAAAATCAAGTTATAAGCATTTTAAAATTGTTTACTTTAGTAGGATAAAGTTAACACATACAGTATGTCTGTGAAAAAAAAAATAAAAAATACCTATACTATCGTTTTATATACCTATAAAATTATTTACAGAAATAAAAATATTAGACTTGACACAAATTTCAATTATTATTTTAACAGAGTAGCTTGCTATAAAATAGTAGTTCGATTCGGCGAAACTATTTAATCGTTTAAATAGGTATATATATATATTTTTTTTTTTAACATTTATTTGATTATAATATATAATTTGTAAAAGTATTTACAATGAGCATAATATGTGCAAAAAAAGAAAAATAATAATAAACTATACTAATAATATAATATAATATAATATACAAATACAAGTATACAACTATAAGGAAATGGAGACGTGAGGAGGAAAGTCACCCAACAGTAAAACTCAGAAGATATATTTTTAAAATTAATAATATCAATATTAAAATAAAATATTTTAAGAACTATTGGACCGAGACACTGAGTTGTTTTTAAATATAAAATGGAACATAGCACATAGTAACTTATCTATTGTAGGTTTATCTCATTTACACTAATTGGTAACTCATGTAGTAGTACTTAATTAAAGAAATGCATAAGTTATATCTTAATAAAAATATATTCTACAGTTAGATACCTACCCGAATAAAAATATCCACACAACGGATGAACTCTGAATTGTAATCAGTACCTAATCACTTATTCAATCATCATATGGTTTATTAATGTGTATAAAACTATAATATAAATATGCAACATGATCTGATTAAGAACAGTTTAGTCATAGATCTAACTTGTGTCCGTAGAAAATTGAGAAAAAAAAATATAAGATAGGAAAATGCATAACGTGTCCAGTGTATTTTGTATTCTGTCCAGTTCTTACACCGATTTCTGTAAATAATTTTTCTACAAAAACACTCACTTGGTCGGTTAACCGTGTACAAATCTGTGTTACTGTGTTCTGTGTTATTCTACTTTTCCAGGTAGGAATCACGAAGGTACGCCTAAACCAATATGTTCATAAAATTATTATAAAGGATCGGGTTTATATCGAATTTATATATGCAAATATTGGAATAAGTTTTTTGAAATCTGATGAAAATTGTTCTCGATTTAGAATTTAGATCGTTCTTACTTCTTATACCAATAACGACAATAACACTAATCGTATGATGCATATTTCAACGGTTTTACCTATTTTTTAGTTGTATAATGCATATTATTATTTATAGCACGTATTATATTTATTTTTTCGACGTATATTCGCGATCACAGACACAACATAGTGATAAAATTACGACTGGTTGTTATTGCCAAAGATAAGATGACAATATACTCAAATACTCAATTTCTAAGATTTTGGAAGGAGAAATAAACCTTAACTGAAGGTTTAAATACAAGTGATATTACATGTATATTATTACAGCATTTTTAGAATCATATTTTGAGAATTTTTTGTACATATAAATCCGGTGCCTAATTTTTACCTAGGTATAACCCGAATTATGTACAGCGCTGACCTCATAATCCACCACATCTTTGATTTGTCCTCAAAGCGACTAGAGGTAGGTACTATCTCCTGATATCGGCTTACATAATTATATTTATTTTTTCCGAAAAAAGCCAACTAATGTTAAGTACCTATGCTATATATTACTCAGTATTATACTAATACTCTAAAGCTATAGCAAGACTAGCTGAGCTAATTAAAACAAATAAAAAATATAAAATTTGAAATTCATTTCTTTTATAATAAAATGTACGTTTGTCTAATTTACCTCGATTACTTACTCAGTGGTGTATTTAGAAATTTCAGAATAGGAACAACACATATTTTCTCCTCACAAGCCGTAAAAATAACTTTTGTTATTACTAAAGCATCTCTTAAAAATTGCCAATATAAATCATACCTAGTATATTATTATAAACGAAATTTAAATTATCGTAAAGAAAATAATTTTATTAGTATAATAAAAAATTTAAAACTTCCTTTTTTTTTTGATTAGGAAGTAGCATAAACATCGATTTTTTTTAAAAATCTAATAAAAGTGGTCACTTCAGTTTAAATTGATAGTGGGTACCGCTAAGGCTGAGCAGAATCTTGTATTTTTTTTTAGTGTTAAAAAAGAACGTTTTGTACTATTATTTGTAAATGGTGTAGACTATAGATAGCAAAATACGTAAAGCAACATACGGATATATATTAGTAATATAATGTTTTCTTATTAAAAATTGTAGTATTTACGTTGTTGCAAGCTTAAGTTTAATATTTTTTTGTGTAACCTTGAAACTATACCCACTGATTTATAAAATATATTGCTAAATAATTTGGGTAAGTTTTCTACAATATTTAGTATTTTCTCTTTTTCTTTGCTTGAGTAATTTTATGTAACTTAAAAATGAAAAAAAAATCTTTTTCACCAATTTATCATAAGCAAGTTTCCTTATTTAAACTTCACATTTTGTTGACACTTTGACAGCCTTTTCTTTTGTATTATTTTAAATTGTATATATTACGGGCAAAGTATACAATTTGGGCATAAATAAAATGGTCTTCGTATATTGGGAAATATAGATAATAATAATTATAATATTTATATTATTAGAAAATATAAGTTATCCTTATAATTTTTGTATCACTTATTTTCGCATGTACCGTTTCCGGGTATTTTTTTTTTTAATTGGTAAAAAAATGAATTATTTGAACTTTTTTTTTGACAAATCATTTAAATCTGTATTAAACTTTGCCATATTTTAATTATAAGTTAATAATTAATTGAACTACATCATAAAAATGATTCGTGGTTACTATAAAATTAATTTTACGAGATAACCCCGTAGGCGTAACTAGACTTCTAAAACATGTTAAAACTGTTAATGCCTCACAGACACAGAGCCATGGAATTTTACTAAAACAATAATAGTTAGGTATAAAAAAGTAAGGGGTGCTAAATTTGAACTAAGAGGTGTTAAAAACTCCTTTGCATCCCCTTAGTTACGCCACTGATTAATTCGTATTGGTAAAAAGTCTTATAGATTATGGTATATAGGTACGATAAACATTACAATCATAACATTTCACATTTAATATGTGAACTTTTCCATTTAAAAAAACCGATAAGAACAAACAAAAAAACACATTAGCTTATCCAAATCTACAAATAATAATCAGTGCTTAATCTGACTCTGATATTTTGACAATAATTTACTAATAAATATTATATTATCTATATTCCCCAATATATGAAGGCCATTTTATACAATGCCCGGGATTGTAGAAAATACCCTAATTGTATACTTTGCCCGTAACATATATAATGCATGTAATATACTATTCCAGTTTTGAATAACAAACAATATCTCGAACTGACCAACGGATTGCTAAGAGACATTTTACGATTCCTTCTTATTCAGTCTAGAATAATGTCAAAAAATATGCAAGCTTCTCGCAGGTATTGGCTGAATTGGACCCAACTAAATTCAAAGAATGAGTACAGGAATAAATAAATAATTAATTACAATTCGGTAGAAATCGACCAAATTAAACCAATTGAGTTTTTTATTTCGTTAGAATGATAACTAAATTTTTCCAAAATACTAATCACGTGTTTTAATTAATCTTGATTAATACACGGATTTTTTTTTCTTACAACAAATTTGTGAAAAAAATTAACTCATCGAATTTTATTATTTATTGCTTTTTTACAGAGATACGATTAGGGTGATGTGAAACGTTTAGGACTTATTGTATAATCACGATAATAAAATTAAGCTAATCAATTATGTGGCATGTCGATCTAATATTAGAAAAGTTTTTACCTCATTTTTTCACAACTTTTGTATTTTTACATTGTTTACAATTTCCTATATATAAATTATAATCAATGTAATGATTGAATAAAACGAAATCAACTTAGGTCTATAATTAAATTATTGTTTAAACTCACAATACGTGACGTGATAAATAAACACGTTTATTTTTTGAAAAAATTCTAAGCATTTTTCTATTTCCATCGTACCTTTCAGACAATAGCTTTAAATGAAAATGATACATATTGTTAGGTAGGTGACCAATTAAATTGGATCGAAAAGTAGAAGCACTCTAGTTGACAAATAACAACGTATATACATTTACGCAACCTTTATTAGAGCAAAACATAAACCATATTATTATGTCATTCTATCAATGTAATACAATAAATAATCAATAGTATACGCATTATCTGGGCCAGACTGGAAGGTTTTCGGCTCGCTATTCTCTGTAACGGTCCTACATAAACTAACAAAATATTACATTTTTTCTCAATAATATATCTAACTTTACCCACATTTTATAAAAATTAGGATTTAGGAACTTTTTCTATGTTGATTTCAAAGAAAATATAAAATAATATATAAATTTATAATGACTTGATATATAAGTAGCACTGTAGCAATACCTATGACAAATTTAATATTTATTAATACGATAATCGATAATAGTTTAGATAATTATGAGATGAGTTTTTAATTATTTCCAAAATATCTTTAAACTTCAAATTACTCAACATTATATTTTCTACAGACATTAATTAGAAAGTTTCTAAGTGGTAATTAGATAATGACGAGCGTAGAGGGTTTTTGATAATTTTTAATCTGCTAAATATTCGTTCAAAATCAATTTAAGTGTTAAGGTTAGTGCATATAAATTATAATATTCAGGCACATGTAAATTAAGCCAATCGAAAACACAAATCAAGCAATTCTTTCTGGGAGTATAGCCTTTTCATCATGGATAGAGCAATGGAATGTTTACATTCAGATTAAAAAAAAATGTGTTCATATACATATTTTTAACACAAATAAAAATATATATAATAATATTTTATAGTTGAATTTAATTAAAATATAATATAATTAATAAATAATTATAGTTTTTTATTTTTTTGTTACCTGTAGCACATTGATGAGTATCCCATTAAAAGAAAAATATTTATAATCCATATCAGTTATAGTTAAATTAAATTATCAACATTAGGCGTGTTTTTGTCATAGATATCACTAACTTTGTTAACTAATGTCAAATGGTTTTGAAATTTCATCGTCAATTCTAGAAAGTGTTTAAGTTAGTTAATTAATTTTAAGTGATCAACAGATGACCATACTGATAATTTGAGTAATACTGATTTAGGCATCAATTTATTTCTAATATAATTTTAATGTTTCAGCATATCTGCAACCACACTTTTATTTTTGGTAAATCTTTCGGTAAGTCTAGTTCGAAATTCGTCGATGATACATTGAAAAACTTCCACTCTAAATTTATGTTTGGATTTGCTAAATCCAATAAAAAATGAATTTTTCCTGAGTTTTCTTCCTACACCCATATTTTTTTACGAATTAGAAAAAAAAATTACCAATCTATTTATTAAACAAAATAATTTTTTTTTTTCTGCCAAATTTTCGCATATGTCACAAATACATAAGTTAAAAATATGTGCATAACACCAAATGCACACTATTTTGATTTTTTTGTCTAATATAAACAAGAAATTCATTGAACTAGCTCTGTATGTTAGTGGCTCCATCAATAAAAGATCCAATAATATTCTTAAAATTAATATGGTTTTAAGAGAAACACTATCTTTGAGTAATTTATACAATCATTTTCTTGATGATGTTTTCACTTCCACTTCAATAAATAACCGTTATTTTATATAAGACCTAAAAACATAACGCAAACAAATAGCTGAATGACTCAATGTCTTGAGTAAAATCTACCTGTAAATATGTAGTTATAAAAATTGTGTTAATTTAGTTGGAATTAAAAAATTCAATTAGGTTACTATTGTATACTAAAAAGGGACGATCATCACATTAAATTTTTTATTATTATTTTTGTACGTGGTTCTCAACCAGTGTGTCGCTTAGTAAGTCCAAATGTGTTGTGTGAGTACTAATATTAAATGACACACAATTACTTAAAAACAATTAATGAGTAAAAAAAAAAATAGGTCTTTTTTATATTGTATCTATGGATTGCCTGGGTTAGTGTGCCGCCATTTTTATGGATCTAAATTAAGGTGTCGTTATATAAAAAGGTTGAGAACCACTGATTTAGATGGTTAATAGTAGGACATCTATTATTTTGTTAATGGTAGTTTTTGATAATGAAGTTATTATGTACATTATCTTTTTGAATTTAATTCTTTGTGTTGTTTTCGCTGTTTACTGTGTTGAATATCAGCAGTCAAATATTAATTAAGCAATATATCACATTACTTATTTCTTTATTTTATTTTTATAAATTTCATTAATATTTATTTTTAATTTTATTGTTTTTAAATTTGTTACTATTACTTTTAAACATTTTTTTTTAATATTATTTATTTTATTTTTATAATTTTATTTACTTATTTATTTATTTGTAGATTTTTTATTTTTTTTTAATATATTTTAACATTAATTTTTTTATTAACTTTTTTCATAATATTTTTTTTATTATTTATTTATTTAAATCTTACAAATTATAGCATTCAAACAGTAAACTTAATATAACCTATTTACATTGTTATTTGTATTTAAATTGTATTATTGCATATTATTAACAGCAAGAAATATATATTATGTTATTATTATCACACTTTCATTTTTTCCCTTTCATAAAAAAATATTCAAATTCTAATTTTTGGAATTTTCAATTGTACTAAATGATTATATTTTCAAATATCTAAATGTTTTATACCAGTGACTCCAAAACTGTACACTAAAAGTACTTTCTAAAAGCATTACAGTCTATGACTTACAATAAATAATTTAAAATTTATAATAGAATTTTTTTTTCTTTTTATTCATAATAAATTCATAGCAAATATTGTATATTGTAATATTTTTTATTTAATATAATAGTTCGATTAAACAATGGAATCTAGTATATATTTGAACCTCTTATAAGTAAAATTGTAAACGTAATTTCTGACAACATCATTATAAGCACAATTACTAGATTTTATGTTTATCAATATAATATTAATAAATATGGTCTTATGGGTAATAATTATTAATGATGACTGATTGTACCTTTATTGTGCAAAACCTTCAAGCTGTCCTCAAAAAAATCAAGATTACGAAAGTTTGATTGATTTGACTTCTGACTTAACATTAAAATTTTCTTTTAACAGAAATTCATTAATTAATCAATTATTATATGAAAAAATTAGAGTGAACATATTTGGTGAACTACAATATATAGATAGTTGCTTATTAAATTTATTATTCAATTAATAATAACGGCCATCATAGAATTTAATGTTGTAAATAATATATATTTTTTATGTGATAATTAACACTGTATAATATAAATATATATTTGAAAAAAAAAAGCGATAGCGTTTTTACATTTCTTACATTTTATTTTTATATTTGAGCTGCTCGCTAATAAATTATTCGTACTACAATCAAGCCGTTTGCCTGATAAGGTAACTAGATGCATTGTAATTATGTTAAACTATTATCATAATTAATTAAAAAAAATAAATTTATATTCACGGCTGTAGAATTTTGGCGGATACAAAAGGAAAATCCTGGTTAAATGCATTGTAAGTTTATACCTACTATTAAGTGGACTTCATTGGTATTTATATAGGCTATAATATATTGTAATTCTTTTTTTAATTTTATAATTAACTTATTAGATATTTTACAAAATGTCTATATTCCATTGTGATATTCATAAGTACAAGTTATCCTGGTATATTATGTTTTTAGAATACACGTATCATTGAGCTAATAAAAAAAAGAAAAGAAAAACGCTAAGTAAAATTAAACTATGTAAAGTATAAAATATAAATCGAATAAAAGCCATTTTTAAAATCAATTTAAGTTGTACAGTATTTACTTAGAAAGTTATAAAAATAGAATGAATATTTGAAATTTTTCTTGAAAATTTTGAATGAATACTAAGTTAAATAAATTAAAAATATGTTTTATAAAATTATTCAAATGTTATTAGATAAGGAACTATTATAAATTTTTTTGTTTTAATTGATTTATTAGTTGAATATACATAACAAGAAACATACTAAAACAAAATATTTTGTTTGTGTGGCTTAGCGTGGCACGTTGGCTGCTTCCAGTTGAGGAATGCAACTGAGAGTAAGTAACGGCCACAGCTACTAGCTTCCGGATGGGTGACCACTCGGGATCATAGTGGTTAAAAACCTAGCTACACATATATACACGTGTTTGCTATCAACCATAAAAATCGTAAAAAATATAACCTATCTAACCTTACCCCCTTCTACAGTTCATAACCTCTACAAACAGCTAATGGCCCTAGTTGCCGGCATAAGTTCAATACAAAAAAAAAAAAATAAATATTTTGTTAGGTGTTATATTTCTTTTAATAGATTTTAGTGAGTTTTATAAAGTTCATACATATTGGTTTTAAATACGATATGAGTATATGACTTACGCAATCGGATGATTAAGGGATTTCAACTTAATAGATACCTATATCGAAAATTCAAAACAGTATTGAATTGTTTTTACAATTTTATAAATCATGTCTAAAAAAACATGACTAACAAAAAAGAATTGTTGTTATTTGTTAAGCCACTTACTTTTTCAAAGCTGCTTTAGCGTTGTTAAATAGATCTTGTTAAATCTCAATCACACTCAGTCACCCAGTCAGTAAATATTAAATATTTTTATACTAAATATATAGACTATAGTTTTTTAAGCCAATTACATTTTGACAAAAACTATGGATATAACATTTTTAGAATACAATGGTGTAGACTAAGTGTACATACTTTATCTTAGTGACATTTTTAAATTTATAGGATTATCTTAAATTTCCATATTTATTTATTAACAAACAAATTATGTTGTAGTAACTAAACTAATCATATAAGTTTTTACATTTTAATCTTAAAATCTGGTGATATGCACTAATACAAAATATAGACAGTGGAAATCGATGGTAAATGTTTAGAATAATGAGAGTATGTAGAGCATTGAATATTAAAGATACAAAAGCTTAGTTAAACTCTTGGATGATGATTCTTTGCTTAGGGTAAAATAAGAAATATTATCGTTGGAGTCGAGATGTATGATTTATCTGGCTAATTAGCGAATAAATAGTCGAATATACTATTTCAATATCTTTAAACAATAATATTAACTTTTTCCTACGATTTAGATTTATAGTCAGTGTAAAAAAATCTTAGGGGAACTATAATACTAAAAAAATGATTAGTAATCCAGAACATAACTTTTTACACAGATCATATTATTTAAAGCGTTGATATAGATTTTTGTTTTTTAATACCCATGTATTTAAAAAAATAAAAGAATATTTCTATAAATATAACGTGAGTATTTATTATTGTTATATGTATTTATATAGTATCAATACAATAATATATTTGATTTAAGTATCATAGCTTTTAGTCTACTTAGGAGTTTTATCGTTACTGTTATGCCTTTTTTTTTAAACTTATAATTTGTTTTATTGTTTTGATACAAAAATCATAATTTACTTAAAAAATAATCATTATCACAAATAACATGAAACTGATTATAATCAGTATAAAAAAAGTTATTTCATATAATCTGGGATAATATTATTATATAGGTATTTTAAATTATTATTATTTATGAAAAAAATCTATACATTTTATCATTATTATTTTTTTTATCATGTATTATTTGTATATATATTTTAACCATCTCCCAGATTCATGGAACTAAACCAAAAGGGAATACAAAATCGTAACTGTCATAAAAAGGGAAACTCAATCCTCATTCAATCTACTTTTCAACTTAAAAATTGATAATTGTAAGTTTGAGCTTAGTAGTTTTCATAATGAATTAATGAAAAAGTTAAAAAAAAAAAAAAATTAAACTTAACAGGTTATAATTTGATATTATAAACTCTGCTCTAAGTAAAATATAAAATCAAAATTACGCAAAATGTGTTTTTTGGTGTTCATTATATATATTTGAATAATAAACCAATGATAAAAGTAAAATATAACGAAACACAGCAATAAACTACCAAATACTAAGTGAACAAAATAAAAAAAATAAATATATATTAATAAAAAATCGTTTCTCATTTCCAAAGGTATTATTGGGAGTTATATTATTTGGAGCACCTATAAGCTCTAGATACAATGAAAGACATAATAATAATATGTCCGTGGGAGTGAAAATCCTTAGAACTAAAATTATGAATACTGTTTCAAAAATATGAGTTATTACCTACGATTTATTATTTGTACCTTTTTTTTTTTTTTGTAAAACAGAAATAAAGACGATTGATTAAATTTTATTATAACATAGTAAATGAAAGCAGCTTCTTATATCTATTAGTTTTTATTAGTCTTATTTGAATCTCATGTCTTGAAATAATATAAAATTATGTTCTCATAAATTTAAAGTGTATATCAACACAGTATATACATATTATATGTATATATGTATATATTATATACACATACAAATGTATACAAAAATAATATTAACTTTTTATGTAATATATAAGACGTTTTATAATACAATACCATAGTAAATACTAACAAAATATAGTCTATTATTAAATTCAGTTTCTCAGAAATTACGACAATAGAAACATATGCACTTGGATGTAAAATAAATAAATTAAAATAGCGTATAAGTGTTTAGAATTATCAAAATGAATATGTGTAAATATGGATAACTCTTTGATTTCACAACACGTAAAACAAAAATAAGGAATACATTATGTACCTATGATAATTAATTGAGTTAGATATTTAAATAAATGGGGTATATAATGGTCATTAAATTGTTGGATGGTAAAATTAATTGAGCATAACTATAAAATACCATTGCTTGACTGAATGTTTTCAGACTTTCTTTGATAATGGTATACTATTATATTATTTTTACTACCTAATTGGGATCAGTAATTATTATAATTTTGTCATTGTACAAATGGAAAAAAAAACTAAATAACGAAATTATTTTACTATAACATAGTACATGTTTAAGAGTATTAGTAAATACAATAACAAAAATATTTAAAATGTGGTTTTAATAAAAAAAAGAATGAAAATGGTTTTATTATTATATTATAAAAATTACTATTACATCTTACATAGTTACGTAACACATTTCAATAAATAAATGTGAAGACAAAATATACTTTATAAATTCTTATTATCTATGATTCATATTAATACACAATAATTATTAGGTAACGTAAAAAAAGGAAAGGTAAATTAGGTACTTATAGGTACTATTAATTGTTTGAATGGTGTCGTTATTTGAAATTAATAAGAGTCGTTTGAATAGATGTTTTATTGATTACATATTGAAACTCTGAATTATAATATCATAATATAAATACTATTTTGTTAAAATATTATGTTTTTTTTTAAACTATTATAAGTACCTATCATAAGATCTCAATGAGTAATGGGTTCATACTATTTAGATACTACAAGATGACTTTAAACTAAATAATAAAATATTATTTGTGATTCAGGACTTTAAAAACTTAAAATATTTTGCTAAGGAAGCTTATTAGTTTTTTTATTTAGTTTTCCTTTTAAAAAGGTTAGTAATTTTAAAAATAAAATATATTTCATAAGTCTAAATCGTAATTTTTAGTTTACAGAACTTTGAAATTATTAAAATATGCAGCTTCTAAAAATGTATATTATAATATTATTCATTTTTAAATTTTTTCTATAAATTACTACAACATAATTAATATATTAAGGATCAGTTTTCATAATTTTATTACATTAAATGAAAAAAAGAAACTCACTTGGATAAATAAAATATTATTTTTCTAAATATATTTTTCATAAATTTTCTTATCATATAGATATATATCTTTATGAAATGATTAAATACTGATGAATCACAATATTTTGGTAAATTTTAGTAATATTGCTAATATTCATAAAAAATTTTACTTATAAATTTAAAATTTATTTTAAAACCGTATTTACTCATAAAATTATAAAGTAGTTACACAGAAATAATTTATTATTATTTTTGATTCACAAAATATATATTTAGTACCTTGATGACGTTGAAATTTACATTTATTTCTTCAGTAAATTAAATACGGATATATTTGATAAACTGAATTTGATCTTTATATTCAACATAAGTATTCGTAAATAATAAAAATATCATTACGGCACAGATCGTGTATTAAAATAGCATGTAACATATGTAAAGTGGTATCTTATTAACATATTAATTATTGTATTAATCTTATTCCGTATTAAAAGTAGATCTAATATTATTACGTTACTGTTTTATTATTTTAACTTAAAAGTGGTTCAACATTTATTGTATATTATAACGGTAATAAAAATAATAAAAAAAAAACTGTAGTTAAATAACTTTTGTATCAACCTTAAATATACTCTGAAACAATTACATATAATATTTTAAAATAATAATAAGTTGTTCCATTAGCTTGAATTCTAGCATCAAACATAATTTTAATTTTAATAATATTAATATATAATAGAAAATATGTATAATGAATACTTAATTGTAAATTTTTGCAAATTATGTATTTATTTTACGAATTATATGCTATAGTCATATGAATTATTTGTTTTCAATTATTCCATATTAATAAATATCATGATGTACAATATAATAGATACAGTTATTATGTTTAACTGTTGAAAAAATGCCCGAGTATTATTTCGTATTAAAACTAATTATGGTTATAAGATATTGTTGTAAATTGTACTCATTGCGTTTATTCGTATAAACTATAAAAACGATTAATTAAAGTAAAATAATCTTTATATTTAGGCCATACCACTTTTGTTTTAAAGTAAGTAACCCTAAAATAGTTTTCAAAATTTTAAAACAAAAAACAGCTAAAGTTAAAAGTTACTTACTAATGTTGTTTTCTTGTATCGTCACACCTAAAAATAAATTTAATGGATATGAAAGAAAGCTTACTGTTTTATTCTTCATTACTGCAATGTTTGAATTTTCAAATACTTGTAGCAGTAGGTTGTAAATCAACCAAATCGTTAACATTTTGGTTGGAAATAAATAAACCAACATAATTTTACTTTAATACAGGATATTATTATCATAAATCAACGCATACTCAGTATATGTGAATATGCAACATTGTTATGATTGTATATAAATTGCATTGTATTAAATGTGTTGTAAAAATGATGAATTATGTCTAAATAATAAGTTAACTACTTAAGATTCCAGTGTAAATGTTTAACATGGTCAAAACAAAATGCAATTAAGTTTTTTACAAAGTTTATATGCTTAATATATATGGTAGTAATTATTATAAGTATCACAATTTTATCAAAACAATTGATTTATATTTTAAGGATCAGATTTATAAACCATAGCTACCCGTTGACGTCATTTGGCGAGATAGGCGATCAATTTGTTAATTCCGAGTGTTGGAAAACTTAAGTACCGCCTTCAAATAAATATATTTATTATACACTGATCGCGTGTTATTCAGCCGTGTGGCCTCGTAAACGAAAGTAATAACTAATAAGTAATAACCATGGAGTGAATACCTGTACAGGCGGACCAAAAGATTAAACATTTACAGCTTTTGTTTTAGGACATTGCTTCAAATACTGAAATATTGTTATTACTATGATTTATGAGGTGTTGAAAAAAAAAAACCGTGAAAGTGAATTATGAATTCAATATAATTTATGTAAGTACTTAACTATAATTTTGTATTTATTATAAAATTTTTATTAAATCGAATTATTAGGTATTTAAGAAGTAATAAGTCACGATATAAAGGAATAATGAATTTATAAATTATTATAGCTGTAATTTATGTAATCATCTTATTGATTTTTTATCCATATGGTCACGCTAATACCAAAGTTAATAAATGTTTAGCGGTCAACTAGTTTTTTTTTTTACTTCTAGTGTAAAACTTTATTTGTATATCAGCAATAATTTTTAAAAAGCAATTTTAAATATACCTGGACGACTCGATATTAATTTTTTAACCTTTGTTTTATTTTTTCGTCACTTTTACATTAAAAAGTATTAATTGAAAAATATCTTATTTGATTATTTTCTACTAGACTTAAATTCTAATGTTATTTCTTATAAGTCATGAAAGTAAGCTAAGTATAATATGAAACATATTATAAATCTAACTGTTTGGTTTAGTATTAGTGTTTTATTTTATTTTTATGATCCAATTCTTATATGACATTCAAAATACGTATGTATATTTATATACTCGTATGTATGTATAATACATAACGTATTATATTATATTTTAAATTTATACATATAAGTATGTCATACGTTTTGAATCTCAAGTTACATCATCATTATTACAATCCGTATTATGCTTTGAAAATAAAAATGTTAAAATATTTTTTTCTCTGACGGTTTTTAAAAAAAAAAAGTTTTATTTTCTTTATGAAATTGTTATCGTTAAATAAACAATTAGAGTAGATTTAAGTAGGCATTAATTTTTAGTTGTCATTAGAAGATTTGTTTTATAAATTTATATAAAGCTATAGTACTTATTCATTTTTAACCAATAAGAAATAATATTAGTGAAATTGTAAAAATAATTGGTTTGTCGAAAAGGATTTTTTAAATATATTTCGTAATTGACAAATATCTTAATAGAGTTAGAAACTCTGCTACTAGTATTTATTAATGTTTATTAAAGCGCCTATGTCATTGTGTGATAGACAAGTTCATCCAATTAAACAACAAAGTATAGTATATCTGTAAAATGTAAGATTTTTTTAGGTAATAATAAATGTAGGAATAAAAAAGTACAATCTTGTGAGAAAAATAAAATATGAAACATTATAAAGTTATATGCAAATGGATTAAAATTGTTTAATAGAATTTAAATGTTAACTTTATGCAATATGAAACTTAGTTACCTAGCTTAATAAAATAATATTAAAATATAACATAACGCAAAATATGTTGTTGGTTGAAAATCATATCGCTATCTTTTATTATACCTATAGTATACAGTGTTAATTTTAATTAATTAAGTATTTAAATAAACAACACACCAATGTGTTTTGTATAACAATACAAGCCGCACTAATTAATAAAATTGAAATAATATTTTTCAATTTTTATTTTTATTTTTTAATACGAACAAATTCAATTTTTGATCCGATTTTATTTTTTATATTCGCGGTTATAACCACTTTACATATTGTATCAAAAAATGAGTTTGACATGAAAATAATATTAATAATCATTCAAAAATATTATTCTCTATACAAATTATTAGTTATTATTATGGAGAATAATAATTATGAAATCTATGAATTATTTTATAAATCAAGTTGGCATGAAATTTTTTTAATTATTTATTGAGTAACTAATTGCTGCTTATAATTGGCAAATGATTGAATACATTATTATAATTATAATGTACCTACCTTTACAAAACCTGTAATTAAAATTTTAAGCGTGACTAGGTTCTTATTTAACTTCATAGTTTGATGTTTGTCATTGCATTATATCATGAATATTTAATAAAATAATGCACTCACTGCATTGAAAAGTAAATGTTTTTCTAAGGTTTTATTTTTCTTATAATATTCATTAGATACTGAACTTAATTATAAATCAATCATTATTTACTATATTATATAAGTAATGAATATGTAATGTAAAATAAATTATTTTTAGTATGATTGAGTGATTGTGCACATATATAACACAGTCCATTAAATAAAAAATATAAATAGTCAATTAGAGGTGTTAAACAACCAGTATTTATAAGACATTAAAAATAAAATTATTATTTTATTTTTTCAACTTTGTTATTTAAGTAGTGTTAGATGGCTTAAATATTTAAAATTCATTGAAGTTATACTAGTAACTGATGGATTGGTTAAAGTAATTATGAATTTAAATAGCATACATAGAATATTAAAATATTAAATATTGATACGAAATAAATAAATTACTACAATTTTTACATACACTACATATATATATATATATATATATATATATTTGTAGAAATAAAAAGAAGTTCTTATGAGAGCAATTTCAATTTTGACATGTTTTGTGACTGTTAAATCTAAAATAATAGAAAAGATAAAACTGAAATATTACTTTAGACATGTAAAGCTACAATAACTTTATAAATATTACAATAAAAAATACAATTTTAGTTTACTTTCTCTACCATAAAATGGAAAATTATTACCTGCCAAAACCTGTAATTTATATAATTGTACATTTATTTAAATTAATTGTATTAGATATTCAGAATAATTTTTGAAAGTTTTTTTTTTTTTATTATAAATAAATAAATGTATTTACAATCTGTAATATAACAAAACAATAAGTAAATTTGAGATTTTTAATTTTTGAAAGTTATAAAAATAATTTTATGTTATTATATAGATATATTTAATATTGTATATTATACCTAATTATGTTTTTATTGGACATTTGTTTGAAATATCGGAAAATGCATGCATGTCTTACATATTTAATATATTAATATTTATTGTTATAACTTACTAGTGTTTTTTTTTTTTTCAGAAATCGCTATTAGTAAATTGTTTATACCAAAATAATAAGTAAAATTCCTTATAGTATTTCATGTTTATATATAGTATAATATATTTAATGTTATTATAGATATTGTAGTTAGAAGTATAAGATCAATATATTTTAGTTCATGATTATTATTCATTGTAAGTATCTACTACCTAAATACTATGTATGTAGTAGGTACGTATACTTAACACGTTTGATATTATATATTATGTTAATACAAGTAATTAGAATTATAAATCGTTGGCCTGATATTTCATTTTAAGTAAGCCGCAGTAAGGTAATTACAATTATATAATATTATAACATTTTATTTATTTAACTCTTACAAATAATAATATTCAAACTGTAAATCTAGTATAACCTATTTACGTCATTTATATTATTTGTATTTAAATTGTATACAATGCATATTGTAGACAGTAGGATATATAATAACATTTATAATATTATATTATATAGTATACATATTGTACACAGAGTTATTCACCAAACACGCTAACCTTATTATTTTTTTTAGTAATAAAATTATTCAAATTCTTGTTTTTTAGAACTTTTAAATATATTTTTTTTACAGCAACTTAAGAGTTTTCTTTTTGTGATCTAATTTATTTATTTTTTTAAATGAGAATCGTCCTATTTTTTTGCAAGTTGTTATTTAGACGGATTATTTTAGTATCTAAATCAAAATTCTAACAATAGTATATAGGTTTTAAGTTTAGAAGATATGTAGGTTTGATTTTATCAAATCATTAAGTTTTCACTTAAATAATTAATATTAATCTATCAAATATTTTCATAATTAGTAAAAATACTAAATCTAATATTACGTTTGTTTATATTCATTTTTAAGGTTATTATTTATTTTATATTATTAAAAAAAAAGTGGGTGTGTTTTTGGTGATTAATCCTGTATATTTATTATTATATATATATAAAAAAAACACTTTTTAACAAAGTTAAACGTATTATTATTTATGTCTATTAAAAACAGTTATTGTACATAGTTATATTTTTTAATTACATATTACGTAGAATCATGTAACTGCTTGGTAATAATAATATTTCACGGTATTATGTAGCCGGGCAAAGGATTATTATTTTGCTCTTGCGAACTTGAAAATAGTGGCATCATTATTTTAATTAAATATCCAATATTATTGTTGTTATACGGACATACTATATAGGTACTACCGAATCCAGTTCGGTGCGATCATCTTTATCACGTTTCTTATGGGGCCATAACGATATCAGCATTATTATTACAATAAATGCAGTATTACCACAGAGTAAGAATATTACTGTAATATAATATTATAATCGAAAATTATTTTAACACATTAAACCGACGCATAGAGTAATTATTTGTCTCCAGACAAAAAGCATTTTTTGTTTTTTATAGACACAGTTCTCTAAGGTCTGAACGACTGCCGCATTTGATCAACGTGATTTTGCCTGATTTGCACACGAACATTTCCAACTCGTCTCTTTTTGGTGAGCTATCCACGCACACATCGTTCGCTGTCGTTCTGTCCGTACACCGCGTTGAATATCCTCTTTTCCATTCGGAAAATGTGGTGGACCGCATTGAGGAAAACCTCCCGTGATTCGCGTTTGATTTATTACGAAAACGACCACGTCGGAAGTGCCTCAATTTTATGTGGAATTCACGTTTGAATTTTTCCTGAAATTTCAATATTGTAAATGACTCTTACCTGTTATCCGTCTGAATATAGTTTTAATAATATCCACAAATCCCCAATCGATAACTCCGTAACAATATACTACTCTACCAACATCGTGGTGAAATATAAAACATAAATTATTCGACTTATAATTTTGATACATTTTGTATGAGTTAATATTGTTTATTTTAAAACGCATATAAAAATCTACAATATATTATTACATTCATTGTTAAAATTATATTAGTTGTGTAATCAAAAGTTATGGTTCACTATTAATGTCACTTGTATATTAATATTTTTGTGAATAGTAAATGACGAAAGTAAGCGGCTTAATAAATTGTAATAAAGTTAAATAGGTTACCTAATTAATTATTTCTAGTCCAAAAATTTTTAAGGTATACTCATAAGTATACTAAGCCATTAAATATGTTTAGTTGATAAAAAAATAATTTTAATCGAAAATTTTGGTTTTAAAAAGTGAAATATATATTGTAAAATTTCAAAAAAATAAAATAAACAACAAAACCATTTGTTTTTAATTTATAACTCAAAATTAACAAATAAATCTTGCAGTGTTTATTATAAACGTTAAGACGTCTAAAATATTAACTCTAATAGGAATTTAACATACATAACATAGCTTATAATGGTGAATTAAGATGTAAAATTTCAAAATTAACTCTATTTAGTTTATTTATTATTTTTGTTGTTTATTTCAATTATTTAAAACTAAACTTTTTATGATCTTTGACCAAACAAAATTACACCTATATTAAGTTTTTATTTTTATTTCGTATTAAAGCTTAAATTAAAATGTTTTTCAATGTTAATAAATTTTAAAACAAAACATTTTAATACAAATGTAAAAAGAAAAATATTAATATGATATAATAAAATTATTTTTGTTTTATAAATTATTTATTTTTGTTTTTTAAATTATTTTCAAATTAAATTCATAATGATACATTTATTTTTATAAATACTAATTTATACTAAAATTGTAAGATATTTTATTTTTCTAAAAAAAAAAAAAAAAAAAAATAAAAAATATTCAATACTTGATTTAGAATATTTTAAATCAAAATTTAATGAATCACTATTTAGAGACATATTTTTACCACGTCTGTCCATATTTTTGAACATATTTTAATAATTATAGTAAGAAACAAATTATACTGATTGTATAATACATAAAATATGAATAAAGCAGATAATTGGTTTTCGGTAATGTAGCATTTTGAGTATATTTCGCATTATTGTAATCTATTTGTTAAATTTTAAATTTCAACTTAATAAAAGCTCATTGAATATATAAGAAAAACAATTTTAAGCAAAATGTTCTATCAGCATTAATAAGACACTAATTATATTTTATGATGCATTTATATTTTTATGAATGTAATTTGATGAAAAAATTGCATTTTAAAATGTCATCTGTGTATAAAATGTAATGATATATTTTAAAAGTTTCAATAGTGCATATGAATAATATTTTAAAAATACAATTAAATAACTAGATTCGTTATTCTTCATTCAAATATCAAATTACATCTAAATTCAAGTTTTTCAGATATCCTATACAATAATTATTTTTTATAACTGAAAATCAAAGCATATTAACTGATCTAAAGGCTTATAATGAACAGAAATAAAACATACACTTCCTTGTAAAAATCATTAACATTCGTCACTTCGCTCAGAATCTCAATGAAGAATATTTTACAATATTAATTCAAATAAATTACAATGAATGGTTCTGTCATAGATTTTAGTAAATTAATCGTCTGCTTATAATGAATAATATGATATAATATTATTATTTATAAACTTAATACGTAATATTTAATGTTCTAATATATTTATAATATTTTTCATTAATAAATGAAAAACATACAATAATAACTTATGATACTTACATTATATATTCCATAGATGAATGGGTTGTAACAACTGTTGCTCATTGCCAGCCAGTCACAACAAAAGAATACAATGTTTATATAGCGAAACCTAAAATAATTCAAATTTAAAAATTTATTTGTACATTCAGAAATTGAGTACCGACAAAGCAATAATAATTTACTGATTTATTGATGGGAATATATCTTGAAGTACGTTATACGTTTGTAATGGTAACCAACATAAAACGAACAATCCAACCACAATAACTAACATCTTTATGACCTGGAAAATATCATCAAATAGATATATACATTTAATTTTTAAATTGTATTTAACGTAAGACAGTGTAATAATAAAAATAAATATATCAATTAATCTAGTAGTTTGTTAGAGTATTTATCACATATGAATTCAACATTATTTTTGTTTACAAAATGTAAAATAGTTAAAAATTATCAAACAGCCTTATGAATAATAAATTGCTGCTAATGCAATTAGGTTTCGTCTCAATTATTTCCTTGGAAATGTTTAATTAGTAATTCAAGTAATTTATATTCTTTTTAATAGTTTGTCAATGATACTTAAATATTAATAACCAAACTTATTGTAATTTATAAAATATCTAATAGTAGTAACTAAGAATAATAAAATTACTACCATTTACAATTAATACTAATATTTATGATAATTATAGTAATTATACAATTTGTATAAAATATTAAGAAAACCAATGATTATATAAGTGTATTCACTAAATTTTATACGATAAGTGTGTATGACGACTAGCTTACTAAATTATTATGAAAAAGTGAAAAATATATATTTTGTAAAAGTATGTAAGTTTGCTAAGATATCGTTTCTGTTTCAACTTAATATTGAACTATGCAGATTTTTACCGTATAGGTAGACTCAATTTTTTTAAAACTGTATATAATAATATCTGATAAGTTTTATCACACATATATTATGCATATAAATATGCAGTATATAATGATTGCCATCGTAACTTTTAATAAAATTAATTGGTTCAAAAATGCAATAAATAATTTAAAAGAATATTGATGTAAATTGAACTATTGTCCTTGTAAGAATAATGATGTAATTTTGAAAAATGTGGAATATTTTATATCAATTTATGTTTTATTACTGAAACTTAGTTAATTTTTTTTAAACTAGGTAGGTAATATAATAATTGAAAAATTAATTTTTTATTTTCAGTAGTGAAAAATATATTTGTTTCAATAATTTATAAACAGTTTAATTAAAACTATGAGTTAGTTGAGCGTTTTTAAGAAGCAACAGACAATCGATATGTGCTTATATACTCATATTTCTACTCATTAACTCATTATACTACCATATTTTACTGTCTTTTTAGATATTGTGTTTCTATTTTTTTAAATGGAAATTGTATTACAATAAAAACGTTTTAGTTTTTAACAAAATATTGACAAACTTTAAATAAACCAAGCTTATAGCCTACAGCATTTATTCAAATCCAATGATTGATTTAAATTAATTATAATAATACTACAGTTCTAAAAAAAATGAAAAACTGAAAATACAGCTTTTGTTTCTAATCTTACCTAAGTTTTTTTTTATTTTTTTATTTTTATTGAACTTAAGCTCAGCGACTGGGACCATTAGCTGTTGTAGGGGTTATGAACTGTGGTAGGGGTAAGGTTGGTACGATAGGTTATTTTTTTATGATTGTTGTTACGGTTGATAACAAACACGTGTATGTGTGGCAAGGTTTTTAACCACTATGATCCCGGGTGGTCACCCATCCAGGAGCTAGTAGCTGTGGTCGATACTAACTCTCAGTTGCATTCCGTGACTAGTAGCAGCCTACGCGCCACGCCAATCCACACCTTAGTTTTTAAATAATATGAAATTAGAACTAGAGAATTATAAGTCGGACAACGTACATTTTTTTGAATATTTACATATTCAATTTATCAAAAAGTTCAATAGTTAAAAGAATAGCATTTCTAATATTAATAATATTCACTTGATGTACCTAATTAGTACCTATTTAGTTTATTGGAATTTTAATCTACCTACATTATAGTTTAGTCATTTTGAATTTTCAACAAGTTTTTATGAAAATTTAACAAAGTCATTAATAACGACGTATAATAAAATTGTAAATAAATGAGTTTTCAAATATCTTTGGATTCACTTTATTTCATTGTTTTTTAATTTACTGATTGATCTAAAATATGATAGTTCACATCACGATTTTTCTTCAATACTATAAAATTTAGGTTTAAACTCCTCAATTGATCGCAAGCATGCAAGAATACAATTTATAAATATCTTCAATAATAGATCTGCTACTTCTTAGAAATATAATGAAACTCTTCGTTGTTGTACGCCGTTAGCTAATTTAAGCTAATTTCTATATTATCTCAAAATGTTTCATTTATTTTACCAAGCTTTAGTTATTAATTTATATTGTACCATTAATTTGTTATTCTATTTTATATTATTTGGAAATAATTGCATTACATTAAGAATGATTTGATACCGAACAATCGTAAGTTACATTTAAAATCACCACTATTTATATTTTTGAACGTTTGAAACAAATCAAATGATTACTGCAACAGTTTATATTGATTAACTATATTTATATTATAAATTAGTTCAATATTTGGTAATAAAAATAAAAAAAAATAATAAAATGAAAAAATATTTTATTAGTTATTTGAAATTTGATAATTTAATTGAGAACTACTTTATGAGATTTGTCAATACATTTTTTGCCTGAAAATGTTAAGCAATTTTTACGCATCAATTTATTCGATAGAAATTCCATAATTTTAATAATTAAACATGAGGTAATTTTACTATTAAAAATCGGACTATAGTTCAAAAGATTTTAAATTATTATTAATATTAAATAATTTCGATATTATTGCTATAATTCTTAGTATTAATATAGCATGTTACACTAGCTGATATTAACTACTGATTATTAAAATCATTTATTTAAATTTTAAATAATTTTTTTTTTGTATTGTGTGATTTCATTGTCATGCAAGTAGTATATATTTGTATGTTCACAGAATTTTTCAGCAGGAAAATTAAAAAAAAATTAATGGGGAATATCTCCTTCAAGCCAATATTTTTTCTAGTATAAAAAAACAGAGATTCTTAAAAATCATATTCAACACTACCACTAATATTTAATATTTTAAAATTTTCAAATATATTAAATAAATTAACAGATATTAATTTATATATATTAATCAAACAATATGAAAATAAATAAATTAAAAACTAAAATCTTCTTATGCAGTCGAAATGAAGTAGCTAAACCAGATTTAAAATTAGATGGTGACACACTAGAAGTAGTTGATGAATATAAGTATTTTGGAAGTACAACAACAAAAGATGAAGGATGTGACAAGGAAATAAGATACAGATTACAACAATGCACGATTTGCATTTCAAAAAAGAAGGGCTTACTCACTTCTAAAAATATAGAAATAATATTAGCTTGAGGGGAATATTCCCCCTAATTTTTTTTAATATCCCTTAATTTGCTATTTGTTTAATGTAAATAAGCATTTTAAGTTTCTTACAGAAAACTATCTAAATTAACAGTATGAGTGATAGTTTGGGAATTAGAACTACACTAAATTAGATCTCGTATTATATTTTTGACCGAATATAACAATTTTGTCAACACGTACAGTCAAAATATTACACCGATTTAAAAATGTTAAAAAATTATAAATATTAAAAAATGATCTTAAATATTTAAAATAATACTATACTATATTAAATAACATAGCATTTATTTTTTAAGTGCAAATTAACAATAAAGGAAATAAATAGACTTAAATATGTTTTTATAAATGTTTGAATATAAAATTAATGACAAATTGTGAATTACTATATAGGAAGCACATACAATTTTAAATTTTAACCTAAGGCTAGTTTAGACTTGAACATTTAATAGAACGTTCCTCACATTATGTTTGATATATTTCATTCGAAGTAGTGGCAGATTTAATTGTCATTTAGTTAAAAAATTCCGACGAAGTCCCTTCCTATTAGCTAATGTGTACCTAAATTAAATGGTTGATTTTTTTTAGTTTTGACCAAAAATTTATATTGCTAACTAGAATATAATTTACCATTATTTTAAAAATAAAATAATTTAAATATATAGGAATATTTCAAAAGTAAAGAAAAAATGTTATAATTAAAATAATTAAAAAAGTAAAAAATATCAAACTAATAACTTATATACGTTAATTTAAGTTATTCTACATTTAACAAACCACCATTGATCACAAATAATATTTTTTTTAGTTATAATCAATGCTACTTCGTATTAATCTTAATGTACAAATATATGATTTTTAATTAATTGCACTGCACCTGTTTTTCCATACAATACAAACTAAAATATATTAATATCAAGAATTCTATTATCGCGGAAACTAAAATAACCATTAACAGTCATTTGTTAGTTCGTGACAAGTAAAATATATTATTTTAATTATTTGATTATAACTCAACTTGTTACAAAACGTATGATTGTATGAAAATAAAAACAACAATTTTATAAGTATAATAAGTAATAACAATCTTTTCATTACTTCATCAGCGGGGCTATGGCGTAAATTATAATTAATTGGATACCGTTTTCGCGATAAATTCGCAAAGTACATAATATTAGAAAATGTGGTAAACAGAGTTGTGAATTTAATGTATTTGTACTATGTTTTGAATATGTGTATACATTTAACGGGTTAAGATATTGTTCTCACAGTAGAATAACTATAAAGTTCTTTCTGATATTTAAAAGTATTATCATAATATTAAAAAGAGAGTCAGCGAGTAATTTCCTTCCCACCACCAATTCACTCAACAACCTAGCTGACTGGTCGGTCACACACACACAACTTATGTTTTTGTGAGTCATAACTAACTGCTAATTTTATCATTGATTATTGTGTATAAAGTGCATTCAATTTACAGTTCTGTTGATAAATGTATGAATGATATATAGTTAGATACCACCTACTTTAAATACAAATTTGAATAAATATCATTATTTAAATTTTTTTCTTATAGAAAAATGTCTAAAAAATGAAGATTTGATTCGAGAGCTTAATAAAGAGCAAAAAAAAAATATTCAACTTCTTGTAGTTGCTTATGAATATCCAAGTTAAACCAAACTTTTTTTTTTACATCAACAGTAAAAAGTACAATAAAAAATATGCCTGCAATGAAGTCTGAGATGAATGCAATTTATGAAACTAATACAATTAATATTAAGAAAAAACTGTAATTTTTCATAATTTTAATAATTAATACAAAATTCGATGAATGAGATAAAAAAATACCATTGGATGTCTAACTTAATCATAAAAAATGTATATTGTCATCTTTGCTTGATTTTTTGGTGTTAATGACACTAAGTAAACAATTTGGGTCTCTGGATATTCGGATTGGAAACATTTAAACACAATCAGTCATAATTCATTGTAATAGTAAACAAAATTTTAGATCTGATGTGGCATTAGTTCAATTTTCTAAAGTTAAATCTATTAAAGCAATTATTTCAAATCAGTATTTATTAGAAGTGAAAAAAAAAAATGGCATAAAATCCTTTAATTATTAGTTGATGTACTTAGTACTATCACTTACATGATTAGTTTTAGCTTTATGAGAACATAGAGAGAATATCAACAATGTTTTTGTTTGTAGAGTTTACTAATCAATTTTAAATTTGTTAGAAAATTATAACCAAGTATTTGAACAAAATGTACAGCCCTTTTAATAAATTATGCAAGTAAGACAACTACAGAAGAAATGATACAAATATTGGAATCTGAAATGAAAATTCGATTTTAAAAAAGATGTATAGAAGCAAAATTGTTCACCGTCATTGCCGACTCCATACAGATATTAGCAATATAGATCAAATGACTATTATGATAAGATTTTTAGAAATTAATCAAAAAAACAAGGGATTGTAATGGCGATTTTTATGTTTAATACCAATAAAAAAGAGCCAGTTGTACTAGTAATTGACAAATTAAGTGTTTTAAGAGCTCATGATCAATATAATGCGTTAGCTAAAAAAGCAAAAAATATTTGATAAAACGTTGATCTCTTTACATATATCTTATAGAACCATAATTTCCAAAGAAGAGGATAAAAAAGAAATGTTGTTACAAATTTATGAAAATACTAGAGAAATAAGTTTATCAGAAGAAGAATAACAGAAAAAATATTTTGAAATATTAGACAACATGATTTGCAAATTAAATGAAAAGATGAATTAATAATTTCAAAAAATTTTAGATTTGTATAATTTTTTAAATCCAGATGAATTATAAAATATTTATTTTATGGTTGGTAATTATTTCATGTGAGCTAAACAAGTGGTTTTGTAAAATAGAGATAAAATTTATACGAGGCTCCTAATAGATTTTCTTTGAACCCTTGAATCCATCATCGAATTTCAAATACATTGTTTTAAAATCTAAAAAAATCTCAAGTATACATATGCATTAATTTTTGTATAGACATTGTTTAAATTTTATTAAAATTACATACATTATATATGTAAATGAAAAATAATTATTTTAGTTATTTTCTTGTGAGGGAGTTAAAAAAAAATATTTATAGGACAATTTACTTTAATGCCATTATGGGTCTAATTATTTATTGTACACAATAAAATTTTCCAAATACTTGTATTAATAAATTATTAGCTATTTGTATCATAAATCTATTCAAACCATTCTACTTGAAATTGATTTTAAGTTACTTTGTATTATTATACTATATACTATTATAATAATTATAATATAATATTTGATCGGCTTTTGAATTAAATTAGGTCAACTTACTATATCAATAAATTAAAAACAAATTATTAATAGTAAAATAACAATGTAATAAAACATTCTTAACACCCTACCTTTGGAACTTCCTTCTAAAAAATAATAACACTAGATTTAGTTTTTTATCAGAAACTATCATCAAAATTATGTTAGGTTATAATTAAAGTATTTTTTCTTTTATTATATAAAGAGTGTATATAAACAAAATATACAAATTAATTAATTGATTAATAAAAAAAAAAAAAATACTATTATAAAACGAATACATCAGAATCTAAAAATGTATATCAAATCAAAAAGTTAGGAATGAAAAACTTTTTCAAAGAAGCAAGGTACCTTTTTGATAGGTAAGATTTTTTGAATTAGGTCATATAACCATTATTAGATAGGTTGTATATCGTTATAACACAAAACATTGAATTGTTTTGAGATGGCTGTCTTGACAGTACTCATATGGGGTTCATAAGTGGAAGGAAGAAAACCTTTGAGACACTATCTGTTTACTATATTTATCGAGGTTACATCAAATTTATCAGATGAAAAAATTATACAATTAGTTGTTCAACGTGGAGTCATCACTGTGAAAATCATGTATGTAATTATTTAAATGGTGTACCACGTTCGTTTTAAAACCTTTAGGTATTTTTAAAAATAAAAAGTAATTTATAATAAATATAACAATGATTACTTTATAGAAACTATGGTCTGTGACTGTGTTTTAAAAAAAAATTAGATACAATATCTGTATTTATAAGAATCCTAGTAATAACGCGTGATTGCGTTATGTTTATAGCAATGGCTTATTATTCTAATGTTGAGTAAAGTTTTACTAATCGATAATAATATGCATTCGTCGATGAAAAAAAAAATGTTTAACATTTGATATTTCTTAATATTTGAAATAAAATATTCAATTACCAATACAATTATTAATTGAAAACTGTAATGATGTAATAATTAATAATTATTTGTTTGGTTTTACTATAAACGTTAGAATAAAGTATAACGATATTGTAATTAGAAGAAAATTATGAACTGTAAAAATGCACTTATCAAATTTATAATTAATTTAGTTTGTTAAACAAATGAACAGAATATAAAAAGAAGTTAAAAAATAATATGAAAAATGTAATAAATGAGATAAAACTACGTACGATAATGGACAAAAATGTACATTACTCAATAATATCTAGTAAATATCTGGGGATATAAGGTTGTTTGGAAAAATAGTCGTTTTTAAATCAACACATAGGTTAAAACTTAAAATTTATTATAAATTATGAGCGATCTCTGGTATGTATTTATCAAATTTTCTACTATTAAATGTCTTGCATAATTTATCTATTCTTTTAATTGTTTAATAATATTTCTTTTCATTTTCTAGCGATTTTTGTTTTAGTATATTGAACTATTTTCAAATGGTTTAGCTTTTTTTTTATAGGGCTCTTATAAATTTACAAATATTTGGATGAATAACAGTTAATATAGATAAAAATTCATTATACTATCATTACTATCTCTCTCTATTGGTTTTATCGAACTATTGGGTTTTGGAAGATTGCGTTTAACTATCAGCCTAGTGACTCCAAATTGTAATTGAAAATTTTAGCTTTTCCTTTTCCTGTTTCTATCCATGAAAATACACCATGACAAATTTTCCAAACGACCGATTGACGTGAACTCATATAACTGACGATATTTTATCCAATCGTAACCATTTTATTTTATTATTGTAGTAGAAATTGTGTTTGGTGGTAGTTCTATATACTAGACAATACACACCAGTAACTTATCTGAAACCGGTGTAGAAACTAAACCATTTGCTTAAGTAATCAGAATTGATTATTAAAATCATTAAGTATTATAACAATTTATTATGATAATTATTATTTTAAAATGTAAATAATAACCAATTGATTTTTTTTCTGACTATTAATTCTGTCATTTTCAGATAATTATAAAAAGCCTTATGAACAATTTTCAGACACTTATTTATTTAATAAGCTATCTAGAAAATTTTAACACCACAGAATAATATTACTATATCTAGTACTTTCTATGGTGTCATTTTATAAGACCTAAAATAATATACGTTTATCGGTAATAATGTAGTCAGTTACTTCTTCTTGAACAATATTTATAGATTGAAAAATCAAATAGGTATATGTTTTATAAATCATAATAGATTTTATTCATAATATATTTAAAAATTCAAGGGGATAATATATAAAGTACAATAATTTATTTAGATAATATTCATTTGAATTTTTATTTCGTTACTTTCGTTTATTTAATAAAAATATATTGTAAGTAAAAATAATATTCATTTGAAATAACAATTTGTGTCGGAATAGAAAAGTCATGGAATATAGTAAATAATTAAGTAACAAAATACGGTTTATAAGTATACTTAAAATTTAAAAAAATCAGAATTGTAATATATAAATAATTTAAGTATACTATATTAATTTATCCATGGCGATGCACTTATAAGAAACATAACATATTCATCTAACAACAAGTAGCAATATCTCATTTATGTTTGGTACTAATTACTATAAAAAATTAATCAATTTTTTTAAATTGTTGTTTGAAAACAAATATTGGTTTAATGTTTTTATTTTATATGTATAAATAGCTATACAACGAAAAATAAATCGAACTGTATAAAATATTAGATTTCAAATTTACATGATATGATATAAATTATTTTCTTGAGGCGTAAAAATGATTTATTGTTAAAAGTTAACACAACTTATCTTTACTAAAATGTAATTAATATTTTGTAGCAGTAGTTATAAATTTATATTAAAATCCCATACAGTATAGTATATATCTACAACTATAGGTGTTTCAGAAGTGTTTATTTTCTGCATCAGAAAAAAAAACTATCATTTTAAAATTTTGTAAATACAGTAATAACCTACTCTAATTGCTTTGAATTACATTTTAATTTGAGAGAAAGAATTAAAAATAAAGTACCCAACCCTTACGATATCATATTTTTATCTACAAAGGTATAAGCTATTAAAATATGTAAATAAATATACTAAAATGGATTTATTAATAATTGTAAATATAATAAATTTAGATTTATCCACTCATCCTTCCAAAGACCGTATGGATACCTTGTTAAGTACAACTTCACCCTGAATCTATAACTATATATACGTATATTATAGTAAAAGATATAATGAATATACTTAGTATGAATTGTTTATTTAAGAAAAGTGACAAATCATAATTTTTCAAAAAAATACTTAAAAAAAAAAATTGTGGTTATAGACCGTTTGTAAATTTTTGAATTTAATTATACTATTTGAACAAATTAGTACAATAGTTCTTTTTATATATGAATTCAAATATTTAGTTTGCTTAAATATACCCAAATTTTTTGTTTTTACTTAACCCACTTTAAAAAAATCTATTCATAAATGTATATGGTATAAAATTAAAATAAATTAATGAAACTTGGATACGGTTACATATTATATTTTATCGACATTATCAATCCATTATCAAGGTTAATTTTATACAGTAGCTCAGTGTTTGCGTGTCACTAAATCGAATTCATCACACAGTGAGTAATTTTTTTCATTTGATTCTCTATTCATGGCTTACCCTATTCTGTTTTAAATGATTACCCTGATGCTAAAGGTTTAGGATCATGTTGAATTACACTTAAAATGTGTGCTTTAATAAAATATTGCTTCTGATTTTATTTACAGGAACAACAAATTACGATAAAAAATTACTGTAAAATATATAAATACGTCTATAATATTATTATTATTAATATGCTAGAGAAATAATACAACTATGGTGCTCTAAAAATAATTAATCCTTAATATATGTATAGCATTAATATTATATAGTTATATTTTTATATTAACTTATTTAAAATTAATTTTTATTGTTTTAAATAATAGTAATTTATTTTCAATAACGTTTCAAACAACACATAATATTTTCAAACACAATGTTTCATAATTGATTAATAAAACAATATAGTTAACTTTATCAACATTTTCTGAGAATTTTTAACATTTAATTTTTGTGTATTATGATTTATTTTAAAATTATATTATTTTAAATACTTTTTGTATCGGTGTAAGATTATGTAAAAAACTATTTTATTTATATATTTTATGTACATTTTGTAATTTATAAATTAAATTGTTAGTAGAAATTAAAATTTTATTTTACTACGAAAATTGTGTTATTAGCAATTATAAAATTTCAATTATTTAATTTTAGAACGTTGTATTTGTGATTGAAAATATGCTGAAGGAAAATTTTTTAAAACTAAAATTTTCAAAGAAGCAAAATTTTTTATCTGGCTGCCACCCTCCTATTACAAAATGTGAAAAATAAATAGTTTTGTTTAATTTACTCCAAAGGTTTTGAACAGGCTAATATATACTATCAATAATTAAAAATGACAAGAACTCAGGACTTTCCGGATCAATTAAAACTGTCACTATATTTTATTAATCCTAAAAAAAAAAAAAAACACTAAACAGTATGGTTGATACTCAAAAACAATTTAATTTACCATTCTAGTCACTTTTGCTTTAACTAAAATTTAAAAAAACATATTTATCCAAGTTTGATATTGAATTTTAATATTTTGTACATCTATGCCTCACTTGTATGATACATATAAAACGTTAAAATTACTCCTACCTCGGCTCAAGTAGGTTAGATGGTTATAAAATGTATTAAAATAACTTATGATATAAATACTTTTCCTATTCTGCTCTTCTGCGTGGAAAAATAACGAAACATTTTTAATTTATCTTTATTTTTCTTAATTAAAATTGAAAAGCCAAAGTTTACAGACAAATAAATCTTAACGGGGCCATTATCAGTACTGTAAAATATGTTGTAAATTACATATTGACTAATATCTAGATAGTTTAATGTTTCTTGAAAATGTGGCTCTATTAAATATATGAGTCTGTTGGCAAATTTTCACATTTTTCCATGAAAAGTGTACTGAAGTTAAATTATTTTATCCACAGTTTCAGGTATTTATCTTATTAATATTATTAATGTAATATAAATATTATCTTATATTTAATTACATTTTTATTTATTTAATTTCTTTCATATAAAATTCAGATAACTGAAATATTGTATCAATATCAAATTCGAATCGTATTTATGTTAAAACTCAATTAATAACTAAAACGAAAACAAATTATCAAAAATTCATTATTATATACAATTTTTGTAATAAAGGTTAAAGCATACTTTTATAGATACAATTTTTAAATGTAACCTTTGAAGTTTTAAAGTTGTAAAACTTTTTCTTGAATAATAACCATGATTGTGATTGATGTCTATCATTTTTAAAGGACATTTTGTGCAATTTCCATTAATCGGTAAACAGTGTCATTATAAAATGCTTTCAAAAGATACTAAAGTCAAATAATTATTGGGTACTTGCAAACGCAGTTAAGCGATGGGAACAGATATTAAAATAAAATAATTAACAATATTTTGTTTTCAAAGCGTTGAGCACATACTTTTTTTTTGTTCCTCATTAAATTTGCATCTCTACTGTCCTGCGCATTGCCTGGTGCGTGTGAGCCCCACAGCCGTAATGCCATTCTCATATATACAACAGTTATAATGACAACGGGAACTAGATACTGGACAAATAGAAGCGTTACCCTGTAGAATAGCATAGAGCGCTCTGGAAGCCGAACGTTGTAGCAGAACGGTTTAACCAACTTCCGGCCGTCTGTAACATATAATAAACAAATTCAACTTAGTTATATTATATATATATATATATATATTATACAATGCATATAAGGTGATGTTTTTAAGAGAAAATATAAATTTTCTTAAAAAGCATTAATTTTTTAGAAATAGTTTTTACAAAATTTAAAAAAATTAAGTTTAAAAAAAATTCATGTGTATTTTATTTATTATAAATGTTTAAGACTTATTCGTCTAAACGACAGTATACAATTTTTATTGCATACTCAAAAGAAAAATTTTTTTTTAAATAATTAGTTAAACTCTTTAATTTGAAAGGAGAGTTGAGCAGGTCACAAAGGGTTATTCCATTAAATTTTGTTCCATTTTTCTGTTTATTGAAACTTAAAAACTTACAACTAATTTATTAAATACTCATTTAAAATCTTTGTACATTGAAGTTCTAAAAAACAAATTAGATATGGAATAAAAAATTAATGTTATTTATTTAACTAAATCCATAGTATAATTTTAATTTTAGAAAATATTGACTAGTAATGACTTCAAATTATACTTAAAAAAAATATTTTCAAAGCTATTAATACTTTTTGTGAAGACAAGTAAAGTTTTAATATACCTTTTACATGATCATTACATTTAGGTATATTATACTCTCTATCATACAGATAAATAGAGTACCTAATATAAAAATAGATAATAGAATAATTGTTTCATTGATATTTTTGATTTTCTTGAAGACAAGTATGGCATGGCATTAAATTAATTAATTTACATTGCCATTCGTTCAATTAATTTATGTAAGCCTGTGATATTAATTGTATAATATAATTCTTTTTCTTGACAATTATTGTACATTTACGTATTATAAAATAGCAATGCATGTATTTTTTAATTTTGTTGTATTTAGAATATTAATAGATTCTTTTAATATTTTACAATGTTAAAAAAAATATTGTTGTGTCTCAATAAAACATTGATTTTCTTATAACACTTATCATTAACTCCGAAATTGTAACTGGTCGTATCTAAACTAATTAAAATTTGATTAAAATAATTACAAGTCTAACTAGTATATTTTTTGAATATTATTATTGCCAATCAACATATTATAAAAAAAAATATTCTAAGCTCTAAAATTAAACAGAACCATATGAATTGTACATTTTGTGAATGCTTGCGTGATTATATTTTGTGAACACTCAATGATTGTTAGCTTTATATAGAGGTATGTGCAACATCTGCATATGATGTCTACATATTTATGTAATTTAGACAAATATATCCCTAAAATAATTTTAAATGTCATTTATTCTATCAAATTATTGTTAGTTATATCACAACGGCTTTAATATTAAATACCAAGTCACAAAATACATTTGTTTATTTAATCAAAAATAATTTTGAAATAAAAGTTGAAATAGTGTTTAGTAAAATAAATCTAAAATATTCCATTGGACTTAAGCCTCTGCGGGCATTATTTTATCAGAATTTTTTTTTAAAATTAATATTTCAATTTATAAATTAATACAATTGCATATATTATTAGTACGATAGTAAACCTAATTTTAGTATTTTACCTTATATTCGTATTGTGTATACATTCGTATACAGTGTTAGGAACATAAAGTAAATAAATCATCTGGATAAAGATAACAACATTAAATTTTATCTAAAATATAGATAAAAAATAAATATGTTTTATCCAGATAAATATAGAAAATAAAATAAAAGAAATAAATTATTAAAAAAAATATATACTTTTATTATGAACACGCCTGTATATACGTTTATTTTTGTCTTAATTTGTTACATGTTGTATATCATTAAACATTAACTTTAACACATCATATTATTATTAGTAATTAATATGAGAGTAACTTTTGACTAAAGACTACAAACAATTATATAACTTCACTTCTTAGTTCGTATCATGACATTTCGAATTGAAGAAATAATAAACGCAAAAAGATAACAAGTGAGGAAAATGTTTAATTTAAATATAGCATTTCTAAGAATACATTCTAAAATAACATACACAAAAACGCACACAAAAATTATTAATTAACAACATTAAAAAGATATTTACGAGTATTGTGTATACGAAATAATGTTTAGTATTGTTGTACATAAATGTATTAAAAATAGTTTACAGACAGTTCATAGATCTATGTATAAGACCTGAAATACGTTAATAGCATGTCACGGGATTATAACTTGTTGTCTGTTTATATTAATTGGTATTTTAATTAAGTTTTTGAATATTGATAAAATTATGGGAAATAACTCCGGTCGTGACAAACATTAGTAATATAAATATCTACGTATAATAAATAAATTAGTATATTGTATTTATATTTATACCTGAATTAAGAATATTAATAAATCGGGATAAATAATATTATAGTCTTTTCACAATAACGTCATATTATAATAGTAGCCTGTGTTATTTTATGTACAAGATGCGCCCGAGATTAAGAGAATAAAAGTGAAACATCTTAGGACAAATCTAGCAAATTAAAAAAAAAAAATGTATGCTATGAAGTTATCAAGGTAAGTGAAATATTTAGCTAAAATAAATATTTAGATAACTCGTAATTTTTTATCTGGATAAGATAAATGATAAAAAAAACAATTATCTAGATAAGTCCTAACACTACTTGTATATACAATAAGTATTTATGATATTTAACTACGATTGGACGGAAGAAAATTCATTAAAAAATAAAAATATTATTACTTATTACTCATTAGTATTAATTTATTAATATAAAACAAAAAATATTTATTTATTCTTAAGTGTTAAAATAAGGATTGTCTAAAACTTAGTGTTTGAGTTATTGTGATTTATTGATTACTATAAATTATTCTATACATCTATACTAAATCAATATTCAAAATCTGTGAATAAATCAATGGTAGTGTTGTTTCTATTGTTTTCAGTTTTTAACAATCTTGATACAAGCATATTATTTTAATTATTGTAACTTAGAACATATTTTTAATTTTCATACTCAAACATAACGTGTTAAATTAAAAATGTATGGAAATTCATCAAGGGAAATACAGCAATTGTACAGAATTTAAATTTTTTTAATTGAGTAAATTTAATTTTATTATAGTCCTTAGGTAAATTAAAATAAATAATTATACTTAAAGTGTTTAACAGATTATAATATTTGTTTTATGCATTGAATTATTTGCATAATAGTGTATGACTGATACTCTCTTAATAATCTCAAATCTTCCTGTTGAACAAAACAATGTAATATTTTCGTTAAGTTTTTCATATTGAGCATTTCATTTACGTATTTATTGCTTATTATAAATTTAATATATTTACTTTAAGTGTAAAATAATATATTATGTTGATTAAAATTATCAACGAATAAACGGTTTAACTTTTCAATCAAATTCTCATCTGTTCATTTTACCCAAATACCCAATATAAATATTACTCATTGTTGAACAATGAGGTATATCTTTTGACTGCAGTCAGTAGTGTAAACAATGTATTTCCTACATAAACCGGAAATAATGATGCATGGTGTTTAGAAACTGTTTGAAGAAACAGTTGTAATATAAAAGGGAATTCGTCATATAAATAAAATTACCACTAACCTCTATCTTCGTATTCGATAAATTCCACTCTGAGAGCAATAGCCATTGGTGTCGCAAGTACAAAAGCTATTGCCCAAATGGTGGCTATTGACATTTTTGCTCGGAATTTCGATGGTATTGCGCTGTTAACAATACGAAATAACAATAATACTAATAATAAATCATGACTGTTAGCACAACAATTATTTATACATTTTGAAATGTAATAACTAATAATTATATTGAGGTCTGTTTGTTGTGTAATATAATTTATTTTTACCAAGACAACTTACTAACCTGAGCGGACTGAGAATAGCTCTGTGCCGATCAACTGCGATCGCAGTTAGTGTAAAAATGCTCACATTTACGGAAAGTACTTGTACGAACGGACAAAATGGACACATTAAAGCAGGTAAATTCCATCGTTGCAATAAGGCAGCCTGAAACTTAATTATCATCAAATTTCTATATTAATCGTTTATTTAATCAACCATGATGTTATTTTTTTAACGCATACATCTACACCATCCAGTCTAGTATGCACTTAACTCCGGTATTGCATATTGTATTATTTATAGCTACCGTTCAATATTATATGATATAATTAAACTAACTATGATAGTTAATTACGTAAATAGGTTTGTAATTTAATTATGTTAAATTTTTATCCCAACAGGTACACCTAGAGGCTAGAATCTAGGTCCTAAATGATTATTAGTACCTATCCATGTACATAAATTTAACTAGACAAGTAGCCGAAATAAAATATGGTTTATAACTATTACATTTAAACAAATAAAAAAAATTTATATTAAAGATAAAATATAATATACATATTGTATCACTTAGACAATCATAATTCATTTATTCTCTATTTATTTCTCGTTTTGATTTATTAATTTTTGTTTTTCATTTTTAAGACAAATTTGTAGATCCTCAATTAATAAAATACTTTAATTTATTAGTTATTACACCCTTTCCTAAAATAAATATAAAAGTGTAATTTCTATCAAAACTGATAATTGTAAGTAAAATTAAATTTATTTTATAAGTTTTAACTTATGTCATTGTAAATGAAAAAAAATGTGACTACCCATATTTTTAACATTTTTTAATTCCATCAATTACTAAAACTATTTCAAAACACATATTGAATTTTTATAAGTACGAAATACGAAGAACAAATGTATATAACTCATTTGATTAATAAAATAACATCTAAAAAAATATTAAATTAAAAAAGTTTATAAATAGTTTAAAAAGATTTTCAAAATAATATTATGACTATTAAATACTTAAGAATTTCATTAAATTGTCATATCTCCATGATTATAATAACAATATAATTAAAATTGAGAATTGTACATAAATATTTTTAAATCCTTACTGTTTTTGATAGTTTTTTAAATAAAACTTTTTAATTTAAAAAAATAGTTTTATGAATTTTTATTTATTTTAATAATATTTAACTTATGTATAATGATTTTTACTGAGATATCTTTTACGGAACTATCTGTACCTACCTTATCTTTAAAGATATTTTATTTGTTAATATGGCTCAATAGTGAAACTGGTATAGCCACATGTACCCTTAATTTAAATAATGTGTTGTAGGTAGTACAAACAGAATCGGTGAATAACTGCACTTTTAATACACAGCATTACCAATTGTACATCTGTTAAATAAGTTCAATAAAATTACTTACTTGAAATGGTATTGAAAATAGGCCGATAACAATATCGGCTAATGCCAAGTTTGCTATGTACAAGTTGGTTACGTTATGCATCCGTTTACTGGACGTTACAATCCATATCACTAAAGCATTGCCAACCACTGCCATGACCGAAATTATACCATAGAACATTGACAGAAGAAAAATTATGCTTATGGGCACATCGTATAGAAATGTAGCTATAATATTAAAATAATAATAAAGTATATAAAAATTGATTGTTCTAGTTAAAAATAATAAATAAAGAAAACACGTTTTTTTTTATAATTAATTATCAATATTATAATATATATTATATTTTAATGACAACAGTTTTTTTAAACTGTTTAATGTCATAAATATAGTCTTCTATTTTTTTTTTAATGAAAATTATCTTTTTAAACTATCAAATAGATGATTTTTTTTTTTTTTTAATTTTCGATGTTTAAGCGAATAGATTTTGAGTCATTTAATTTTTCTAAAAATCCTAAGTATTCGAATTTTAATAAATACAATTTTATTCATACATATAAATATATAAAAGAAATAAAATAATAATGCCCCTTCCTTGGTAACATGCTTGGAAAATATAGCCATTTATTAATAATTTTAATAAAATAAATAACATATTTTGAATTCTTAACATTGTAAACACGTACTAAATTATAAATTTATATTATCATATTAGACCCAATTAAATATTTAAATTTAAATTAATAAGATGATTTTAGGGATTACTTCGAATTTAATGTTATTCACTTCTAAAAATTTAACTACATCAGTGGTGTAATATATGATGATTTTTGAATAAATTGTACGTGTGCATGAATTGATTTAACTAACATTTAAGTACCTAGCTAAATTTTAGAGTTATAGAATTGTAAAATATTACTTACAGCGATTACATAGCTTTGTCCAAGCGATAAAAATATATAAAATCCGGGAATGTATATATAAATACTATACACTGATGACTAATTACAGTGTTTTATAGGTATTATATTATAGTATGGAATTGTTTTATATTCATTAAGTTTTTTAAATGAACAACATTTGGATTATGACATATACTATTATAATATCAGTGCATTAAATCAGATTATGAAATAAAACATAAATCATTATAAATAGAATTGGATGGTAATAAATTATTATGATGTTTATTACCTTATAGTTATAGATTTTTATACTTATGATAACCACAAAATGTTACTTATGCGATGCTCAGTAGGTATACATATATTTTTTTTTATTATGGATACATATAATATTATAATAATGCCATGATTTTAATATCAGTAGGTAATATTTAAACAGACAAAATCGCACTAATGAATGTGCTTAATAATGTATATAAAAGTTTTTAAATTAGATACAGAAAAAAATACTTTTGTTCGTAATAGGCACAACAAGTATTAAAATAAAAAGCGGGATGCGGGATATGCAATAAAGATAAAAACAAAACGGTGTATTTTAATACGTTAACTGTTTGTAAAACAAAATGGAGAAAAAAAATCCTTTTTAACTTTTTACACCTAAAAATATACGTTTTAAATATATAAGACTGATTATTCATTCACTTATTCATTAGTCTAATTAAAAGTTTGCGTTATAATTTAATGAATATGTTTTTAAAATGCATCTCAATGTTTTCTACTCAATATATGTAATATATTTATACTTTTATTTAAAAGACAATATAACGTTATACATGTAACACAATAATATGTAATGTATACGTGTTTAAATAATAGTCTTACATTTTTTTTATCCATTTGCAAAATGGCACTATTATTACTTAGGATACGCCCTTAGTATGATGTATATATTATGAAGGACTAACTTTACTATACGTGTGGTATATCTACGTCATATGTACATTATTGTTATAGTTGTTTGTGCCTTTACAATTCTCAAGTAGAAATGCTATTGTTATTATTATAACGTTAAACTTTTTCCAGTAAGAATCTTGTATGTTGGAATTAAAAATAACAATTCATCCTAATATAAACATAATATAATAATATATGAACCAGAAAGTGGAGTAAAAAAAAGTTTTTGATGAAAGACTACGGTGGCATAAGTATACTAGAATGAATTTGAATGAATTGAGTGACGCGTCAATGAATCGCGCCTAACTATCAATAAACGGAAATATTGTTGGCGTTGAATTCGAATGAGATTGGATTATATAGTATATTATAATTTTTATATTATTTTCTCTCAAGTCACGTGCTCGAACCGTACGTTTTTTGATTTAGTAGCAGTACCTGTAACGCAACACTTACGGAACTAGAGAGAAACGTCTATGAAAAAATACAAAATTATAATAACTAAAATCTTTGGAAATCGCTACAATCCTCTCTTGCCATCCATCAACCAATCACTGGGCGTGATGCACGATCTATCACCGTTTTCGAATTATATGCACGTAATTAATTAAATTTATAAAATATTCATAAGAGTATAATATCAAATAGAAAATTATTATATGCATATAAGTACCTATATAATATATTGTTAAAATTATCAATTGTTTCTCTTTGTAATGCAAAATCTAAACTATGAAGTGTTTACGGCGAAAAATTTGTTTTAGATAATCTCTCAATCGATACGGAAAATGTCACTAGTAAGTGCACTCTTTACTTTAGACGTAAGTTATATCTATACTTACGCAAAAACACTTATTCACACACAAACTATGTAAAATTTGCCAAAAAGGCTTTTAAACGGGTAAATGATATTGATATCAATGGTATTAAATAATATTATACTTATTAAATGTATGTTATACATGCTTTATTTACCTCCAGAATTAATTTCACGAGCATGCAAAAAATATTTAAAGGCAATATTGTAATTTTAATTCATCTGATGGTTCAAGAACTAAAATATTATTACTGAATCGTTAAAAAAAAGACCAGTTGAATACGTTTTAAAAAAATATTTAAACACTTATAACATAAAAATGAATAATGCTTACAACTAACTCATTTTTAAAATAAATGAGTCCATAATAATTATAAAATTAATTATTTTGAAAACGTTTTTGATTTTTAATAGACCAAACATATAGATATATCTGAAAACTAAAAGGCTAATTGGCTGTTTAAGTAAGGTTGGCAAAGGACACGTTAATACTTACCTACACATTAATAAATAAACCCAACGAAAAGAAACCAATATGTAAATCTTGTAAACGATGGCTTGTTAGAATAAACAAATACTTGAAAGGTTTGAAAATAAAAAGAATTGATATGGATGATAAAAAACTAAGGAGAATTTTCATAAAAATATGGTTACATTTTTTTATAAAAATCAATGATTCAACTATTATGTTATCATACTATTCAATTTTATAATATTTTGACTATAATATAATATAATATTTTAAAACATAAATAGTTAACTTAATATTTGTGATTTAATTTTATATAAGTGCTGCATATGATGCTCATGGTCTAATTGTTTTACAATTTGATGTAAATAAATATTGTGGAAAATACAAATATGTTAGTATACATTTTATATAATTCATATAAATAATGCAATATACTACTATATTTCATTATATTTATGTTTGTATCAATATTATTATGATTATAAGAGAAATTTAAATAAAATTAAAACCATAATTATTTACAACACAAAATTTAAAAAAAATATATACCTATTTTGGATTTGATAATTTTACTAAAGAAATTATTTATCAGTTAATAAAGTTATAAATATTTTAAAAAAACACAAAAATCAAAAATCTAATATTTTTTGTTGATCTTGAGCCAGGTATAACAAATATAAGGATATATTTGGTGAAATATCAATATTCTATACCAATTGTATAGTATGGTGACATACATTTATAAATCTGCTGTGAATTGTCTAAATTTCTAATATTTAAATACTCGAAAGAAATAGTGTTCTAATTTGTCCATAAATTGCAACAAATCTAAAGAGTCAACTCATTATAAATAAATCAAACTAACAATAATTCACTTTTTGCCAATCCTCTAAAGGATTTTAAATTACTTATAAATTTATCGTTCTAATTTTTCACTCCAGTTCTTGATCACCTTGACTACCAGTTTAAAATATAAAATATTTAAATCATCTATTAGCTGTTTATTTGACTACTGGCTACTACAGAATTCCTTCGGTTTAGTCAATTAAAAAAATAATTAATGAATACATTAGATAAAACTTAAATTGACCTAGCAATCATGGAACTTAATAAACGAATTTATTTTTAATTGAAATTAATTTGCATAAAATTTATATTTAATAATTAATAAATAATGATGTTTTTTGTATAAATAATTAATTTGATTATAAGTACTAATAATATATAATCAATGGTAGTACGTACACATATACTTCAGACAATATTATTGTGTTTAAGTAAAATATTTGAGTCTTCAAAGATTTATAATTAATCATTTACAACTAAGATACTTATATGAATAAATCAACCGATGGTACAAAATATGGTTTACGATCAAGGAGTATTAAAATTAGTAAATATTATAAATGTTGAAGTTGCGTGAAACAAATTCTCTAAAAAGAAAATGAAAAAAAAAAATCAATACTTTTTGAAATGTAAGATTTTCCTTCTGTAGTTTTTATGCATATTTGTATTAAAAATATTAAGTTGGATAAAAATGAAGGACAAGTTCTTTTATTTACTTACGTTCTATATACAAATCCGTGTGATTAGTATAATTATTGCATCTATCTACTGCAATCGAAATGTTACTTTTTAGATTTATATTTTCTTCGAACGATTCATTGCATAAAATTGTGTAATGCATATCATCCATTTTATATAATTTTTATAAATCTGAAAACAAATTTATTAAACATTATTAATTGATAAGAATTAAACATAATATTTAAAATTACGTATTATTATTAAATTAAATTGTTAAAATTATAGTATTATAGTTAGGTATTAGATTGTTTTTTTTTTTTTAAAGTTTCGAAAGTTTTAACTCCTTGTAATGATGGTTCATATTATATCTATGAAAATATTAAAAAATCGATTATTATTTTATTTTATTTTATTTTTAAATACATTTTATTATGAATACAATAACCAAAAAAAAATCATAAGACTAAATTCTTAATTCTGTCAGATGTCAGCATAACTCCTTAAATACATATAATATATATATTGAGAGTTAATGTCATAATCTTTTCAAAGTGTTATAAAAATGGTTTAACAAATTTTAGAATAGAGTTAACAATTTTAGAAAAATACCACTTTTCAAGTGAAGATTACATTAGATTTCTTGAATAAACGCTTAACGTTAGTGAAAATAACCATAATAGTTTATGGAAAAAAAAATCCTATTTTCATATCAAGCATTTTTTTATTTTAATTTCAGTCTGATCAACCTTAATGAAATTGAATCACGCTTTTTGGAAGTACTTTTTGTCTTATTATAACTAGATACTAGATGTATAATTCTCGTTATAAGTTTTCTAAGGAGCAAGTTAATTTTATAGTCTTAGCATCAATAATACATTTCAACTGTTACATATATGGTATTTTTTTATTTTTTTATTTAAAAATAGTTATAGAAAACTGAGTTAGTTGACAACTATGGCTAATAACTACGGTAAAACCATAAATATTTTATGTGTACTATGTATAAATATTAGTTTATTTACAAGCAATAATAGTTTTTATTTTATAGCAAGGATAAAAAATACAATTTGTTGTTTAAAATATAAAAACAAACAAGCAAATCTATAAATATTTAAAAAAAAAAAAATGTTAACCATTTTATATTAATTATAAATTATTTAATATCTTATGACAAAAAAAGTAATTATTATGAATCTAGTAATTTTTTTTTCAGATTAAGATTTTACAAAACTTTGAAACATTAAAATGATTTTAAAAAAATTCTCGGAAAATATTTTCTTTTAAAACCTGTAGTACATAATATTATGTTTATATTAGGTTTGAGAACATTTAAAATATGTATAGTTTTTACATACTATTAAAATTCAGTGGCACCAGTAATTTGAATTCCGATCATAACATTTCCCGAGGAGTAAAAACATCAGATTCTTGAACGGATACTCACACATTAGTTATTGGCGTTATTGCAAATGTGATTCTATGATTTTTTCCATTAAAAACTATAATCTGTATAAATATGTTTATTATACAATTTATATTTATTATCGATATACGTTTACTCGTAATTATTTAAAACAGACGTATTTTTGGTAAGATATAATTATCAGTAAAAAAAAAAAAAAAAATAATAAATAAAAGGTAAGATTCGATGTATACATTTTGTTGATATTAAATTATTTATACGAAATTTAAATATTTAAATAACCAGAAATACTTAAATATATTATAGTATAAATGGACAAGTAACCTAAGATGATATTTTATCTCGAATTTATTTTTAAGTTCAAAATGATAATGTTAAGATTTTCTTAGCTTGAAAAACTGTTATTAATTTAAATCTGAACATATATTTTAAGTCAGTCATATTGTCCAGAAGTCTAAAATTGTTTTTGGTTTACCAGCTACCACAATATGATTTTTATAACAGATGCATATAACAAATAGTAAAATTACTTAAAAAAAAAATATTTCAGCAAAAATGTAATCACTTTTTTAAATCCATTAAACTTATAAAATATATTTTCTGACAAGTGGTATACCAAAAAAGTATATTAAATATTAATAAATGTAACTTATATTTTTAAAAGGATGTACCCTGAAATATATTTTGTTTTTTTCAATTACCATACATGTATATTACTATAGCAAAACCGTTCTTAGAATTTATTATTTTATGGTTGTGAGGTTCAAGTAAGGGTATTAGGGCACAATGGGTTCATTTTTTATAATCTATTATTATAATATTGTTATCATCAGAAATAATATATTTTTTAAAGTCATAGTATGGCTACCATACGTTAGATGTAATCAAATTGAGACCAGATTGACATGGGAACCTAATCCTTGCGTATAATATTGAAGACTAGAAGTTATTATCGGTATTGCCAGTAAATGGCATAAATGATTTTCAATGTTAAAAAATAAATTAAAATATGCAGAAGACGTTTTTAATTAAAATAGTTTATTATATCAGCATATTAAGTTAAATGAAACTTGAAACTTTTACTAAATAGTTAAATATATGCCTAGTTTATTCATTTTTATACATTAGAATACTAAAAATGCTTTTTTTTTAAAAAAAATTGAAGACATAAAATAATTAAAAATTATTTTTATTTTTTAAAAAATATTTTTAGTGTTATATTATTTAATTGTAATCTTGTAATTGCTTACAATTTTTCCTATAATTTACGATACTTGTTATTTTTATTCATATTATTCATTAAATACTATTATTATATCTGATATTAAAATATTTTTATATTTTTTATACTTATAGCCAATTGGTTTGATCGTTCGGAAATAATATATCAAATATATTTATATTTTAAATAAAATTATAAGGTATTGCAGAAATAATAATAATTTTAAAAATGTGCATAGTATAAAGTTTTTATAAACTTATATATTAATACCATTTGATTTATCATTTACATAATATATTGAATTATATATATATGTATAATGTAGATTATTTATTTTTCATCAGTATGAAAAGTATTAAATTTTTTTTTTAGTAATATACTTGTAAAATTAATATCAGATACTTATTTATTTAAAAATTATAAAAAAATAAATATTTTCAAAATAGGCTACTATTCACGTGATATTGTGTGATTGAAATTCACAACCTATACATTAAACAAAGAAAATATTTACCCACAAAAGATTATTTTTACCATGAATCACTTTTCTTATTTTTAAATTTATTTGCTTGGTAAAAAACAAAAAACTATAATAATTAACAACAGCAATATTTGAAAATAATAACAATTTTCTGATTTTAAAACATTAAAATACTTAGCTACAAAGACGTATTAATTAAACACATAACAACTGAATACTATCAAAAGTTTTATTTTATTTAAAAATTATATACAAATATACGAGGGACATTAAAGATGAATGATTTGGTTTTTGTTTTTAATACGATTTGCATATTCTTAAAAAAATAATTTTTTGTGTCTGCTACTTGTTTTAGAGGTGAAAATTTTACAATTTTAAACTTTTAAAGTGTTTTAAAGTAGATATTTGTATTTAGTAGGTACTATAATATATATATACCCCATAGAATATCTTATAATACTAGAGATAAGCTGAAAAAAAATATTTCACTTAATACCAATTTTTAATAATTTTATTTTGAAATTATTAAAAAAAATATAATGTAAAAAAATCTAAAATCAATTATAACTTTAGTAACACGGCGTGTTAAATAGGCAAATTAGCTACATATTTTATTTTATAAGCTGAACAGGTACCCCGACAAAAGTAAAGAAGTAGTAGTAGATTGACATAATCGAGAGTTTATGTTGAAGATCATTTTCAAGGTATTTCATTTAATATATACATTCATCAATTAATATACATATTTTATTATTTATTTTAGATTCTGATCGGAGTGATAAATGTATTGATTTCATAATGATGTGTGTGTTTTTTTTTTTGTGTCTGTGTACAGCATAAGTAGTCGAAATGATGCTTCAATTTCAAACTTCGGGGGTGGTTTCTGATGGCAAAGTGAATATCTTTGGTACATTATAGAGGTAAAAAGTAAACATTTTCTAACAGTTTTCAAAAAAATCGAGAAAAACAAAAAAAAAAAATGACGGAAAAACGGGAATTTTTACACAAAACCAGTTTTCGACCAAATCGATTTTTTTATATAGTTGTAATTATAATGATATAACTAATCACTGTAAATACTTGAAATTTTCACCAAATTTTTATGTTAAAATTATCTATAAACTGTTTAATTTTCAAAATATTTTGACTTTTTTTGAGCTATTTATAGACAACTGAAATTATCGATTTTTATGAGAATTTTTTTTTTTTTTTGAAGTGTTGATAAAAAAATGTTGAAAATTTAATACATGGTTTCTTATGAGTTGTTCTTATTGTAGCTAAAAAAATTAAAAATCGTCCATCACAATTTTTTTTTATAAACGTTTTTAGTTCAAATATTTACAAAATCTATCGAAAACGCGAAAATTTGTAAGTAATTTTGAAGTTGAAAAATCATAACATTTTTTGTGTTTATAACTAAGGATTAAAATTATAATACTCTATGTTTTCCCTAAGTTTTCCTCCAAGTACTATAGTAAAAACTCAAAGCATCATTAAAGGAAAAATTTTAAGTGCGTTTGAATTTTAAATTTTTACGAAATAGCGTAACGATAACGATTTATCCTCAAACGATTTTAAATATTTGTGAATATTCAAAAAAGTATAAGTCGTAGATACTTGAATATTTTACTAGTTATTTAGATTGGCATTTTCTTTATATGATTTAATTTTCAAAATATTTTAACTTTTTTGAGCTATTTATAGACAACTGAAATTTTCAATTTTTCTGAAAAGTTTTTTGTAAAGTGTTTATGATATTTTTTTGGCCCAATCAAAATACTTGAACATTTAATACAAAATTCCTCATAAGTTATTCTTATAGCGATCAAAAAATTTTAAGAATACATAGGCACAATTTTTTTTTTTATTAGCATTTGAAGTTCAAATATTGATAAAAATTCGTCAAAACCATGAATATTTGCAAACTATTTTGTTGGTATAATTCATAAAAATTAATAATTAATTGATTAACTAAGAATTTTGCAAATGCGTTCTAATTGAAAAATAAAATATTTGTCACCTCTTAATGTACAGCAGAGCGGTACCCACTTGCCCGCTTTTTTTTATTATTATTATTTTTTATGTATATACTTATATCAATTTTATTAAATTATAAATATTTTTATCAATTCTTCTATAATATATTAATTATATAACAATATTATATTATATGATTTGAAATTTGAACTATATAAAATTATTTATTGCTATTATAAAATTACTTCTATAATTCATACTGGCGATATGTGTGCTGGCGATATTTATTCCATGTGGTATTTTACTGGCGATATTTTGTCGGCGATTCAGCTGAAAATATAATGATAATTTTATTTTAAACAATTTATTAAATGTACTTTATTTGTTTATTTTTAAGTACGGTATGATACTTTTTTTAAAATCTTAAATACCACCTACTTTAAAAGAATAAATTACGTTACACGAATAAAAAATTAAAAATATTACACAAGTAATGATGCATGTGTTTTAAGTTTCAGTGCATCTCGGAGTAAGCCAAATATCATTTCCTACCTACGAAATTACTGGGAGCTTGCATTTAGTTATCTAATTAAATATTTACTGTTTTGCATCTTCTAGAATATTATCTAGTAATCTTGGTTATTGTTATTCTTCGTTTAAGTATCCGATGTAAGCAAAATTAAAACTAAAAATATCTATAAAAGAAAATTGTGCTTATATTATATAGTTTTTTTATAATTTTTTATTTAAAAATTAGGTATTTATGAAGAATATTGTATTCAATTTTGAACCTTAAGCTATAAAAATTGAAATTTACATAAAATTTGAACAGAAAAACAATCTATAAATGTTTGTAATCCTTGAGGAATTTTAATAAAATTCAAATTTAAGATCTTCATACATTATTTTTATGTATTTACGCAGTATTTTTAATTTTAGTAATGAGAATTTATAAGGTTTATTGTTGAAATTTATAAATGAGTGAAGGTCGTTTTAGTTGAATCTTAAATGTATAGATTAATTCGGAGTTACACCTAGATCAATGCATTGAAATTTATAAAATACTAATTTATTTTAGTTGCAATATAATAATATAATTTGTACCTCATCATTATATCATTTTAATATGTAGATACATATTTGAATAACTGCTAGTTTTTTGCTATTATAATTTTTTGGTGATGGTTTATTTAATCAATGTTAAGACTATTAGACTAATCAGCTTAAAGTTATATTTGCCTAACGATCCGAACTCGAACTTGAAATTCAATTGCTATAGAGTAATTTAAACAATATTTTTTTCCCATTTTGGAGTTTGATTCCACTATAGACTTATCGATGAATACTTTTTTAGATATAATTTAATAAGTACATTGATTAAGAGTTGAATAATGATTGCTGGATAGTGTTCGTTTAATTTATAAACATTCACACCTATTAAGTTCGTCCACTGATGCATTTTATGAAATCCTCATCGATTACTTGTATAGAACAAATAATAGATTTTGAATTTTTTCATATTAAATCCTAAAATAAATTTAAAAAATGAATTTAATAAAAATAATAATATTTGCATCATGTTTTATTTTTAGTTTATTATTGATTAATGATATGATTTATCTATTAATTTATTATCAAAACATTTAATTTAAATATTTCAAGTATGTACAGTTCAATTAATATACCAGTAGAAATATACATACATACTTTCTGTAAGCACTATTTGTAGTAGGATTAATTCATTTAATTAATATTTAAATATTTTTCAAATTTTAATAGTAATTTAATACATATTTAAACGTTATGTTTAGTGACAACGATAAATAAGTATAGGACTATTTATGAAACAGACGTGTAAGTAAACCATCTTTTAATTTTCAGTTTTGTTTTTTTTATTATTATCATTAGTTAGTAACTAATTAAACAATTGTACTTTTCTATATTTATACAGAAAACTTTTTATCATGGCAGAGCTGAACTATATAAAAATAAGCTAGTTATCTTTATTAATATTTTGAGTGATTATTTAATTTTTTTATTTAAAATGGTTTTTTATTTTGTGTATTTTAGTTACTAATAGATTTTTTTAAGGAATTTAAACTGTTTATTAGTGAAGTTGCCTTGCTGTATTTTTTTTCATACTATTATTCCATGTATAACATTTTAGAATATTTTTATAAATAGATTCAAATATTGTGTTAGTATTAATTGAACAATTTTAAAAATAAATTATTTTAATATTACTTATATCGAGTATGTTACGTAATTTTTTAAAATAATATATAAAATCTTTTTCGAATGCGCGTTATCAAAGTTTTAGTGTGAGATGTTCATTTTAAGTGTTTGTCATATATTACGGTCACATTTGTATTATACGTGACTTCATATAATTCTCAGAGACTTTTTTTCTGTATTTTAATTTTTGTTTTTATCGAATGTATATTAATGTAACTGTAATATAATTTTAACTGGAAAATAAACTTTGGTTAATGAAAATTCTATATAGATTATTGATAATTTAATAATAAACTATTTTTGGTATACCATTCATAAACATTTGATAATTCTAAATTTGCTTTAGTTTCTCCCTCATTTCAATTATCATTTATTATCTACCTTCAACAAATAGAACTAAATCATCAGCGAAAGCAATTATACTTCTGTTTATGTCTAATTCTATTTATCCATTTGGATAAATTCAGAATAGTATAAAATCTAAAACCTTTCTGAAAGAGGGGGGAGGCAACGTATACTAAAGTCTTTGGATTACTTGCTAGTTCATTCATTTTTACTATTTGAGGTATATTATATAGAAATAATTTAAACCAATATTAAAGGTATTTTTTTCTATAAGTTTTTCTAATTTATATAATAAGAATTTGAGTTACTTAATCAAAAACATTTTGCTATATTTAAAAATACTAAAAATGTACCACTATTAAGTGAATTATAAGTTAAATTGGCCAAGCACGTTATATCATCCCCACTACTAATATGTTCATGCAAACAAAATCGCATATAATTTATAGCATTTTTATACGTTAAATATTTGTAACTAATTTTTTGCTAACTTATTTGGTACTTTAAATATTACAAAAACTAACGTGTTTGGGTAACAATTTGTAAATTCTTTTATATTTTTTGTTTAAAAAATGGATTTTTATTCCTGTTTTTACTTTTTTACTGTAAAATATATCATTAACATAGTTAAATTTGTTCTTAATATTTATAAATACAACTAAATTTGATTAAAATTATTTCTATAAGTCTTATATAATACAAATCCGTCTGTTTTAAAATTAATTTACATCTTTCATGCATACAATTAGTTAATACAATACAATCTATATATTGTATAGTATTATTTAATATACTGGTAGTTAATTATTGAATGCAATTTTTTTGTATTACAAATATTTTAAAATTATTAATAATTGAAAATACATTGGCATTGATAATTATGAAATTATTAATTTAATATTATTGTTTGTTTCATAAACAATATAACAATATTATATTTAATTAAATTACGAGAAAATTAAGGTAAAAAAAAAAAAAAAAATAAATAACTGAAATTACAACAAATACCTACCTATTTTAAATTATGCCAATCATTTTCATTTCTGATTCTGTAGACTCTGCATTGTTCATTCTTGTGTATTGGAACATCCGAATAATTTATTCATTCAAATTTAAATCTCTTGTTTTTTACTATTTTTTCAATTTCCAAAACAGGACTCTTCTATATTTTTTTAAATCTTCGTTAATATATAACTTTATGAATGGTTAATCTTCACTTTTTTGTTAAGTTATTAATTTATTTTTCTTACTTAATGATAATAGTTTATTTTTATCTTCTTTAATTGAAAATAAAACTATTATCTCTATATCTATTTAATGTTGTAATGATAACTTTTGTGCTTTTTTCATGTCAAATTTTTTATTAAATTTATGTGATATCATCTAACTTTAGTTTTACAATCTTCATTAGAAGCTATTGTTGTACCAACTATTTTAACAGCATTTTCCAAGATTCTTTTATATTAATTCTTTTATTTCGATTTACTATACTTGACCTTCTGTTGTTATTTAATTTTTTTCAATGAAGTATTTGATTTAATTTCGATCTCTGACCTGGTTTATTTTATCAAACATTTTACTTACTGTATTATTAAATTTACCGAATTTGTTTCATATACTAAACTGAAGTTAGTTTCAAGGCATTTTTTTTTCTTTATTTAAGTCATATACTACTTTTTTATTGCTTCATTTAATCATGAAATCATAATATATCATTTTCATTTGTTTTTGGCATTTTAAACATTAAAAAAATATATATTTTTTTTTATTTAATATTTTTTGCAATAATAGTGAGTTTTGATTTTGTAATTGTTCGTTTTAGAGCAAATAGCAATATTTTTTTTTTTAACTTAAAAAATATATTGTTATTTTTAAGTGAATGCGTGAAAAGCATATTTTTCTTCGTTAGGTATGATTATTAGGATGGCGTGAATAGATATGGTATCAAATTTCTTCAACATGCTTCAATTATTTTGTTGTGGTTACTTGATATGTGTGACAAAATATTATTAAAGAAATATTAAAAATATCGAAAGATATTGTTATACTCTTTTAGGAAAATATAGTATTGTATTTCTTAATCAATATTAAATAGCGTTTAAATAAAAACTAAATTTTTAAGTATATTTTATTACTTTCAAATTTATGATTTAACTAATTATAAATATGTATATATTATTATTTTGATCTGTTTTTAATTACTTAATTATTATAAAAGATTAATTAGATTATTATAGATTATAATTGATCACTGTTAAAGTGCAGCGTGTTATAAAATGATTCAAGAATAGTTTTATTTTTTAATTTATTAATTTAGGTTTTATTCAAGATTATATTAAATTATTATACAATAATTTATAAAATGTTATAAAATTGTAGAAACGTATTAAATTTTGATTAATTTAGTTTATTGGATTCAAGATGCTTGTAGAAAAAATATAGGATGGGGTTATGCATGTAGCTGGACAAAGGTTGACAAGCATATCAATATTTAGGTAACCCATCTCTGAAACAATAAATTTTACATTTGAACTTTTCATTGTTTTTAATCTACATCAAGAAACAGAGCTACAATTAATATAAAAACAAAATCGTCAAAAAAAAAAAAAAAAACGAATACTAACTGAACTCGACAATAGACCTTGCCCGTTTCATACACTAAAGTGTTGTTAATTAAATTTGCACTATTATATATAGTCTAACATTGAGTATAATGTGTGGAGAATTAGAACTCTTATAATTTTTTTATTAATTAAATAATTATCTAGTACCATATTAAAATAATGTTGTACTAAACATAAATTTATATTTTGTGTACATAACTAGTAGGAATATTATTATAGTTTCATGTATAAAATATTACAAAAAATAAACAAAGAATATTTAGTTATTTATTAATTTATGTATTATGAATTAAATTTATCAATTTTAAATTATCTAAACGAAATTAAACAAGTAATATTTATATTTATTTAATTTGTACATTTAGTTAACAGTTTAATTGGTTTGAATTACTAATTATTAGCGTATGTGTAATATGTATAATGAGTAAAATATACGTAAACATATATATGCCGGTGGTTTATTTGCTTTTATGGTGTTTATTATAGTAATGTGAATCTAAAAATATTTCCAAAAAGAAAATATAAGTTTTTTTTTTTTTAAATCATGAGTATTTACTTAATACTGGTATATTAAAATATTGTAGGGTTATAATTTAGTAAAATATAATCTAGATACGATTGTAGCTTTATTTTAAATTTTAAATACTATAGATTATATACAATATATATAATTTTATTGTTCTTTATTAGTATTCAATACAAAAGCTATTGTTATGATAATAGCTTAATATTAACAACAACTATTTAAATTAAAGTTTTATATATTTACAATTAAACATTTTCTAAAGTCAGAATCTAATCTATAAAAAATTGGTTTTTTCTTTTCGAAAAAGTGATATAATTGGATTCTAAGATTTTGATTTTATATTAAAGTTATGCATTAACCATAAGACGCAGTTCTAACTATATGAATTAACAGCTTGGTTTACCAAACTTTATGAGTGGCATATGCTGTATATATTTAAACTTAAAGAAATATTAGATGCAGTTCTTAAACAGATATTCGGAAGTATAATGATCCATGAATAATTAATAAATATTTTCTTTTGTCATGATTATTAAATCATTGTTAGTTTTAGATAGTATCAAATTAGTAACAGGTGCTAAAATAAATATAATATTATATTATATCGTGGAATGTAACTGATACTTAATTCATAATATATTATGATTCATTATATTGAAGTTTAAATAAGAAGTATGTTTTTTTGATTTATGTATACTTAGTATCTATTCTATTGGTGTTCGTGCGCCTTGTTTCAAATCAAGTTTATATGCAACCAATAACAAAATATATTAAATTTATTTTAGACAAATTGGTAACTGACTAAAAACTATTCGGAGAGAAATTTATTAGAATTGTTTCTTAACTAAGCATTTTAAGTATAACTGATATCAGTTTATGAACTATTAAATGGTAACGTATAGTTTTGACATTGTTATGGTTAATATTTTAGTAATTTAATTTATCACAAGAGTAGGGTCGTTTAGTAGTTAATAATGTTATTTTTTTATTAATGTTATGAATATCAGATAATGAACTATATCTTTGATGCTTTTTATATGATAAGAAGGAAATATTTTTTTTTATAGATTGTTGAAAATAATCAATATACCTATTATTCATGCTTTATTTAATACGTATATTTTACGTGCTATTATTATTACTATTTTAATTTGCATTTTTTGACGATTTGAGTATTTCTGAATTCAATATTTTGTATTAAGTATAAACTGCAAATAAATTTAATGCAATGTTTTTTAATAAGATATTTGTAAAATAAATCTTGCATCATTTTTTCCAACTTAATGTGGGGTAACGCACATTTTGTACGAATAGAATATCTGATGCGTATAATATAGATTGTACCTCAATTACGCTGTACTACTAAGTAGAGGTATTAATATAATATTTTTGTTAAATATAACCATAATAAAACAGTTTTTATCTATTGCAATAAATTAGTGAACTAGGTGATTTATTGTCAAAGATACTTTATTATGTATCAATAATGCGTGAATACTTAAGATAGAACTTTTCTATTACACTATTTTTTAATCAGTCACTTGCAATATTTTTCAGTTACAACAGGTTAATGTTAATCTTAAGTTTAAGTTTTACAATTTGTGCTGTAAAAGTTAAGATAATTATTTAAAATATTTATCTTAAAAAATATAATAGATTGTACCATGGTTTTAAAAGGCACTTTTTCTTTATTTTACTATATAAAGAAAAAAGAAGAATTATTTTTAAGTGCTTTCCTATGACTCTGATTATAATAAAAACTTAAAAATTCTTACATTTATATTTGAGTAATACAGATTTATAAAAATTATGCAGTTTTAAAGATAATAGTTTTATACAGTAAACGATTAAGAAAATAAGAAATAAACATTTTATCACGAATAGTGATATTTATTATACTGACGTTTGTACAATATAATTAACTATAAAATTTCATACATATTTTAATGGTTATCAAGAAATACTTCAATGTTTCTCTCAATGATTTCTTAAAAATCAATCAAGCTGTTTTAAAGATTTTCAATACAAGTATTGAAATATTATCAAGTAATTATTCCATGTTTTGCATTATTGATATAAAAGTTAAATAGTTTAAAAACAAATAATTTTAAGTTTGTAGTATAGTTGAAATAACTAAGTATGTTTTACAATATTTTAAGTATCTATTTCATAGGCTCTAAACCAGAGGCCCGTAAATAGTTACTTGGAGGTCTACGAAGTGGTTATGATTTTTTTTAAATAACCCAGAAATAAATTTGTTTCGATAGAATTTTTAAAATAAAAGAAATAATGCCTTGATCGTATTTGTAATTATTTATATACATATATATTTTTTTTGGTGGGGGTCCATGATTATATTTTATACTTTAAAGGAGTCCATGGAATAGAAAAGATCTTTTCAATTAAAATATTTATTTAGTAGATAATTTATTAAAATGTTGTTAATGGTGTTATTGTAACACGGTAGGTGAAGTATTTAATAAGTGAAATTAAAATTAAAACTATTTCCTTTACTTAAGTTTAGAAGTAGATAATATATTATTATAAATTCTGTTACCTCTGAAATCATATAATAAGATACCTAAAAACATAAATAAACTATCAAAAATAAAGATTTTGATTCAATAAAAAAAATATAATTGGTTTAAGATTATTGATTTTATAAATCCAAAGTGTTTTTCAAAATAATTGAAAAAACAACCACAAAATTAAAAAAAAAAAAAAAAATGAGAATTTTTACGTAAATCTAGTTTTTAACAAATATGATTTTGATTTATTAGTGTAATTTAAAAATGAATAATTTTAGATACTTGAAATTTTACCAAATATTTTTAATATAGTAATTTTATATGCATAATAACGTAATTTCATGATTTTATATTTAGAATAAAATTTTTGATTAGTTTTTGAAATTTTTGTGGGCATTACAATTTTTTTTTCTGGAAATGTCGTTTACAAATTATTTACTTATTAGTAAAATGTTCTAAATAACTAGTAACTTAATATTTTAATTAAAAAATATTGAAAATCCGTTGTCACAATATTTTTTATAAATATTTAAAGATAATATTTTACAAAAATTAATAAAATTTACGAAAATTAGCAACTTAATATTAATTAAAAATGTATGGAAAGTTTAGTTTTTATATCTAAGATTTGAAAATTTAATAAAATATTTTTCATAACTTTTTCAGTCTTTTCATATGAAAAAAAAAATCTATAGAAAAATTAATTATTATTTTATGATCATTTGAAATTCGAAGTTCTATGATATTTTATGTAAAACCGTAAAATAATTATTTTTGATATTTTTCGTATTCCTAAAAAAAAAGAAAAATTAATATTTGATTTTTTAACAAATATTTATATTATTTTCTTATTATAAGGTAAAATTTTCGAAATTCTTTAACTTTTTTTGAGGTATTTATAGGCATGATCAATTAAAAAATATTTTTTTTTTATAAATATTGATAAATGTTACTAGTTGTATTAAAATTCTCAAAAATTCAATAAAAGATACAGTTCAAAAACATTATTCGTGAGGACATACGTAAGTATACGAGTATATTTCTATATTTTGTATACATAATGCAAAATTTAATTCTAATATTTTTTACAAAAGTTAATTCATGAACATGAACTATGCAAGTACTTGAAATTTTATAGACTGACATTCTATTACTACTTAGAAATTTTTGCGTATAAAATGGCATATCAATTAATTAAAATTAAACATATTGGTCACAGTAACTCACTAGACACTTATCGTACAACACAGTAGTACCCACCTTTAATTTAATTTTATTTTATTCAATGAATAATGTTAATAAATGTAAGGTTCTTGTTGAAAAGTGTTTTATGTTTTATATTATAAACAGTTCATAATGGCTAAAGTTGAATTTTTTCAAAAATGATTCTCATTACAGTCACTATTAATTTTAGTTTGAAAAGAAAATAAAAAAATAATTTAAAAATCATGTTTTAAAATAAAATTGAAATGTATTATTTTAATATTTATATGTATCATGCACATACATAATCTAATATACATCCATTGATCAATAGTGTATTTAAAAAAAAAAAAAATTAATACAACTTCACAATAATATTACATAAACATTTTTTATTTTAAAATGCATATAACGTCAATCATACTGCTTACAGTAGGTATTTAATACAATAATGTCAAATTGCATATGAAATTGAGTAATTTAATGGTTCATTAAAATCAAATGGATTAATCATCTGCTTTTAATTTATGTTAAAGGATCATTAGCTTACTGTTGATTTATCTTATTTTCATTCAATGTTTAATGATTGTTTATTAAATCAGTCATTTTATCTTAATAACCTCCTTAATAAACGAATCAAGTGTTAATTTTAAAATAATCATATTTTTCAGTAAAAATGTAGCAAATTTGTCTAATAAACACATACAATTACTATTGTTTATATTGTTTGTTATTGTCTACATTTTTTTTTTAAATTTTACTATAAACATACATTAAATAACTATAATTAATAAGATAAAAAAAATAAATATTTAAAAAAAAAACTGTGAATCCGTTTAATTGTATACTAGGTTTGTATTGCATTTCATCATTGAATTTGAATATCATCATTCACAGTGATTTAATTAAATGTAATATGAATAATTATGATTAATTATAAATAATAAATTGTTTTACACATTTTTCAATTAATACCAATATTTAAATCGTCATTAACACACTTACCGATATTTTAATAATTTTATGTCGTCACTTATTGTTCCCTCAACAAACTAAAATTTTCTCACAGGCACTTTAATTATCCTATAAATAGAAATGTCACTATCATGGAAAAACGAGTGTAATTTATGAGGCTTGATAACTATGTTTTCTATAGAAAAACCAATATTATTCATACAAATTCTTTATTTTATACCTAATAAATATTGATAACAAATAAATGAGCAATACACGTTTGTTTAGATATACTTCTATGGGGAAATGAATAAAATTAAATGCGTTGACTACCGATATAATAAAGTAATTATACATTTATTAAAACTATTAATATTATTTTACTTATATTTATATATTTAAAACTTGTTTTTAAAGAATCTTAGTATTAAAATCATTTTAAAAATTTAATCTAAAAATAATAAGTTACCAGTTTGTAGAAAGGTTATTTATTTAACATTAACTCATAGATATGTATAACATAATACTGTTGTACACATTTATTGATTTTAATAAGATGTTTATTATTTTTTTTGTCTGTTATTATTTTTGAGGTGGTAAAAGTGCTTCATTTCTAAATTTTAAGGTTGCAATTTTAAATTTTTACTCTTTAACATTTTCAGAATAATATTATTATATAATCACATAACTAAGCTTCATGAATAAAAAAAAATCAATAATCATAATTTAATACTATGAAATGCATAGTAAGAATGTAAAATATAATTTATAGTACTTCAACCACAAACTGGTGCTAAGTTGTGAAGAAAAATTAGTTTAAAGTGAGATAAGAACCCGATACTAATGTTTATATCCTTATAGTTACTAAATTCTGATAACATGATTATTTATGAAACTTATACCTATATTTTGAATTATAATACGCGCAATGATATTTTTTAAATGAAGGATGGAAATCCTAAACCTACTTTACAAAACCTGACTTTTCAAGAGAAAGTTTTTTTTTTTATTATCTCTTCTATAACTATGTCAGTGAATAAAATTGAAGCCCAATAAATGCAATATATAATAAGTTATACAATTTTTTTTCTTTAAATATTACTATTTTTAATTATAATCTCTATTTTTTGAAATTTAAAAATTGGCAATAATCAAAAACGTGTTATTTTTATAAATATATTTATGTATTTACGTTTTTGATTTTATTTAATTCTTTTATATCTATATCATAAGCAATAATACGATTTAAAATAATATAAAACAGTAAATTTTGGAATAATTCACGAAAATAAATCGTTTTGGTACAGTTAATGATCGGTGTAAATTATTTTAACATTGGTCATTGTACGTTTTCTAGTAAAACTGGACAAAAAGTACCTTTTGACTATTATAAATATAATTTCTATGTATAGAAAAGGTTTGTTTTGGATTAATTAGTCATTTTTTAAAGCCAATTTTTACCTTAAAATATACTTGGTGATATAAACTGAAAAGTAGAGGTTTTTGTTTTGAATCATTTTTTGTATACAATAATAATATTCTATTGAACTAAAATTTAACATATATATTGAAATTAATCAACAATTACTGTACCTACATTAGTGTGGGATACACTTTCTCATATTTTTTTATTGATATAATTGCTAAATATTATTAATTATCTATATTTTTCACTAATATCTGTGCGTAATGTATTTAAAATTATAAACAATTAAGTATCTGATTAAAAATACTTATAACTTTTAATTCAGTTTATTAGATAAATCACGTAGATTACTATAAAGAATTAATGTCACAATTATTAAATTATTAAAAAATTTAATTTTGACCAATAATATCAAAATTATTACCAATTATTACTAATTATTCCTACAAATATTTAATAAATAATTTAAATAAGTTTATATGGTTAACGGTAGTAATTGTTCTTTGCACTTAGCTGACATTCGAATTATTAACGAAGAATAAACATAATATTTTTATTTCATCATAGTATCATACAATCATAGTATAATTAAATATTTATCTTGACTTCTTGTTTTTTTAAATAATATACAGCCACTAGTAAGTAATATTTCGCCATAAATTTACCAAAAAATAATATTTTATCATATGAACAAGACAATATAATGGAATATTATATTAACACTTGTTTTTATATAAATATATATGTTTATAGTTATATTGAAGAATGTCATTTCTTTATTTATATTTATAATTTTAAATTTTTGCAGAATTATTAATAAAAACAAAATAAATTATAATTTAACATTTATATAATATTAAATATATAGATAATACTACTAAAAGTATTTTAATGAATGTGACCTAATTAGTTCCTTTTAAATTATCGATAATACGTTTTCTTATCTGGTAATCAATGGTTAACAAAAAATTTAAAAAAAATATTGTATTTCTAACTTTGCCGAAAATAATATACACAAGTATGATATTTTTGATATGACTCAATGTACTCACTTTTTATTCAGTAACTGTGTTTGATTTTGATTGAAGTTATACATACATAGTTCATATTATGTATTTTTTAAGACTAGGTATATAAACCTCGAAGACATTTATGGCAATTTAAAACTCAGTCCTGGTTTTAATATACCTTATAGGAAGCTTAGAAATAAATAGTGGAATGATCTTCAACTGGATTGAATTAAATATTCCTGCAGCTTGTGTAAGCATATGTATATTCTACCGTTAATAAATGTCAACGGTTGAGTACATTGGAAAATACGAATTCGCATGTTGTTATTTATTCAAGGCGATGTACAAAATATTTGAGAATACAAAAAAAAAAAAATCATTAAAATGGCTGTTTATCGATGTATGTTTTTCATCTCTGCTTAAACTTATAAACATCTTTATATTTGTAGAACAACGAAAAATAACATTTTTATTATTTTAATTTCAGATATTAATAGTTTATTTTAAATAATAAATAATATTTTATGTGATTTATATTTTGTTAAAAGTGTTTGTTTGAATGGAAATAATTTATAACAGTGATGTTTGTAAAAAAAAATACTGAACCAAGTATTACATAATATTATTCCGATACGTGAATGATAATTTATTTATATAATATATATTATACTAATTAATAATTTTGGATAATGAATCTTCATTATTTTTAAAAACACAAATTTTCTTAAAAAGTGTAAGAAATAAGTTACTTTAATATAATCAACAAATTTTAACATTTTGCCATACTATTGTCTCTGTTAATGAAATAAGATTTTAAGAAAAGTTTTAATATGCATACATTATTAAATAGTATTAATTTCATAATATTACGATCAATAAAAGTGTGTTAGAGTTAATGATAATATAAATATTATTAGATAAAATTACTTAGTTCGAAAAATTTATTTTTATTAGTGATGCTTGGACGTATTATGTACTTTAAATTAGTTGAATAATATCACCATAAATCATAATATTATACCTTTTTTGGAAAATACATAATATAGTTTATTTTCACACATTGGAATAGATTTGCAGTAAATATAAAAATAATAATCGTTATAAATTTTAATATTATTTCACTATAGAACTATAAATCAACTATAAGTTTTATTATTATAATTTATAACTAATCAATGACGTAATAAATAATACAATTATATTTTTTAAATAAACCATGATATAATTATTATAATTTAGTTTTTTTTTTCTATTAGAAATAAATTTCTGTAGCAATGGCTATTGGCTGAAATTTGAAATTTTTTTTTTTTACATACTATTAATTATTATGGTACCTAATAAATTTATAAATAAATAATAACTATTATTATCATTATAAGTGAAAAATGTTAATTTTATGTTTGTTACTAACTTTTAATAAGGGTAAATTAAGAAAGATAATAAAATAATATAAATTAAAAGGGAGATAATATAAAAAGTTTAAGACCTTTTAGTGAAAAGTTTATCCATGTAGACGTGAGTTTCTTTCCAATTTGCTATTAGGAGATTTTAGATAGGATTAAGAATTAATTTTAAATTCTGAGCAGAGCTATGGATGTATTGATTTTACAATGATTTGTATTTTTTTGCAATAAAAATAATTCTTTTATTTTCAAAAATGTGAATGTTTTTTGGTAAAAAAAAATTGGTATTTTTAAAAATCGAAAGTAAAAAATTCTTAAAATCAAATTTAATAATGGAGATAAAACAAAAAAAAAAAAAAAATGAGGAATTGTGGAGATTTTTACACAAATCCAATTTGTAAAAATATCGATTTTGTTTTTTTTTAAATAACTCAAAAATGAATAGATATTTAAAATGTTCTGCAAATTATTACAAGTATATCATTATTTTTAATTACAGTACAATTTTCCATAACAGTAGATACTTGAAATTTTCATGAAATGCTTTTATTATCTTTTTCATTTTACGATAAAAAAAAAAATGTCAGTTATTTTTTAACTATTTTTAGGCAAGCTAAACTTGTTTAATTGTCAACCATATAGTTAAAATTTAAGGACTTTACAAATAAATGTCTTACATATTTAACTTTTTACAGTATTAAATAAACATGGTAAAAAATAATGAAAATTAAAAAAAGATTATTTATTTTATTGATCACTTTTCGTTTTAAAAATTATACATATATCTGATAATTTTTATATTATTTATAATATCGTATTTTATCCAAACTAAATTACCTTTATCATGTGATAAAATAAGCTAATATACTTTTTTTAGATTGAAATATTCAATATAATTTATAATTATCATTTTGAAAAAAAAAACAAACACGAGTGTTTTCGTCATCTATTTTTTTCTAGTTTGTGAACAACAATAACACGTAACACCTGTATTATTTATAATATTACAAGATAAAAATAAACCAATTTAATTTTAGAAGTATTTTTTACACTTTGATAATTTTTTGTACAATCTATGATAGGTATGACATTATATTATATTATATGCTCAATGAATAATACATATAAATATTTATTATTAAAATAGGTACCTAATCACTTTAATCATGTTGGAGTAGTAAGTATAGTTACTATTAATGCAACATTGAACATTTAATAAAAAATAAAAAAAAAACATTATTTTAAATAATAAGCGCTTTGAATAAGAAAACTATTTTACAATTGAGTTGAATGATGTATAAGAGATGTTAATAATTTTTAATTTGTAGAAGATTGTTATCGAAAATAATAATAAATAGTGTTATTCAATATTTTCAGTATTGAAATTTTTCAACTTTTTTTTTGTTGATAGAATACAAGAACGGATTTGCTTTTTTAATTCCTAAATCTTATGAATAGTTGTGTTTTATTGTTGTAAAAACTACACAATAATAAAATATACCAAAATATGAAATTCATAATATAAATTTACAATGTAGTAGACAAGTTACACATTATTTTACAATACAGACTTACATAATATTTCATATTTATATCTGTACTTGTTTTCGTTTTTCAATTGCATATTATGTAAAGTTTCGAATATTTTTCACCAATGAATGTTTTACAACAATAAAAATTGTTGTCTGTAAAACCAATATAGTTATTTTTAGCTATACAAGTATTCATAAAGACTAACATATTTCATGAATTTCTTGAAATTGAAAAAATTATTTACATAAACAAATCGCATTACATCGTCAGTATAAATTTTAGTAACCTCATCTTGCCTATAATCATTTATGATATTCAACTGTCATAACAGAAAAAATAATTATAATATTGTAAAATATTTTTCTATTTTATCGCAGAACCAATTTATTTTTTTTGCGTATTTAACTGTATATATATTTACGTTTTTAATATTTTCATTGAAAAAAAAAAAACAAATAATTCAGTTTTTACTTTATATTAGGTTTTGATTGTACCTATAAAATTGTTTACTGAGTTACTAGTACAATTAACAAATGTATTAACTTTTAATTCAATAACAAATTGTGATATCATACGAACATGGTTAATGAGTCCAAACATTTTAAATAGGTACTTCATTGTATTTATAAAATAATAATTTATTTATTTGATTATATTAGTTTTCAGTCCACGAAATAAATATTTTTTTTTTTTTTTTTACTGATTTATAAAAAAAATAATTAAAACTATCTTGTTTATATAAATACCCAATTACATAAAAAACTTTAACGTTTATAAAACTCAAATATTAATAATTAATATTTAATATTTTAAAAAATATAGCTTTAGAATATTAAGTATATTAGCTTTATTTCTTCACAATAAATTATGTGCAACCAGAAAACCACCTTCAATGATGAGAAATAAATCTATTTTCCCTGATTCTAATTGTAACGATAAAAAAATAAATAAATAATACATTAATCGTTTTGTTCAGAATATAAAAAAAATAAAATATTAACTAATTCGCATCCGGTATCTATATTCTAAGTATTTTATGAATATTTAAAATGATTAGAATGTAATTACAGTGATACTAGTTGTATAATATTATACCTAAACTTACATGTTTGAGTATGTGTTTATAAAAACAAAGTTAAATTAAATTTAAATTAAAATAGTTACATAATTGTATACATTTCTTTAAAATACTGATTATTGTATTTCGTTGATTACTAATTTTTGAACTATGATATATATATAGATTTTAAATTGTATTTATTGAGATATTATATTTTTTAAATATAAATGAAATCTCTTATTGTATATTTTAAATTATTTTTTAGTAATTTTGCGGCGAATTACCCCTCTTTAGTGATTCGTGATGTAAACTTTATTCATTGTTCTTTTGACGTTTCCTTCTATATCAAAATTATTTCTGTATTAATCTGAAAAATATGCAAAAATTATATATGAGTTATATTTTTAATTTTTATTGAAATCTTAAATATTTACGTAGTAGAAATAGTCATTATAAATTATCGTGAATTATACACCGTTTATAAAATTAATTATACTTAGAATTTTTTAAGTCATTTATAAGATTATTTTGACGCGCAAATACTTGTTGATCGGTTAATTGAAGTGAGATTAGAGGTAGATAAATTATATTATGTGATATTTTGCTGCTAGTTGATAAATATTTTCTATATTTTAGGTCTCTTGAGAATCATTATACATTTTACCAAAGGCAAAAGCAATTAGTTGGAAAGAATTTTGAGTACAAATATAGCTTTGAGATGGTTTGTTAGTCCCCGAAGTGTACACTATCTTTTCAAATGAACCTTAACAGAGATTTATATAACATTAGATTTGTGTGAATCAAAAGTTTGAATTTTAAATTGGTGCGTATTGTATAGAGCCTAGTATTAAATATCTATTTTATCTTATGTCATTACTGGCCAAAATACTTAAGAGTTAATAGTGTGTAAAAATGGGGTGAGACTGTTTTCGACTAAAAAGTACCTTTTCCTTTTCGGCCGATTCCCTTTTCGACCAAAATCGTGCTCTTTTCTTTTCGGCCAAAACAAAATTTCATAAAACGTATGTAAAAAATTAAAATAATTGGTATATATTTTTTTATAAAATTAGGGTAATCGTATAATTATATAATTTTGAAAGTTATTAAAATTATAAGATACATACTATTTTGTAAAATAAAATGTGGAAAATTATTTAAAATATAAGAATATCTATATATTAACATTATTTTTATGTCAATATGTCACAAACTTACTTAATATGTGGTTTAAATTGTATTTTTTTATATAATATTATACATATTACATTTGTGACATATTAACATAAAAATAATGTTAATAATATAATATAATTTTTATTATATTTTAAAAATTTGTTTATTTTTTATTTTACAATATTTTATGCAATTTATACTTTTAATCATTTTCAAAATTATATATTTATACAATTACCGTAAATTTACGAAAATTTAAAATAATAAATTTTATTTTTTTATATACATTACATCAAATTTTGTTTTGGCCGAAAAGGGAAGAGTACGGATTTTGGTCGAAAAGGGACTCGACCTATTTTAAATTTGGTCGAAAAGAGAATCAGTCGAAAAGAAAAGGGTATGTTTTTGGTCGAGAACGGCCTGCCCATAAATAAAGTTCAATAATTTAGTTTGCATGTTTATATTTACATTAATGGCCACACATATGGGGAGATAAAACAAGATAATAAAAAAAAATTACCTTACTTTAAATAATCATAGTTTATAGTTAAATGTATTTCATTTATATCTCATTTAGAATTTATCTTAAGGTATAATTTTGTCTACTCAAAAAAAAAAAAAATACATGATTCATTTAAATGTATTTAAATTATTAGAAAAAAGTTTCAAAATTATTATTGTTTTTATAATTTTTTTTTTTTTTTAATTAATAATTTTTATTTAGCTTTGGGGTTATAAATTGTTTAGGTACTACTATAGTATTAAAATAAATAATCCTTATATTATAAATGCGTATATATAAATAATAATTATATATATTTATTTATTTTTTAAACGTATCTATAAGTGTATAAATTTATAGGAAAATACTGATTTGTTTGTAAAAGTTATTTAATTCAATTGTTAGGTGTAGATTATAAACTAAGTTTTTATAACATATTTTATCTAATTTGATACACTTTTCAGTTAAGTCGTATTTTCACAATGTTCATGTGTTATATTATGTTGTAAAAAATGAAATTTATATATATATATATATTATTTTTAATTTTTATTACATTGGAAGATTTTAAATTCAGATATTTTACTCCATTAAAAAATAATTTTTTCTGCACATCTTCATAAGAAAAAAAAATATGTTTGATTAACACATTATTTAAAATGTTACTAGAAATAGATTTTGATGTAGAATTGACAACTGATATTATTATTTTATCTTTATTTTTTTTTTTCTGTAGTCAGTTTATTTATTATTCACATCTTGATGCCATTATTTCGTAATGGTTTTTGATGAGAATTCAAGTTGAAATATCGTAATTTTTTTAATTGTTAGTTAAAGATTTTTTAATTACAATCTCATGACACTTTATTGCTAGTTGATTCATTATACATTATTTAGTTAAACAGCTATTGTTTAATAAGATTGTATGATAATTTATAACAAAAAATGAGTTATTAAAATAACAATAATTATGTTAAGTTATTTAATTTAAATGGTTCCTACTTCCTTTTAAAATTAAAAAAAAATATCAATCCAAATTACACTTAAGTTTAGATGAGTTAAAAATGAATATATAGAAATAAAATTGTTCATAGAAAAAAGTGAATATTATAAACTCATAAATCACTGTAAATGTTATGAATTTTTATCAGTAAATAATATTCAATATAAAATTATGTATTACAAATTGTGTAATTAAGATTACATAGGTATCATGTTTTATTTCTTTAAAAATAAACAGTGTTTTGAAAGTTTTAAAATTCAAGTTATGAGCTTCTTAAAAGCACATAAACTAAATGTTTGAATTTACATTGGTAACAAAATAATGAATTCAAATATCTGATTAAAAATATTAAAATACGGATAGCTTAAAATATGTTTAATAAATTAAATTTAATTTAATACATTTTAATACTTAAATTAATAAATATTTTTTAGTACAACATAATTTTTACCTAAATAATTTTTACATTTGAAAAATCCATAGAAATCACTGTGATGTACTGTGTATGTGTTTAGTTTGCATAATTTCATTGAGTAGGTCACTGAAAAATATGGGGGCAATTGGTATTTGATTATTAATCATTATATACAATATAATGATTTTAAGCTGAAAATATATGCCGAACTCTTAGTCTTTGATTGATTATAACTATTGTTAATTTATTTTTCTACTATTAAAGCTGTGAAAAGAACTATAATTTTGATAAAAATATTAAATATAATTTAACTATATAAATTTATTAAAATATTATAATATAGCTACTTTTATCATCAGTATTATTGCTCGCAAATTGCTGTTTTTATTGTGGCTTAATAATTTCATAAACAAATATTCACAATTTATTTTTACGTATTCGTGCAATTTTAAATTAAAGTCTGTTATAACCTAAAATGTTTTAATTATAAAATAAAAATTAATAATATCATACATTTAATTTTTTTTTTATATATTTTTTTCTTTTAATAGAAAATTCAATTGTATTTTAAAATAACAAAAACAAATGAATATAAATATATATTTTTTTTTAATAATCATGTTAAAGTTTTTTTTTTAATTTTAAATTAAAATTAAATGCATTAAATTTGACCAAAAATATATAACTACAAAAAAAAAAAAAAAAAAACAAAAAATTAATAATGAGTAAGTAGTTTAATTAAATATTAAATATAAATTAAAATATTTAACATAATATCAAATAAATATTTAAATAATTGATAAACCATTTTAAATCAATATATCTATATTTTTAAAGTAATAACAGCTCTTATATCATTAAATTATTTAAATAAGCAATAATATCTTGCAAATTTACTTATAATATTTAAACTTTTATTTTATAGGTATAATTGATGTTCTTTATTGACGATCATACTATTTTATTTTAAATTTATTTTCAATCTTATAATCTAAATATTTTTAATATTTAATATTCAATTCAAACATTACTTTTATTACAATGTCGTGCATGCAATGTAAAATATTATATAAAAATTTTTAATGAATTTAAGTATCAACATGAATTCATTAACATTTTATTAATAAAATCGGTTTTATAAATAAAGCATATATTTTTTTAACTTTCTATAAATTTAGTTTAAATTCATATTTACTTACGCCAGATATATTTCAAACATTTTAAAATTGTATATTAATTAATCTTTTGATTCCGTATTAAATACACGAATAAAAATTATTTCAACGAGTAAACACCTTCGTAATTTCAAACGATTGAACGGAACGAGAGAAGCGATCGTGAATATAAGCGCTTTGGACATTTTGGTTAACCGCTTGGCGACACCGGACTGACAACTTTAAACGTGTGCTATCGTATTGTGTTGCCTTGCAACAACCCCGCGCAAGTCCTGAACCCATTTTAGGGCCTTGTACAAACAGATGTACTCGCAATAGAATGAAAACGGTAATACATACTTTGAACAGTTGGTGCGTGCGCTCGTATGTGTGTGTCTGTTGATAAAGTATTCTCTTTATTTATTTATTAATTTTTTTTTTTTTTATTTATTTACGTAACATAAAAAAAAACATTACATATGTATTGTAAAATACATTTTATTAACCGAATAAAATGTATGTAATTAGAGTTCAATGTAATTCTAATTAAGTTAATTGTTACAACTAAATAATACGAATACATAAATTGTTTTAAACATTTTTGGAAGTCATTAGAATACTTAAAACTTAACTATATAGATTATAGCGATTGTTTAATACACCAGCATTATGTTATTATTATTGGACCAAATTATTTTGATTGTTAAAATCAAATTTATAAATCTATAAAATATATTATATAAGATATCTTATAGAGTTAATTTATAATACTGAAAAATGTTGGTTAATATGGTTAATATTAATGCTATATTACATGTCCCAGTTGTATACGACTATTTGACATGAAATCCGTTTGCAAAAATATAATACATAGTATCTACATTATATGTCCAGTTATACGAAGTATTTATATTATATTTAATTCATTTGAGTAAAAAGAGTATAACAAAACATTTTTGTATTTTCAAATATATAAATCTTTAATGACACGTTATATTTTAAATTTGCAGCACACTCAATTTTTATTTTCTTAGGTACTTCACATTTTTCACGTTTTTGTAGTTTAATAAAATAATGATTGTATTTATTTTATATATATATACATATATATATATATATATGTATATATGATAAATCAATACAATATTCAGAATAAAAATAATTTACTGATTTCAAAATAAATAATTTCTGATAATATGTATGATAGTTTATATAATAATATTCTTGTGCGAGTATACTTCAGATGCGAAGTTATATAAATTTATGCGTACAGTAAAGGTTTAATAATTAATATTTATTATTTAAACTTTAAATAATAAGATAAATTTTATAAATACAGATTCCAAGCATGCTTATCAAAAATTGATAATAAACTTACTTTAGAAAAGGAGGAGAGGTTAGTTTATAATTTATTTTTAAAAAAATATACTAACATGTCGACATTATAAGTTTAAAGTTTCTAAAGTTTCTTGACATAAAACTTATATTAAGTATATTAATATTCGTCATTCAATAATTTAATAATAAATGATAGTCAATTATTATATTCTTAAATTTGATAAAATTTAATGTAATTAGAGTATTGTTTTATTCACCGCACTTAAAATGACCAAATATATTTTTAAAAGCAAAACAGTCATTTTCGTTGAGCATGGGTCGTTGAGTATAAATGAAAACGGACAGCACACGACAATCAATGCTTTAACATATTGTACTCCGTTATATATCTATTACTAAATGACAGTAAAAATGTAACGTTGTCATTACAATAGCTCATTATAAGTCATTGCATAGATGTTTACGACCAATTAATAGCTTTCAATAGAATTACAGTGTGAAGTAAATACTTACTGTATAATATTGTTTATTAATTACAAAAACGAGTGGGGAGATAAATATAATATGTAGTTTTAGTAATCGTGTAATAACAAATTTTTCATAAAATTTAATAAAATATACATATATAAAGTATCTTTTCTCCGATGTTTATAAGCTTCAAAATAATATTTTAATATTGTACGCATAATTTAATAAATATTATAGTATAGATACATTTTATCATATTATGACATCATATTTTATGTATGTCATAATACTATACTTTTAAAATAAAATATAAATTATATTATTATTGAATAAATATTTTTTATACACTTCATGTAATAAATATTCATAAAAACAAAAATGTATGCATATCTATGGAGTAATTGTCTTACTAACATACATTATAATTTGAAGAGGTCAAGTATTGATTCATCTATTCAATATTGTTACTATAATAAGTATAGTAATAATTTTCTGGCACAGTCATTGAAATCTCAAAATTTAGTTTTTCAAGAAAATTTTAGAAAAAGTGAAGATATACAAAACTATCTATCAAGTTTGTATTTGGTCTTTTAAGAACTCTAATAATATTTCTGATTGAGAAATAAAAAATTGCGATTCTTTCATTTTTTTAAACTTGATTTAAATTTAAAAATAAAGAATTTTACATTAAATATTTGAAAAAAATTTTTAATTACTCAATTAAGTATCTATGTAAAATATATTAATTAATTTAAATCTGTCTAATGCAAAAAATATATTTAGCCATATGTATATCAAACGATTTCATTTAAAACTATATGCAACATCATAGAATATGAAACAATTAAGATAAATGTATAAATGTTATCATATTTAAAATATATTAATATACCTATTATTAAAAACTTATGATAGGTATTTTATTTATTCATATATTTATATATTTTCAGTTAAAAAAGTATATTACATATTATTATTTATTATTAATAAGACGATTAACAAATGCATATAAAAATATAATAATTACAAAAATGCAAAAGATCAAGTATTGTATTTTATAATTTTTCATTTTTTATTCCGGTCTAAATCACGTAATAAATATAGCTAGTTCCTTATAAATTGCAAAATGGTTAACATAAAATAGTTCACAAATATCAGAAAATATGTTACATGATTTAGTAGCTTAGTAAGATGTCTTTTACCATATTTTACACAGCCGAATTATTTAGATGAACTATAAGATTAAATATTTAAACATTAAAAATGTATTATTGTTTTTGCTGTTCTTCAGTTTTTATTTTCATGTATAGTTTGAATGTTATATCAAAAATGTTGTTATTGATATATTTTTTTAGTTAAACAAATTATAATATATTAGTTAATTGTCTTACCGAGTTTCCTATTCTCTAAATAAATTTCTGATAACATTTTGGAAACTAGAGTTATATATATATATGTACTATAATTGATTTAGCATATATATACTCTGAATAATTATATTTTAGACAATTTATTATTATTTATTTTTCTTCAATTATCAGTGATTCAGATTGAATTTTAATGAAGATGTGAAAAATTATATCCATAAATACTTACCTAATTCAAAGTTTATCATACCTTTTGGCTTTTATGAATATTGGTGATAAGAAAATTTTTTTCTTTTATGTTTGTGTGTGTAATGAATAACACTCAAAGTTAATGTAGTATAGAAATAACGATAGCGCCTTCGTATTTGTTGGTTGTCCATACAGTACTGTTATAACAAAAAAATATTGATTTTGTATTCCTTCATGTTTTTGGAGTCAGTTTCATAATAATTCATTACATAATTTATGCACACGCATAAACATCAAATTACGTGTTTAAATGATACAATAACAGCGACCTCAAAAACATAAAGGATTAAATATTATGAAATTAATATTTTGTAGTCAAAGCAGTACCTTACGGACAACCAATAAATGCACATGTGCTATTTATTGTTATGTCGGTATTATGTTTATTTTAAATGAAGTTCATCATACACACATATAAAAGAAAAAAAGATTTTCCACAAAATTTTTATCCGAGTATGTCATTATGTAATTTTCGCATCATATATAATACGTGAAAATAGGTATTTATAGATCCTTTTAATATATATAATGTATTTATTTGGGAGAAGGGGTATTATGCGAAAATACATCTTCGTTAAAATCAAATTATACGATACTACTGAAAACATTTTAACTATTTAAGCGCTAGTAAATTACTTATCCAATTTACATCAATGGAATTCATTTAAATAGCTGATATTTTTAAATAACACAAAAATAATTTTAAGTCATATGAAAATGTAATCAAATTTGTACACATCAAGTGCTATATAAGATTGTGTAAATCATAAATAGATACTATAAATAAAACAATAATAATGAAAAATAAACTAGTTGTAAAATAAAAATATAAATATTTCAGCTGTTTAAAAATTTGTAACTTAGTTTGATAAATTTCCTTGTCTCAAGTTATACTGTTCCAAACTTTTTTTTTTTTTTTACTATCCAATTATCTTAGAATTATCGGGTAGTTTTTATGATATGTCGTTTTTTGAATGATTGAAACTTGATATATAGAAATCATTCAATATATTGTCTTGAAATGTTTTAAGCTAACTAATTGAATACCTAACAAAATATTATATTAATCAATAATATTAATTTAAAAAAACAAAACAAATATTTAAAAAACATTAATCTACGTGAAAAACTATATTATGATAAATGTTTATGAATCCAAAGAATTGCTGTTAAAACAATCCGTAAATAATATAAAAAACAAAAATTTTTCCAAAGTGTATTATCTCTCTTTATTATTTAATAGACGTAAATTAAATTTATGTTGCAAATAAAAACAATAAAATTCTGTAATATAAAACTTGACTAATTTTATTTTCAAAATGTATTGTTATGGATAAATTCAATATAATTGTATAGTGTTTAATTAATAATAGTGTAATATTATATCGTTAAATAAAAATTATTAGTATTATAATAAAAACACTATTTCAGTGTTATAAAAAGATAAATAATAATTTATCTCGGTAAAGAAATAGATAATTCATTAAAAATTCATATAGATACGATTAAAATATAGATAAATTTAATGTTTAATTTATATTATTATTATGAATATTATTTATTATTAATGCAATTAATAAAAAAAATAATGAAAGTGCGAATATTCAATTGTATGGGAACTTAAGATTAATATTTCAACCTTAGAAATAAGCAAAAACATAGTTCTGTTTTTATAGAAAACTTGATCGTTATGATGTCTTCCAATAGATATCATCTTAATAAACGTTTACATTTCATAATGGTTATATATCATGGTACAATTGTACTCTATAAACTTCATAAGTACTTCTCATATAAAGCTGTTCTAATTAATGTTACATAATTAGTAGTTATTGAATAATGTTAGATTGTACTTTCTATAGTAACTATTGTTATTTAAAATAATGTTCAAATATCAAGGCGGTCATTCGTAATATTTTAGATTGATATTTATTTTTTTTAACCTTACTTGATATTTAAGAATAGTTGAATCTTTAACCACTCATATTATTTAACATAAATAAAATATTTAAAAAAAAGTGTTTTCTAAAAATAAAAAAATAAATTATTAGTTATACAACTAATCATTTTTTTTTTTTATATATGTATAATTTGTACATAAATAATAACCATTGATTTTAAAATTTAAAATGGTTAATATTATTTTATAAAACATGTTTATATTTTATTTAAACAAAACTAAACATAGATAATTTCTTAATATATTGATTATTATGCAATAGTATTAAAACATTACATTTTTTTGAGATAACTAATAATTTCATAGTAAAATAAATCAACTAAAAAATGATTAAGAAAGTTACTGTATTTAATGAGAATATTAACTTTTATTCAGTAAGTACTAAATTGAAACATAAATAATAAAAGTAAGTAAGAATATTAATATTTTACTTATAAGTAAGGTTTGGGACTAATTGCACAAAAAAATTACTAAAATATAGTTAAACATATGCAATTAAATTGTTTTTATTTTAAAAACAAATACAAAATGTGTATAAAATTATAAAAAATATTAATTTTAAAAATATCTTAAGTACTTGTTTATGTGTTGACTTATGTGAATATTATTTGATTTTTAAAACATTTTAATAGTAATGATAGCCATGATAAATAAACATCAAATACGTACTGTTTTTTGATTTTGTCAAAATTTTATTGAGTTCTTAATGATAATTTTGTTCAATAAAATAAATAACAATAATCATAATATGTAGATACCATAACCTCCAATTACTGATGGAGGATAAAGATAATCTTATAATTTTATGTAAATATATTTTAGACATTTTTTTCAAATGTTATATTAAAACAATTTCAGTCAACAAAATGTTAATAATATAATAATAATAAAATTGAAAAATACACTAATATGCTATAAAATGTTTTTGTGTGGAATTTGATGAAACATGCTCCGAATTGCAGGACTTATAAATATTAAAGTTAAGAATCAAAATGAAATGAACTTAAATTTTCACTTTTAATACATAAAATGTATAACATAGTGTAAGTAGTCATCTTATTATTAATATAGTAAGCCAATTATTAAAGTTTAGTGACTTAAAAATTAAAGAAAAACTTGTATAAAACTTCAAAAATGATTTTTATTAATAAATTTAATTCTGGCTATAATTAATCTACACTATTTCAAACGTGTAAATCCCACTCAAACTGTCTATATAAATTAACAGATAATTTAAAATGTAAATTAACCATATAATAATAAAAACTTGTAAAATATAATAATAAAATATAAAAATAAACAATTATAGTTGATTTTTATGTTTAGACAGAAAATTATTATTTTAGAAATAAAAATAAAAATATACATATTATGATATAAATTTTGTATTATTATTTCCACTGTATATTAAAGTATGATATTAAGCTATACTATACAATACTACACAATGTTAACTATATACCTATATATTTTAATTATATAATTATTATTGAGAAGTGATGTGATCACTGTAATAATATGCCCTCTTTAAACAAAATCTACAAATGGAAACAATACATCTTCGACAAAATTATATTATTTCTTATATTTTAAAGCTATGATAAATCCTTACATTGAGTATTTGACAATAAAGGTGCAGTATTCATGTGGACATTTTTAGTCTACAACACTCTCCAACCACAACCAGTTGAATATTAAAAAATTAATAGCTTATTGACTTCCATCTTTTCAAAAAAGTTGAGTACGCCACTGTTAATGGCTGTCAGTATTAGTCGATTATGAAATATTTTATTACTGCCTTTTTATTTACTGATATTGAGTAGAATTTACGTACATGTTTCAAAATCAACTATAAAGTGTCATAAATAGAATTTACTCTTATAAATATAGATAAACAAGACTCCATTGTTTTTTTTTTTTTTTTTTTTTAGATAAACTATTTTTGTTATTCAGTTATCATTTAGTAAAAATTAAAGAGGAAGTGATTTTCATAACCCATATTCATTCATGATATTTACATAGTCTTTATGCTTTAAGAATGAAATTACTATAAAAATAATTGGTACCTATGAAGTAATATAAGAAAATAATTATCTATCTTAGTATAAGGTCATAATTTTTTATCTTACTAATTTTAATAATACTAAAATATAGGTACTTAATTTGTTATTTTTATATTTTTGTAACGTTATTTTTTATAATTTTATTGTTACTAGTTTTGATATTTTAATGGTTTGTTTTAATATAAGTTTCTATTTGTATTACTTGTTATTTGTTCATAATGAAATATAATATTCATATGAGTTAAATAATATATATTTGTAATACCATGATTCGAATCAATATTTTAATTACTCGATATTATCAGACTGAGTTTACAATTGAAAGTTACGTTACTTCTAATTGTCAAATCTAGTTTCAAAGAAAAAGATAATAATTATCTCAATAATCAATTATTGATTTTAAATTTGTCTAGAAAAGGTACGTTCGAAATTATATTGTCTAATATTCTATCCTAGATTCACAATCACTAACAATATTATACTAATTGAACAAAAATTTATGGCATCCTAATAAGTTTAAAAAAAATATTCTCTTAAAATATATAATATATAAATTATTGATACAAAAAAAAAAAAATTATATATAATTTATAAAGAGATATAATTTTTAATATTTATTTAGGTATTGCGCGTAATATTTTTTATTAGCTCCACTCTTGACATCTAAGATCATAGAGTCCAGCCACTAAACCTCATTCAACCCCTAAATTTATAAATCAATCAATGCGTCTGTTATAGTCGATTAATTAAAATAAGTTGATTTGTTTGTTTGATTAATTTTAGTATTTATCTAACGTTTACATTGTGATTGATGTGAGACAATTGTTATTTTGAATAAATGTTGAAATGCTTTTCATTTTTGAAAACAGTAATCATTATAGGATACTATTTTATATTAAAACTATATAGTAATTAACTTATATTATAATTGTATACTAAATAACTATAAAATTATTTATTTAATGGGACAATGGATATATTTTTTTTTTTACATGAATATAAAATTTAAGTTAATTTATCTGACAATTCTTAGTATACTTCAAAAAAAAAATCAAAGAACTTTTGTCACCATTTACGATTTTATTTTTCAAATAATTAGTGTTACCTAATTTAATATAGTATGTATAAAATATACTATACGACTTAATTGTTATAACTAAAAACTTATTTTTTTTTTTTTAACGTGATAAATACTGGAAATTCAATTATTTTATCAATAACACACTTTTTTAATTCAAAGGAAATCACTACTGTTATAGATTATTACATTATTATATAGTTATATAATATTATACATACAAAGGTTTTGTATTAATGTATATTAATCCATACCAAGTTCCAACTAAATCCCCACTAAGTATAAACAGTTTACAGTTCACATTACCATTTTATCATGCTCGTATCTACAGAAATAACTGGTACAATATCTAAGTCATATTTACTAATTGTATTCAAATTATAATACGTATCTACCTATAATATATTTTATTAATACCTTAATAACTAAACAAATTTTATATTATCTTTAAATCAATGGTTAATTCTTTCTGTTTGGGTATGTATATATATATATATTATATGATACGGGTTTTAAACATTTTATTTTATAGCAAACATCGTATAAATTGTAAAATGTTTTTATTTGTACGTATTGAAATATTCAACAAATTCACAGATTATGATAATAGTCAAATAATTCTTAATATTATTATGTATTATAATATTCTTTAAAATCTCAGTTTATTGAAAATCTCACGTTTTACAATAAAACTGCGTGTAATATTAACTATACAACATTGCTACTTAAATATAATATTGTTTTGTCTCATTAATCAAATTTATATGGTCGAATAATCCTAAATATTCTGTTATTGAAATTATATTTATGGTATTTTTCAAAATTCAACAACACTTTATTCGGGCAAAGAATTTATTACTCATTGTATTCATTAAATCAATATAAGGGATAATTATTGATGTTGAAGAATATTACTTAAGTGTGTGTTAATTTGTGAAAATTCATTATAATTTTAAAATATTCTAGATTAAAATATACATAAAATATTTTGAAAATTTAAAAAGTTTGCTATGTGATTTTAAATGGAGTAAATGAGTGAACAATATTTGTAGTAAATATAACACGCATTTAAAAACAAATTTGAAAACACATGCTTATATTTAAAATTCTAATTTATTGATACTCGGAATTAATACATACGAATAAATGCATATTTTATGTAATAACTAGTATATAATTAAATATATATTTAAATATAATATTTACTGTAAATAATTCAAAAGAAAATATTTATTTTATTATTAGATATTATAATTAAAAATACCATAACTTAATACGCTAATTCAAATTCAATCATAGATTTTTATATTTTTATATTGGATTAATCCAATATCCATATTAAACTCCATTTAATTTTTCCAATATTTCATATCTAATAAATAATATACACACAATTTTACAATTCAAATTATACTTTATTTATTTTTAATTGACATTTAGTTACAGTACGTAAAAACAAATACTTATTATGTGAAATATAAATTGTCAATCAACGTCTATCCAGGAGTTACCTTCTTATAAATATATACAATTTTATTGTAACAATATATTTAATCAAATTTACGAGAGTATCTATAAATTGACAGTACAGTTTTGGTAACTTCTGGACGGGTTATAATTAACAGATAGTATAAAATAATGATTATAATAAAAACAATTCCATCGAAATTTGATTGGAACAATTACAATCGTTGTGTAATGAAATAGAATATACGCTTAAAATGAATTTTAATGTCAATTATTCAATTATATATTGTATATTTTTATCTATTTAGAACATTTATTATTGAAAAAAAATATAATATTAAATAAGAAATTGTCCTTATAATTTGAACTATATTCAATAAAATTAGCTTAAACTAAAACTAAAATTATCTGAGCGTTTGTGGTATTGATTTCAAATTTGTATAACACAATGTAATTGTCAATTGATTTTTTGTTTAGTTCAATATGAAAATTCATATTATAATTGTACGTAGTAGTAATTGTTCTAGATTATATACTCAAATAAAAAAATTAAAATGTTAATTTTATCCTGTTGATATTTTATTTTTATTTTTTTAGTCTTTAAAGTATTTTTATTGATTATTTCCAGTATTATTCATCTTTAGTTTTCCTTCTTACAACTTTTATCTTTCTTCCAAATTCTTGTTGGTCATAAATTGGGGCATTTGGGTAATTCTTTCTGCTTGGACTTTTAATTACAACGGATGGATTTAATTGACTTTGTTTTACTACTTGATCAAAACTTCCTCTAATGGTTGCAGTTTGTGACTCACTTTGTTCGCAGTATGAACATTTATATGGTACTTGATAAGCCGACGGGAAAACAGGATTTAATTTTGATGAAACCACTTCTTTTGATACTGTAGTTCCTGTACCACATGATGGATAAAATACTACCGGTACGAATCCAATCACAGCACCCTCCGGGAGATTATTTAAGTCCAATGTTGGTTGTTGTGGTAATTGATTGGTAGAATTATTTGTAGGTGGAACAAAATAACATGGACAAGATCCTGGGTTTGGAACAATTGGCAAGGGATAAGGAATTATATTGACAGGTGTCGAAGAATCTGGTGAAAGAGTAGTAAATTGTTCTTCATAGGACACAGTACTAGTTGAGACCACTAAATTATTATTTTCAGGTGTCAATGCTGTTTTAGTAGATATACTATACAACGGAGTACTAGTTTCTGGTTTGCTTGATGATGAGATAACCTGATTCGATTTTTGACCAAATTGATATGGTAATTTTGGTCCCTTTGTAGGGCTGTTCACGTATTGTGGATTAAGTGAGCTGGAATGTCCTGATGATCCTGACGATGGCCCTATTAATTCATTATTGCCCAAAGTCACAGCTTTTTGGCCTTCGTTAGAATCAGGTTTATTCGGAACATTTATGCGAATATCTATCAAACTAGGTTTACTTGTATATTCTGGGGAAGTTTGACTAGACTTACTCTTAGAACCTGATGTTTGAGTTGAAACAGGCGTTGTTACTTGAGGTTTTTTATTTTCTGTTGCTGGATATGTAAACTGTTGTTCAGGGTAGCCATAAACGTTTCCATTGAAAGGGTATTGTTCACTAGCTACTGATGGGTATGCATTAAAGTCTAGTTGACCAGAGTATATTTGGTTTTGACCAGGATACAATTCATAAAAACCAGGGTAACCAGATGGTTCATTAGATTGTGGATAATTAGGGAGCGGTGCATTAGAAGGAGGGGGAACTGGATATCCAGAACTTAAATACTCGGGATACACGTTTGGTTGCTGTGAACCATAGCCAGGAACATTTGGTTTTTGAGGATAGCTGGTAGGATAAACATAATTTTGTTCCGTGTATGATGGATAACCATTGGATGGTAAACCTTAAAAAAAAAAGTTAAATTATTATAAATTAAAAAATGTTAAGTTATTTAAATATTTACTTGATACACTCCCACTGCCTGAGTTTATGGGATATTGACTGGGTTTTGATGAAGTCGGATAAGAAGCAGGAATTCCTGGGGTTCCTGGGGTTCCTGGAGTGCCTGGTTGACCAGGAAGGCCTGGTTGCCCTTAAATAAGACCAAAATTATGTTACACAAAGACAAAAATCACAAATATTCCACAACTAAGACTTCAACAAAATGTACTAATGATTAAATATTTGAATTAGTTATTTTTTCAACCATTGAACAGTTTTTGGTATTTAATATCCAAAAGCAAAGTTTTACGACATCATCTACATTAAAATTTTAAATTGATTTATTTATTTATTTTTATTTTTCTAAAAAAACTTAAAAACGTGTTTTTATACTTAATCTTGATAACCAAAATGTTAAAAAAAGGCTTAGATTTAATATTTTACCTGCAGATCCGGGATATCCTGTTGATAGATTAGGTTTCCCATAGTCAACCAACACTTGAGGACTTTGTCCAAACGATTGAGCTGGTATGCCTGGGAGGCCAGGAGTTCCTGGTTGTCCTAAATTAAGTATTATAAGTAAGTAAATTTATATTTAAATCAATAAAATACTCTAATTAAAAAAAAAAAAAAAAAAAATGATAGAATAAAATTAAGTATAACAATATATAATTATATTTAATATATTATAGACGGTTATATTAACGACAACAAATAAGAAACTAAACTATATTTAAATATATAGATTAAAAATTAAGTATAAATATACCTGGTGCACCAGGTGAACCTGGGTATCCAGCGGCAGGTGAAGGTTTTTGGTAGAATGGTCCTGCTGGAAGTCCTGGTGTGCCAGGAGTACCAGGGGTACCTGGTTTTCCTGGTTGACCTGAGGTATAAATCACAATTATGAAAAAATACATAGCTTAAATACAATAAAAAATTTAATATTAACTCGAACCGTTAATCATCACAATAGATTAATTTCATTTTTAGATATTATTTACTTATTTAGGATTAAATTTCAAAAAATTTACTTTTAATTGTATTTACCTGAGCTTCCGGGATTACCAGAATAAGATGGTTTTGAAGGATATGTGGGTTGAACTGGATATGTTGTTGGGGGAATTGGTTTTTGATACGATGGTAAACCTGGGGTTCCTGGTTGACCTAAAATTATATTTTACACATAATGAATAATTGTATCATATATGAATAAGAAAATAATAATAATATGTGCTAAAACTTTTACTTTACAAAGAATTAAAAAAAATTAATGTTTTTCTTTTTTAAAAAATAGTTTAAATATTTACAATATCTATGTTGAGTAATTTTCAAAAATTAATAACATAAGGAGTATTTTTTTAAACAAATAGTGTTTTAAAATCTGTTTTAAATTTATATAACTCAAAATATACTTCAAATTTTAAAGTCGATAGCTGAAACATAAATATTATGTTATTATAAGATCGATTAGAGTTCATCCGAAATGTTTTATGAAAACATAATTTGTTAATACAACTTTTAGTGGAAGTACTTTTTATCAATAATACATATATATAATATATATATATATATATATATATATATTTGAATAAGGTATTTAAAATAAAACATTAAAATTAATAATATTAAATAAATCACTAAAATAAAAATTTAAAAATATTTTTATTGATTAAAATTGTTTTTAAAAATATAATAATAGCAATAATGTTCATGTAAAATAATACATTTTAAATTAATTTAGTATATTTCTTTTCTTAATCATATAATTTAAGATAATTTAAAAAAAAAAAATCAAATGTTTTTAGGTAATTATACAATATAGAATTACAGTTAGGACAATTATATATATAATCATGGATTATCATTGGTTGGGAGGGGGATAAGTGCTACTTCTTATCCCCTAGAAAAATAATTTTAACTTTTTATTTAATAAATATTACCATTGTATTATTACCTAATGCATTAAGTATCAAAATAAATAAATGTGCATTCTTATTTACCGATATCAAATTATACATTTGATTATGTTTTATACTTATTAAAATGTATTTATTTTATCAATGACATATAATTATAGCATATATTTTATATTTATTATTAAAATAACATTACACCTAATACTATTACATTCATTACAAAATATGAGTTTTTTCTTCTTTTGTTTCTCCTATAAAATGTTATCAACTTGCGCGCATGCATTTGTACTTATATAACACTACCATGCGATTATGTGTCACTATTTTATATATGTACTATGATAATTATTTATTGAATGCATAAATTAAAATTAAGATTTCAAAACAAACCAAAATATGTATTATTTGATAAATTGTATTTTTAATAAATTATGGAGTCGTCTAATAAAACTTTTTTCGAACTGTCCCAATACCATTATTATAGAATTATGTTTCAGGGAAAAGTTTTAAGTTATAACTTATAAACAATTTATTTGTAATTCAATTAATTTTATTTTATTTTTTTTCTTTTTAACTGTAAATTCGTATAAGAAATATTATAATATTATTCACCTGGTAATCCTGGAGTGCCTGGTTGTCCTAGAACATAACAAAATATGAAAGATATATGATTATTTAATTTTCATTATTTATGTTAATTGTTTTTTGATTAAAGTTATAACTTTTCAAATATTTTTACCTGGACTTCCTGGATAACCCTGCGAGCTTGGTTTAACAGATTGATAATTAGGTTTTTGATTTAATGTAGAACCTGGATAAGCTGAGCCTGGTGTTCCAGGTGTACCGGGTTGACCTTAATTTAAAAAATATATTTTTTTTATTTTAACAATTTTATTATTATTAATTAATGTAAGTTAGTTAATTTTATTTGTTCAAAATGTAAAATAATACTTTCTATACTTTAAATTAATAATATTCACCTGGTAATCCTGGCGTTCCGGGTAGTCCTAAAACATTGACATTATATTATTATATTAAAACAAAATTATTTTTTTTTAATTTTATGTATATTTTTAAAATTAATTATATTGATTTAAATTGTTACCTTGACTTCCGGGATAAGAAGATCCTGGATATTGGTTATTGGAAATCGGTTTTTGATATGAGGGTTGGTATACAGACCCAGGTAGACCTGGTGTTCCTGGTTGACCTATGAAAACAATAGTTTTATTTTAATGAAAAAAAAAAAGTTTGAAAAGAATAAAAATTAAATCTGATATGATAATTGAATTATTATTTTTAATTGTTAACTAATATGTAGCAAATCATCAGAGTCAACAAAAATCGATGTTAATTTATTGAAATAATTACTATGATATAACATATTTATTGGGTTAAAAAAATATATACTATATTTTATTATTATACAATTATAATATTATATAATAATATCAATATTGTAATCGAAGAGATTTATAAACTACTTTTTTTTTTATATTAGAATTTCATGAATAAACCTAAGATGTTCTTTTTCATTATATAATAATATTTTAAATAAACTTACCTGGAAGTCCTGGGGATCCCGGGGTTCCTGGTTTACCTAGAAAATATTTTTAAATAAGTAAATAAATAAACCAAAATATAATAATATTATGTTAATGGTTACATAACTATTTACTATTTATTTTGAATTATTTTTATTAAATTTCATGTTAATTTAATTCGATACTTTATATTAATTAAAATATAAGAACGTTAAATTTAGTTCATAATTATATCTATTTGAAATATTTAAATTATTATCTGATTGTTTGTAAATTATATTTAAAAATAATAAATTAGTATATTTAAATATTATATTAGAATTAAGTAAAACTAAATTAAAAATAATAAATACAGCTATTTTATACATTATTCGGATTTTACATCAATGTGGTATTGTATATTAGTATAATATAAGTAACATTACTTATATTACATGTATTACATATTGATAATTAATACAAGTGACAACCTGCACTTCATGAAGAAATTAAGAATAACAATAAAAGTCAAACACATCTTTACAGGCTGACTATTATATGAAAAAGCAAGACTAAAGTATAAAATTCACTCTAACCTATATGAATCCTGTTAACTAGATACATCAAATCAAATTTAATAATTAAAACTAAGAAATTAACTTAATTTTAAATATATAATTAAATGTTTTATAAAAGAAATGTTGAAACTATGAGCCTTAGATGTTTAAGTTATAATATGTGATAAAAAAAAAAACAGAAAATAAAAAAATAAAAATGATATAAGTATAGTTTGGCCTATAAAAGGTTATAATATGAATGCTAAATCTGAAAGTATAATAAACATTTGAAAATATGTAGTTAAATATTCGTTAAAATAATATTTACTATTTAAATTTGGTTATTTATTACTTATATATATATATACTTATTTTTATTTATGCTTTTACTATATTACCTGGTCCTACGGGATAAACTGATGGTGGTGTTGGTTTTGGGTATGGAGTTGTACCTGGTAATCCTGGAGCTCCTGGTAAACCTGGAGTACCTGGTTGGCCTGAAAATATAAAAAAATTTATTAGAATACAAATATCAATAAGCTATCGCCATATTTTTACAAAAAGTAAACATTTTATTCCAATAAAATACTTTATATAATACAATTTAAAAAAATAAAAATAAAATATGTTGAAAATTACCTGGACTTCCGGGGTATCCTGCATTTGGTTTTTGATAAGTTGGTTTTGATTGTTCATACGGTGGTATGACTGATGCACCTGGTTTACCTTTATATTTTTTATGAGAAAAATAAATAATACAAATCCATAAGCTTTTGTTCGTTGTAAATATAATTTTGTGTAAATAAAAATTTAGTTTATTTCAAATAAACATTTACCTGGTAATCCTGGAGATCCTGGTAAACCTAGTGAAAAAAAAAATAAAATGGATTATATTAAATTAATATATTGATACATGATTTATAAGTAAACAGTACAGAATACTTTTAGTTATAATATTAAATATAAAAATAAAATAATTTTAAAATTTTAAAGAATATTAATTTATTATTATTATTTTATACCTGGGGTACCTGGATAAGCTGATGCTGGGTATGGAGATTGTGAAACGTAAGATCCTGGTTTTCCTTTAACACAATTATGTAAAATTAGAAATATGTAATTAATTTTAATTTATCATAATAATTTGGTTTATAATTAAAAAATTAAATCATATGTATGTTATTATGTATTCATTTATACGTATATAATATCATATAGGTAATCATAAAATAAATCATTTTAATCTAAATAACACTAAAATATTATACTATTATAGCTTAAATTTTTTTAAAGAATTATATTTATGAATATATTAAATATTATTTAATATTGTATGGTCATTATTAATTAAATGTCTAATAAACATTATATATTCTAAATATATAATTATACAATTTGCTAATAAAATATAAGATTTTACGTTTTAAAAACTCTAAATCATTTTTAAATTATAATTTATCTATAAACGCTGAGAGTTTAAAAATTTAAAAATTATTCAATTCTAAATAACAACTAATGGATATATTGAATAATATATTTAATTTACCTGGTAGACCTGGAGAACCTGGAGAACCTGGAGAACCTGGGGATCCTGGAGATCCGGGAGACCCTGAAATTAGTATAAATAAAGTATTTTATTAGATAAATAAAAGAGTACCTTATAATTTTTAAGTAAAAATTATTTTTATTTTGCTTATTACCTGGAGCTACAGGGTATGAAGGTTTGATGTATGAACCTGGTAATCCTGGAGTTCCTGGTTGCCCTACACAATTAAAAACTAATAAGCTATATACATATAAAAAATTATTGAACTTAGAATTAAATCATGATATTTGTTATTATAAACAAACAAACTCATTAATGAATTAATATTTATTTTTAGTATGTCTAAACAAACATATTATGAAAAATAATTAATGAAAATAATTGTTCATACCTGGTGATCCTGGGTATCCGGGAGTGCCTGGTGATCCCGGGGCGCCTAGTAAAAATATAAAAATACGTTTTTAAGATTCAATATTATTAATTTAATAAAACCTATTAAAGTACCTGGCCCACTAGGGTAATATGTTCCTGGGTATGTTGTTGGTTTCTGGTAAGAACCGGGAAGGCCTGGTGCTCCTGAATTAATAATTAAACATTATTATATTTTCTAAATTACATTTTAATATACTTTTTTTAACTATTTATACTAATATTTATTTGTTTTTAAATATTAATGAGTATTTATTTTTTTTTAATTGATTTTTGCTAAAATGTATTAAATTTATACCTGGCAATCCTGGTGATCCTGGTAATCCAGGTGACCCTAAATTAAATTTTATAAATAGTTAGTTTTAATTATAAATATTTATTGTTTTAAATTTACCTGATGCACTAGGATAGGACGAAGGGGGGTAAGGTAATGTTTGTTGATATGATGGATAGCTTGGAGAGCCTGGTTTACCTACAAAATAGAAGTTGAAAATATAATGTATTTAGTGTTTATTTATATTTATAATCTATAAGCTAAAATTATTTATCCAAACAACAAAAGTAGTTTTCTAAATATTTTCTAAATGGCTAAAATTGAATATTCACCTGGTAATCCTGGAGTTCCGGGTAATCCTGGAGTTCCGGGTAATCCTGGAGAACTGGGAGAACCTATAAATATTACATAACAAAAAAAACATAATTTCAGCTTAATAATATAGTGTTTTTATGAATAATAAAACAGTGTAACTTTCTAGTTATTTTGAGAATTTAATTCTATACATTTCACTTATCAATTTTTATACAAATCACAATCAAATGAAAATTTTGTAAGTATATTAAAAGTTAAAATTGTCAGTATTCTATTTTATAAAATATCATAGTTCATAATACTCAAATATGTTTTTCATATTAAATGTTTTTAATAGTTTTTAAATAAAATATCCAATCAATCATAATAACCTAAGTTTCCTGGATAAGTGGATGTTGGATAAACTGTTGGTTTTGGGTAATTAGGTAATCCTGGACTACCTAGAGCACCTGGGGAACCTGATGGTCCTTGTAATCCTGGGTAATAATACAATGTATTTTATTGCATAACATTTAAAATAAAATGAATACAATTATTTACATGACTAATATATTATAATAAAAATTCAATGTATTGTTTTAAACAAGTTCTTGAAATACATACATGTTTTTTTATAGACAATTAACAACCCAGAGAGAAAAAAAACCATCGGTAACCAAGGTTTTACGATTAACGTCGGTACTGTTACTTTAATACATTCAAAATAATCTCCCACCTCCAGCAATATAGTTTAGTATTATCGAAACATTTACTGTAATAATTATAAAAATAATATTATCTCTCAGATGTATGTAGAAATTATAAGCATTTAGTAGAATCAATCTTATGTCATTAGAGTTAAAATTTAAGCAAATAAATATATTATTATATTTAATTTTAAGAATATTATCTATAAAAGTATGGTGATTTTTACAAAACATAAATTTGTATGCAAGTTTTGTCCTTACAAAATATTACACTTAATAATTTTCATTTTCGTTTTAAAATACTAAAGCTAGGAACATACAGTAAGATCTACGAACACTCATTTCTTATTATTCATGTAAGTCAAAGAGAGAAAATAAATAATGTCCTAATATACTCTTAAGTATAATAATTTAAATGTAATATTAATATTAAGCACATGACGTAATATATTTATACCTGGATAACTCGGATAAACTGTAGATGGACTTCCTGAACCTGGTTTACCTAAAAATAAATTACATTTATAAATATTTAAGAACTTTAATATTTTTCACTCATCTTATGCTTAAATATCAGATATAAAACTATATAAAAATCATTAGTATAATCAATAAAAATAAATTTAAAAATAGTTAAATAAATCATATTTCAGTGGTTAGAATTTTTAATTTAGATCCAAATTAAGTAATATAAATGTAATTTAATTAAATAAAATTGTGTACAACAATACCTATATGCATATGATTATTATACTCTAGATACATTATTATTATATCGAGTTTAGAATAGTTATATAGTTTAGTATGTAAAAATAATATAGGTTTTAATAATAGTTTTTTATTATAACAATATCTGAAATAATGAAAACTACTGTTTAAAGACGAGGTAAGGAGTCAAATATCCAAAGCATCTACCATTTTTCGTAGAAACAACCTATTTAAAAAAAAAATAAAAAAAAAAATATCAAAAGTATTACCTGGTAATCCAGGAGTTCCTGGTAATCCTGGAGATCCGGGTTTTCCGGGTGTACCAGGAGTTCCTGATGATGCTGGATAACCACTTGGGTAGCCTATTAATACAGAAGAACCTGGAGATCCAGGTATGCCCGGAGCTCCTGGAGAGCCCGGAGATCCATGTGAGCCTGGGTAGCCAAATGATTCTGGGTAGCCAAATGATCCTGGAGATCCTGGTGATCCTGGAGATCCTGGTGAACCCGGCAATCCTGGGGATCCAGGAGATCCTGACGCTGGGTAACCAAGTGATCCTGGGTATCCGGGTGATCCAGAAGATCCTGGGATTCCTGGAGATCCTGGGGAACCTGGTAATCCTGGTGAGCCTGATGCTCCGTGTGAGCCTGGAGACCCTGATCCTGGGTATCCAGGTGAACCTGGTGATCCTGGTGAGCCCGGTGTTCCTGGTGTGCCTGGTGCTCCTGGTGAGCCTGATCCCGGGTATCCAGGTGAGCCCGGTGCTCCTGGTAAGCCTGATCCTGGATAACCAAGTGATCCCGGGTATCCAGGTGAACCTGGTGATCCTGGTGAGCCTGGTGCTCCTGGTGAGCCTGGGGCCCCTGGTGATGCTGGAGATCCGGATCCTGGGTATCCAAGTGGTCCAGGGTATCCAGGTGAACCTGGTGATCCTGGTGAGCCCGGTGAGCCTGATCCTGGGTAACCAAGTGATCCTGGGTATCCAGGTGAACCTGGTGTTCCTGGTGAGCCCGGTGCTCCTGGTGAGCCTGGGGCTCCTGGTGATCCTGGAGATCCTGATCCTGGGTATCCAAGTGATCCAGGGTATCCAGGTGAACCTGGTGATCCCGGTGAGCCCGGTGAGCCTGATCCTGGGTAACCAAGTGACCCCGGGTATCCAGGTGAACCTGGTGATCCTGGTGAGCCCGGTGCTCCTGGTGAGCCCGGTGCTCCTGGTGAGCCTGGAGATCCATCAGTTCCAGGATATCCCAAAGAACCAGGGGATCCTGGTTTACCTAATGATCCTGGTGATCCTGGCGAACCCGGAGATCCACCAGATCCAGGATATCCCAATGAACCAGGAGATCCTGGTGATCCTGGAGAACCGGGAGATCCTGGTGAGCCTGGAGATCCAGGTGACCCTGGTTTTCCTGGGTATCCAAATGAACCAGGGTATCCTGGAGTACCCGCAGATCCTGGTGATCCTGGAGGTCCGGCTGATCCTTAAATTTATAAATTTTAATTTATTTTAATTTTATATATTGATATATGAATCCAGAAAAATATTTATGTACCTATTTTTATAATTATATGTTTGTATTTTATATGATTATAAAAAAACAGAAGTGCATTATTATATGAATGGTTTTTAATTTTAAAATTTTAATTAATTGCTACTTTTATTTGTTTAATCGATATATATTTTAAAAAAAATGTCTACTATTTCCATTTTAGTTTAAATATTTAAATATATTTTATGTAATTATCAAATTATAAAATGGGCTTTTATAGTTATATATACATTTATTAATTTGTTTAGTAATAATTTCATACCAGGTGTACCTATTGGTCCTGGTTGACCAGTTCCAACAAAGCTGGGGTATCCTGATGAACCAGATCCACCTAATTGACCAGTTCCTTGAATTGGTCGACCTCCTCCACATCCTTTCGGAAAATAAAGATCACCCCATGCTGTTACCACTCCATGGTGTCCATGATGTTCATGTTCTGAACCACCTTCAGAACTTTCATTAGTTTGATTTTCATCAGCAGGATCATGTTTATGATGGAAAATTTCAACTGATTCACCCGGTGTGACTACTCTGTACCCCCAACCATCAGATATATAATGAGTTGCTTGTAATTTTCCTTCTGGATCTACATATCCGTAGCAACCATATGTGAATCCATCCGGTCCTTTATTTTCATGGTGAAATTGACCATTTGGACCTACTTCGTATCCGAATATATAGGCCACTATAAAATAAAAATAAATTTATTATAAAATATATTATAATAATATACATTATAAAATACTTACTGGTATCAAAATTTTGCTCATGGTATTGAGTCTTATTGCTATCTTCAATGTTAAGAACCACTTCCAAATCATTGGGATTGATTTGCTGAGAAAAGACAAACTGAATCCCCACAATTGCGAACGCCAATATTAAATACATCTAAAATAAAACATTTTTTTTTTTCATTTAAGTTCAGTTTAATGAGATCATAAACAATTATTAACAAGATAAACGTATTTCATTGTTATTCAGTTTAATAATCTAATTGATTATTAAATTATCTCTTAAAGTTGTAAGTTTCAAATTAATTTAAATTATGATATTTGTATGACTTTATAAAGTAGAACATAGTTAGCTCTAAGTAGTTATAAAAAATAAGCCATTTCTGAACAACATACAAACAGTTTTTGGGATCTTGATTCGTTTAAGATATTGTATTACAACACCTAACTTTATTTTATATGCATTAATACTAGTACAACATATATTACAAATAAATGTTAAATATTTGTAATATTATTAAGAAAACTTTAGTTTATTAATTTTGTATATTAAATTAATGGTCTTAAATTAATTAATTAATTATATTTTTATTAGAAAATCACAACAAAAATGTATGTTTTGAAAAAATTAATAATAATAAAAATACATTTTTTTTTTTTAAATATTAATTTATTATAATCTTAAAATTAAATAGCAATATTGTAGTGGCACAGGCCATGAAATTTAGATTTTCCATGTTTGCGAATATTAAGTAAAGTATTCTACTCTTCTGTTAAATAACTTTTTTAATTGTTTATTAAATAGATGATCTTAATTCAATTGTCTTTTAAATATATATATATATGCAAATATTTGTCTATTTAAAACATTAAATCTATTACTTAACTAAATTATTATTATTATTCAACTGATTTTATCATATTATAATATTTATATGTTTATATAAATAAATTATTTTAATAACTCAGCTACGTATACCAGCGCAGATGTTTTGATTTTATTCAACGGCTGACGGTGCCTAGGAAATATAGTTATTTTATTATCTTTACAATTTTGCCAATGAACGTTAAACTGTTTTTTTTTTTTTTTTTGTCGCGATTCCAACAAAATGTAACCGTAGTTGTTCTTCAATACAAGACGGAATTTTAAAAATTATAATCGTGTTGGCATTTTTGTCCTACATTTATTCACTGTGAGAACCTACTGGTCGAATTCATCACACGAGCTAGAGCACTCGTAATCACCACTTAGAAATTCAACTCAGACTAGCGCATTCGCATGGTGAATTACCTACCTTTTTTTTTTTATTGAATCACTGTATAGGTACTCTCGGTGTTCTGTTACTTATTGCAGGATATGCGTATTAAAATAAAACAGTGTACGGATAATATTAGGATTTATATATTTTTTCTAAAACATAATAATAACGCAATTTTCAGTTGAATAACTAATGTAATACAATTGTTTTTTTATTAAATGTCTTGCCCACTAAAATTAAAGAATATGTAAAATAACTTTAATAATTTAAATTGAAAAATTTTTTAAAACATATAGGTTTAGGTAATAGTATGAATTGTTAAGAGCTATTTACATTGAGAATGTCGTAAATCAATTTACAATTTTAAAATGCAGATATTCAAATTAAAACGCTTATGTGGATCTCTGACTAATAGAGTAACCTTTAAATTTAATAATAGGTCAATTAATTTTAATAATATAAAAATAATAGAGACAAATGCATTATTTTGAATGTACAATTTTAAATGTCATGCGCTCATGCGTTAGTAAGGCGAAAAAATCACACATGGACACTATGCCTTCTTAACAGCACTCCTTTATACACCAATTAAAAATCACAATTTGTAATGTAATAGTTGATACCTATAATACTATTAAAAACCCATAAAAAAAATCTTTTATTTTAAAATTATACCCAATTATAATAAAATATAGTATATATAAGTACCTATTAATGTAATACCATTATTTAATAGAAATAGTACATTCATCACATAATATTCCATTAGCTGTAAGGTTAGTTAATAATTTATTGTATAAAGGTATGCATTACAATTTTTTTAACCAAAAAATAAAATATTTAGTTGGCTAGTAGCTTGAACTAAAACCAATTAACTTAAAAACAGTACTGTAGCTCAATAGATTAATTAATTTTTTAACTTTAAATAATAGGTACGCCATTTATTGAAAATCAGTAACACTAGTTGAATTATTTAAATATAGTTCTTTTTTTTATTTTTTCAAGTTAAATATAATGATAACTACTCATATAATATATATTATTATATATATTTATTCATACATCATAGTTAAAAAAAAAAAAAAAAAACACTTATATATTTGCAATATAATAAGTACACTACAGATTTTCTAAGTAATTAGCATATAGTATATAAATCATATTATTAGTGAATTTAATTTTCAAGTCACTATTTAGATCCATAAAATGGTTTTAGATGTACCTACTGTTCATTGTATAATATAATTTTGACCAATAATCGAATTCTCGATTTTATTCATAGTAATGTATAACGAAAGACCATATATACTCATAATTTATATATTTTGATCTAAAGAATTCATGCCAAAAAGTCAAAATATAAATTTTATGTTACAATAATTAAAAAAAAAAAAAAAAACTATATCCTCCTAATATATCTATATCTATTACCTGTTGTCCTTGAGCTGTCAATTACATATTAATGGCATTCATCGTATTAGTCAAAAATAAGCTTATATTTTTTTGGTAAGCCGTAAGACTAATTTTGGAGAAATTGCTTTTTCTTAATCTCATCTTTATTTTAATTTAACACTGAAGTCGTCTAGTTTTGTATTTATTAGATAGTATATGTGGTACAACAACTTAAACGAAATCTGTTCATCGAATGTATTGCCGAAACTTCGTAGATGTAAGCAAAACTTACATGTATTTTCCATCAATAATGGGCAGCTACTAATAGTTTAATAGTATAAAATATATGTTAATTTTATATATATTTATATATTATGTTAATAGATATATCATTAGGTAACTATAAAATAAACATAACCAAACACGATAATAATCTTTTATAATTCTTGAATTAAAACTGAAATTAAAAAATACTATATATCATTAGCTGTCTAGCCCTTTTAATTTGTTTTTAAAATGTTTAGTTAAAAAAAAAAAATTAAAAAAAAAACAAATCTTAAATTTCTATATTTTATTGATTTATTAAATATTTTGTGTAATAATAAGAGCTTATTGAAGCCTCGTAATCGCTTTTTTGCTTAATCTATGTTTTAATTTTGACCAATTCGAAGTAATATCATAATAATAACTAAGGTTTTTTTTTTACAATAATATTAAAAATATAGTTGAATAAAATAAATATACATAATATAGTCATTTTTTTCTGCACCAGATGATTGCTTAAAAAAATATATTACCAATTTTCTCATTTTTCAAATTTTAGACATAGTTTAGTGATTCAAAATAAATAAACTATAACATTTTTGTATGAAAATTATAAAATTGTAAATAATTATCATAATACGTTGATAACAACCTAAGTAAATTCTTTCTCAATTCCCATGATGTATATAAAAACAACGGTTTTACATAAATCCTGTAACGACAATATAAAGAAAAAATGTATTATATTGATAAAATATTTAACTGTATCAATTAATGAATACCTAATATACAGTTTTAAAACAAAATGATTATTTTTGTTTTACGTGCTTAGGTAATTAAATATGAATAGTAACGGTTTATATACCCAACACGAGTTATGAATTGATGATGAATAATCATGGATATTTTCTGATAATTAATCAAAGTAAGTGCACAGTGAATTTTACAATTATTTTCAGAAACTCTAACACTATGGTTTAAAGTTTACGCACTTCGTTGGCTTAAATGCTTTAGTCTGAAAATATTATTGACACTTATTGTGTCAATTGAATGATTTAGGTGCAAGTGTACAGTAACTCCTATAATAATTAAATTTCAATGTCAATAAAAAAACTTGATTGCCTTAGATAAATTATATTATACATATGAGTAAATACATGATTACAAGATGAAAATATTTTTCTCACATTGAATGTTATATTATTGATACGATTAACTATACAATGCGGTAAACAATAGAGAAAATAAATAAATTATTACTTTATCCTATCCTCGCGGCAGAAATACGAATCGTTTTTCAATCGCAAAGATGGACTAGGGCCACTAGGGGTATAACACAATAATATAATATAATATAATATAATATTAATATCAAGGTGCTCTGGTACGAACGAAACGCCATGAAGTATGGGGTAAGATGTAGTCTAAGCAAAACAGTAGATGCCTTGAAATATCAGTCACTGTCTACTCACTCCCCATAATAAATCGACCGCCATACATTATATTACGTAATAATAATACCGGACTCGTGGGAATTGCCAATTCTAAAACACTTGGGTAACAGTTGCGGCGGTGAGATTCTGTCTGAACCCTTTTCGAGTTCTATCCTCGAATCATCTTATGTGTGCCGCCCGCGAAGGTGCAATACACATTTTTGCAGGACTGAAAATCCAAATCAACCGGAATTCTAAGTTTGTTGTTCAGTGCACACCGCACGTGTCTAATGTGCATGTAACTTTTGTTCACCAACAGATAAGTAACGGAAAATAAACATATGCTAAAACTAGTACAAGTACGTGAACGCGTGGTATTAATGTTTAATGTCCTAATAACTTACAAACGTACGAACCTACGTATATATGATAAAACAATGGAATAATGTGGTTATTTGAGTTGATATTATAACGGTGCATTTACTGATTGTTAATGCAGCTGGGATATAATATTAAAATCCGGCTTTGTCGAATATTTTCTTTGCGTACGTAGGCTTAAAAAACGATGTATTCTAAATACTATTAAATACTATTAAAATTGAGTAAATAGTTCCTAGTCATGATATTATTGGAACTTCAATATTGTATTAATGTGTTCAGTGTACAAGTAAACAATACAGAATGGACAATGCAAAAATTATAAATATGCGTTTATGTAATTTTGTAAACTCGGAACCTAATTTAAAAACATTTATACATGCCCTAAAGATATGTGTATTATTTTAATGAAATACCTATTCAGAAAATGCGGATTTCCAATCTCCGATATAAAACAAACAGAATATCCCGGATGCAATTCGTGTAGGTACATTTCAACATTTATTTATCTGCAATTTGCGTAATATAGGATTGTGATATTTTTTGCCAAGACACAATTTACTTATTTTGCAAAATATATACGATACGATAACTTTTATCATGTGTTATAAACCCTTGGATAAAAAAGATTATTCATAAGTTTTTAAAGTGGGACATTGCTTTTTTAATGCTATAAAATATAACACAATTTAAGCTGTAAAGTTAATATTACAATTTATTGTTATGTTTAACGGTATGAATGATGATGGCCCATTATCCGTTAAAAATTTTACTTTTATGCACTCGTGCACAGGTACCCAATAATTGCAAAACAGTTAGGTACAATATGAATTTATGTGATATTACACTCACTTCGAGCACATGCCATTGGGTGATACGCGCATTGTTTACAGTATAGGTACTATTTATTTGACCAACATTAACCATTGTTTAGCAACACTCCATTGTATCTAATATATGCTCATTATTATTACGTAATACCTAATCACGTATTGCCTATCATCTTACAACGACATGAGTGATAATAACGCCACGCAAGCATCTGTATTTTAAGTTGTAATCATGCAGATTCGTGTAAGTCTCTGTAGTGTTATAATAATAAATAATATGTATTTGATATTATGCTCAGTCGAGGTGCTATACCGTGGTACACAACAGATACGAGGTACCTGCTGACAAATGCAGATTGTCAAAAGGCCAACGCGTGACGGATGGACAAGCTCGCCCGATCGATACAATTATACAATTACTCAGTGTTGAATATAATATAATAATAATATACGAGCATAAATACTATGTATAATACATGTATTTTACACACAGCATTATGTCGTAATGTACGAAACACAAGAAGAAGAAGAAGAATAACCACAGCACTTAAACTACGGTCCTTCGATCACAGGATCGCCTCCGTTTGTTATTATTTATTGTTACAATCGACACGATCGCATTATATATTATTATTATCATTAAAATTATACGCGTTTTAACGGCCGCGTGTATAAATGGTACCAGGCGCCGTCGCTTTTAAGGTGAAGGCCGTCCAGTATCATCATCATCCTCGCCGCCGCGTATTATCTACCGCGTCCGTATACTTGGTTACGTGAGCGTCCTTATCCGTCAGTCCTTTACATATTATTATAATGTTAAATATAATATTATATTTTTATACCGCATGGCGTCGGAGACTGGTCTGACCAGATATTATTATTATCATCATCATCATCATCATCATCGCCGCCGTTGTTTGCGTTACGCGGTAATAAACTGGCATCGGGTGATCTACCGTCTACGGGCCGCGCGATTCCGATATTATTATAAATCATAATAACATGTCGTACAGGCGCGCTCGCTTGCATGTGAGTGTGTGTGTGTGTGTGTGCCGTCGGAATTCCTAGCGTTCACTTTTGCGCACATGTGTATGACCTAAACGGTTGAAAGTTCAACGTGACCGCCCAAAACCTTCTCGTACGTTTAATATAATACTCGTATAATATGTATTATAATACGAAGACCGGTATACGGGTCCGGGCGACCGCGCGTGGGCAAACACTTTCGACGACACCGACGACGATGTTGAATAATAATAATAACGTTCGCGTTCGCTTACGTTATATTATTATGTTATGTACATTTTTTCTAGGTCTACTTCGCCCGGAGCCTGCGTTTTATTTCTAGGAGTATCCGCGCCCTCAAGACCGATGTAAATTCGTACACACACGCGTTCGAAGGTCGACTGCCGCGGCGATGTGCGCACGTCCGTGCATCTTATTGTCTGATATAATATTATGTGTATGAGTGAAAGTTTCGTTATTCGACATTCCTCTTGCAAGCCGCCGCCGCGGATGGTTAATACATCTCGAACAGAGAGGAGAAAAAAAAAATAAAAAATAATAAACGAAATAACAATCGAATCCTGGGTACACGGAGGCAGTGTGGGGAAATGCCCACGCGCGGAAAAAGCGGTCCCATAAATCGGCGAAATACCGCAGAATATTCAACAAACATAACAAGTGCTTACGCCTGGTAGATGTGTGCATAAAAAACATACCACTATTATAAAACTGTATTATTATTTATTGGAAACGAATCGATGTGGTCGCTCATTCAGTCAGTAACGAGTGATAATATCGAGTCGTGGTAAATAAACGTTTTCATGAGTGCATTTCAAAGTGCCCTTACAAAGTGTCCAATATGTCCTCCGACTAATAAAAATGCATTTTTGATTCTCGTCAAACAAGCGTCGTATAGAAATCGCATATTAAACGACTGTGCAAATGGCATTCGTAATGTGTACACGTAAAAACAATTCGTACGGTTAAAAGCGTCATGTCTCTGCAAAAATCTTGCACCGTACGGTTATTTAAACTATATTATATTTTACTTATTGCGCTATATGTAATTATGTGTAAAAACACAGTTTTCATTTCGAATTATCATTGATTTGCACTTTATCGTAATATTCGTATGATAAAATTATTTTGTATATCAACTCCGTAGGCGTAAACGTACCTAAACAGAAAGTGTGGGTGCGGTGACTATTATTATAATATATCGCTTTCAAGTCTTTGCGGTCGAAATGATTCTGAACATACTCATAATACTATAATACATATACACCATAAAAATACAATATACAATACACAATTCGTTTTAATGAGACAAATATTGTTAAATATCGAAATAAAATGATTGATGTCTATGAAAATAGCAAACACCAATAAATTACTTTCACTAGCCCCGGGGTAGGTTCGAAGCTTTATGTCAAGTTCGACCTACGGTATTTAAATGCATTGCATTGCTTCCCGGCGGTACTGAAAAGACACCATTCCCCGGAACACCGTAATATCGTATATATTATAACGAATATGTGTGTGAGCGCGTACCTATATAGGTTACATAATATTTGCCCACACATATGAAATAATACATACAACAATGGACGAAGGCGCGAACTCCGACAATAGGTCTGCAGACGTGCTGGAGATATAATACGACACAAGCAGCATCCAGTATTTTATTTTGTTTTTTTGTTTTCGTCAATCTCAATGATAATAATTAATCGCTGTCGTGATCCATGTGAAATGTAGCAACACACTGTACGTATGCAGTTTGACAAGTTTATAATGTCATTTCATATTCCGGAAACGAATGCGAATTCAAATGTGTAATATATTTATATATATTGTAATAATATACGCGTAGTAAAAGTGCTATCTGTGGCCTGTGATTTTCGAATTTTTTCCGTAAATTATAACTTCACGACTTTGTCAAGCTTATTTATGCAAACATTAATACATAATATTTATAAAAAAAAATTTTCATTGATCTATCCATACAACTTTTGAATATATTATGTATTTGTTTCAAATATATGTGCATTTTTCACCAGCTAATATAATCCTCTATAAAATTAATGGGTAAGCTTGAAAAGTTTAAAAGCTGTACTTCAAAAATTGTAATTTTTTTTTTTTTTTTTATTAAAAATGTTTTACTAAACTTTGCAATGATATGTTAATACTTTTTTTCTTCAAATGAAACCTTACACAATATTAAACTTGTAGCATGTTTTAACGTTATTAAAATATAACTATTATAATATATGAAATCGTCACGTGGATAATTTATTTTGACAATCAAATATCGATTTAAATTATAAATTGTTAGTTTATCACGATGGATGAACGCGATCAAGACTATTTGAAAAGTTAATGTTGTTATAAATCGCATATAATAGTCTTTAAAAAATGTATTTATTTAAACTAATTAGTATGATGATAAACTTTTTTGAATTAGCAATATATTTAAGTACGTGTACACAATATTTTTAGTTTTGTTTTGATTAATGAGTGTAAATTAACTGGTTACGTAAATTTAAAATGATCATACCGTTTACCTTTATAAGACTATGTATGCATACACATAAATAGATTAGATAAGTTTCAATTTTTCTTTGAGTACTTTTTGTAACAACTTATAATAAGTATGGTGTCTTGGACTGTTCCATTAAATTAAAATATATGACGGAAAATCATTCTCAGATAAAAATTTAAATAAATAATTATTTAAGTCTTGATGCATGTGATAAATTTCCAATTAAAAGGTTTAATAACTATAAATAAAAAATGTCCAGTGATTATGTTAAATTTTAATTCTATGATAAGTCATTGTATACGAAAACGATATTGATTACGGAGCTTGTATCTAACACGCGGCCTTACATAGTAGATTACTGAAACATCGTATTTAGTATTATTTTTATTAATTTATATTATTAAATTTATAATAAAATCAAATAATCGATTTTTCCAAAAATTGGCGTTGCATAAATAACTCCTTTTTCTATATTTTTTTTTTCGTTTTTCCCAATAATTAAAAAAATATAAAAATACGTAATTTTTTAGTTACTTTTGACCAATTAGACAAAAATAGTATCAACTAGATCTATTTTCTAATAGAAACTATCTATCCTTATATTTTATGATTGAAATAATTTTACTATTCCTAAAGGTGACATCAGACAAAAAAAAAATTAAATTAAAATACTCTTATCTTTATAAAATCAATAGGTATTCATCGTTTTGTTCTGAATCTAAAATTCATTTTTTTTTTTTTTTTTATATACTATTGTTAAACAAATGATTTAGTTAAAATCAAAATTTGATGTATTTATATATTGAATATATTTTTAATTAAATAAACATATCTATAATTTAGAACGATTAATAAATTCAAAAAAAAAAAAAATAATAATAATTGACAAAATATCCAAGTATTTTTTTTTTTAAAGTTATGTAATTTATATTTAAACGATATGAATAAAGTTAATTAAACTAACTTAAATATCTTTCTAGTATAAATAATACATAAATAATTCAAGGTGTCACAAAACTATTAAAATAAAAATGACGTAATTTTTTGCGAAGAGGGGAGACAAAAATGTCTGTCACGAATTCGCATTCTCACGGACTCTCATAATCATAACAATAATACAATAGTAAATAGCTGTTAATTACGAGTATATCACATAACTGACAAGTTTGACTTATATCGCGTGTTATCTATATCTATTTCTGAAGTCAATAAAGAAAAATAAATTAGTCAGCCAAACAAAAATAGTTAATACTCATTATTATACCTTTTGAATCTCTCAAAATTTTAGATATAGGAAGTGCAGTCAAAGAAAATCTGGTAACAAAGATGCACAATTCGGTTTTACACTCAAGTTATGATTTTGATAATATTATTATGAAATTGAAGTGTTTCGAATTACGTTTTCATTACTTATCCATACTGTCGTTTGCCATTAATACGTGCATATATGGTCACTATCATCTATGTCCGACCGTGAAATTAAAATCGCCAGTTAACAATTCCCATACACACACATACAGTGACAATGATTTAAATGGGAAAAATGAAAATAATAAATAAAGAAACAAATAAATAGCATAGTATTGTGCAATACAAGTCATGATTGTCGTTATCCAGCATGGGGAGTTGTACGTATCAAAAATAATGGTAAATCCCAATTATGAGGGAGAACCGCATCGTTCAATATATGACTAAAACGGTATCGGTCGTCACGCTCATAACATTTCGTGTTGCATTGGCTATTATTCATCATTACTATGGTACACGCATGGTAATATTACATTTTACAGCCGTAAATATTGTCCGCTTATATAATACATTAATGTGGTATATACAATATTCATATAGCAAACGGTGACGGCAGCATCCACGAGGCAACTAACCTTGTCGACCGGTCGACGATGTCCTGAACGTCAAAGGAGTAGGAGCTGTTTTCTTGTTATGCATAATATGGTATAATATTCGTTCGGCGTTTATGACGTGTGCGTGTACGAATGCGTGCGTGTATCGTGTGGGTGCTGCGGAATATTTCCGACGAATTGAATTCGCCACGGAGGCGCTACGACCGGCTTTGGAGACATCAGAATTAATGATAATTATTGTTGTCGTATAATAATGCTGTAACAACCTGAGAGAGACATGTTATACGACCATATACGCTACTGAGAAACGTTGTTCGAGTAACAATTTCTACCAATCATAACGATCATATTGTTAAAATGGTTTGTAATATTATTGGACATCAATCAAGAAAACAACTTGGAAAAAATGTTAAATTCATAGGTATTATATCAAAGACCAAAAAATTTAAAACTATTTTATTAGTTAAATATTCAATAATAAAATATTTTTTCCATGACATATAGGTACACATAATATTTTACAATAAGTTATTGGCTATTGCGCAAAACACAAATATAATCGTATGCTGTTAAAATTAATATTTTTACTTTCAAATACTTATGATTAGAATGATTTATTTCAGAAATTAGGATACTACTATTGATTAAATCGGCACTTGAAAAAATAATTTAATTTAATTCTGATTATTTAAAAAGTACATGAAAATTTTCACTACATAAATATTGATGACTGGAACATTTTTTCCAGCTTTTTTAAAAACAGTATTATCTTTTGTACATAAATAAATATCGGTAATCAATTAAAAGATTTAATTTAATAAATAGCTTGTTTTTTTTTATTTATAAGATCTAGCTTCGCTTCTTGATTATTGTTATTTTTATCAGTTAAAATATCAATATGAGGTCTAAATAAGCTATCAAAATCAACTATACTAGGGAGTCATAGCTTCTGTTTATTGTTATCAAACATTCGTCTATACACTAAAAATCTTTTTCAAAAATAACGTAATAATATTAGTATAAAAATATAAAACCAATGGTCACCTCCAAAAAATAGTTGTAAATAAAAAAAAAATTTTTTTCGCGAAATAAATCCATTTACTCCTTGTAGTTTAAGCGTCGCCCACTATAGGCATGTAATTTGTCTAGAAACAAACCCAAGGCACTTAAACATATAGAATTAGCATTGCTAATAATATTATAATATGCTTGTACTATGTTATGAAACGACACAGTGACCGAAAAAAACAATAGAAAGACCACCCGCCGTATCTGACGGGCTTATGCGTCACATTGGCTACTTATACTTTCCATACTGACGCACAGCTATGTGGAATGTGTTGCAATCCGTTTCGTCCCGAAGGGAAATAAAATCGAAAACGTATTGTTTCTAACTAAAGTTCGTCGAAATGTAAGTAAAATAGCAGTCATTATTAATGATTATCCGACGTGGAAACACACATAAAAATCAAGCGAACAGACGTGTATCCTATCCCACGCATCTCTTGAACGGTTGCCAAGTTTTATAAATTATAAGACTGGTATTTTTCAAAGTGTATACATATACACATATTATACGGTCAAAATCACACGATACGTATGACACGATGATAGGTCGTTTTAAAAATCACGTTTAACCAGCATAGTAAAAAAAATAACGATACTTAAGAGCAGATTTTCAGGTAGTATATATTATACATTAGATTAAAGTGGATTTTGGAGAAGCCATTAGTTCCATCGTCTACACTCTGCAATATTGATTTTCTTTAAAATACTTTGACAAAACTTAGAAAACATTATATATTGTTATAAATTGTACACTTCTATCAGGAAATATCTGGTCGCGACTAAACCAGCTTTATATATAATGTGATATGTATTATATTATATAGATTTTTTTTAAAAAAACAACAGTACGGAACATTAATTTATCAACATTAAATCTTTCCGATTTCATAACAAACGTTCCAAAAAAACTCAATGGCAATGAAATATTATCAGCTTTACGCATTTATTTATTTAGAAAATCCATAAACAATTACGATTTCAATCATTTAATGGTTTATCTAAGCCTTTATTTTCACCAACAAACGTTTCTAAGTTATTTTACTATTACAGCAGATTTATGATTTTGACAAAAGCCGGATTCTTATCAAAGCTGTCATCTGTTAGATATGTTATTTTAACCTATTAATACATTTAATTACATAATACAGGATACTGATGAACATATTGCTAATCAATTTAAAAAAAAAAATGATTCATTTTAAAAAGTTAGGGTGAGTCACTAAATCGCCCCGTAATTGTGAAATGTATTACTTGAGTTTGAATAGCAAATAAAACACGTATAAAATTGTTTAGACCAGAGGTAGTGTGTTCTATCTCCTTATACTTATGACTGAATGACTTTCTAAGGTTTAATTTTATTCAAATCGATTATACACTTTAGAACTATAATAATAATTTACCCCATTAGATAAAAAATACACTCTAATTTTGCCACAACAAATCAATCGTTACTTCTATAGAAAAAAATTAATTTAAATAATATACACGTGGAAATGTTTTGAATAAAAACTGATATATAATGTTATCTCATATATAACAGTTGTTTTAATATACATATACATATACATTAAGCTTAAACATTTTGCCAATCAAAATTATTTTAGTGGGTATCAATTATTATAATATTATGAGGTAAATCTTTTATTTGGACTAAACGTAAAACATAATACATAATGCATTTCTATTTACAATTATTAAGTTTTAAATAGCAATGTACTTGTTAAAACTAAATTACAACAAAACATTCCATAGTATATAAATACATTTAAAGTTACGAAAAACAATTAATAGTAAAAATAGTGACCATAAAATATTTTAAGTAGAGGTAATCCAAAGATTAAATTTAAATAACATTTAATTAAAAATCAAGATAAATACATGATTCAGATTTTTCATTTTTTAAACTCGATAAAAATTATATAATACAAATATAATATTATTAACTATGATAACTTATATGAATAATGAAAATTCTCGTAGTTTTTGATAGTTCGCAAAAGTTATATTTTATTGATTTAAATGTTATTCTTTTTTTTTTCAGATATTTTTAACATAAACTCTTACACTAATACGAGAGAGCTTAATTTATTCTGAAAACATTATCTTGTGTCTACAAATAATATGTACTTATTTATTTTTAAACATTCCCCGTTTAAAAATTCTGTGTAAGCCATATTTTTCATTGATACGTTTGATAAAACTATTTATAATATATTATGATGGACTTAGTTTTATTAAATATTTATAAAAATTAACAAACCAAAAAAAAAATATTTATACAAAATTCAAATTATAACTGTTTATGATTAAAAAAATAAATCTATAACCTTCAAAGAACATTTACTATTGCGAATTTTAACTTTTGGTAAAATATAAGTACAATTTTTATATGATAACTTGGAGTATCATTTGTTAAAATTATATACTTTATAAAACATAAAAAAATAATAACTTATGTGTCATCAAAGTCATAAATATATTTTGACACCAACATGTTAAAATCACTCACGTGAAGGACAGAAATAACGAAAATTAGAATTTTTGTAACTTCCCACACACAAATTGATAGGATGTTAATTTAATCAAATTTTAGATATGTTAAAAATAACAATTTTTATGCATTCTATTTATATTTCACATTCCTTATAAACTTGTACATCAATCGGACTTACCATAACGTTACAAATTGTTAGTCATCCATTATTTTGGATATTATTTTTAATTTAATGAACGCATTTTTATTTAATTAAGTATATTTTATTTAATGACGGTCCGTGATTTAAACAAAAGCCAGATGCAAGGGAATTATTACTCATTATTAAGCCTCTGCCTTCGCCTAATAACATAATATATAATGTTATTCACACAAACATAAAATTTTCTGTATAAATCAATATTTGACGGTGCAGGTAAACTGCATGTACGTAATAATATCGCTTAAAGAGCTATCTAACGATGCCATACCGATTGAGATTTGAATGGTACATTTAACTACTGGGTTATAATACTTCTAGTACAAACTAATTTCAAACCAACGGCCTTTAAATAATCAATAGATAACAAGCAGATTTGAATAATCTATAGCTTATGGGGAGAAGATGGAAGAACGTTTTCAATAAATTGATTTTGAACATTTTAATAAATGTATTTCCGATCTCGGACGAGACACTAGGGGAAAATATTGTCGAATATTCTATAACGTAAATTATAACGAAACGTGTCAAAAGCATATTGACATATTATTTATTTTTAGCTAGGTAAAAATTAATTAAACTGATGACATCGAGTAAACTAAAAATGTCGGAATGACCATAATGTTTTGGATTGTTACACTAATGAAGAATACCTAAAAATATTGATTAAAATGTATTAGTTTTGCACTTTGAGAAAACACTGCACGCTATAGGTATTGATTCTAGGTACCTATACAAATCATATCAAATTAAATTATGTTGTCGTGGCTTAAGGTATTAATCTTGAATGTGTTATGGCACAATGTCAAATGTTATATATGAAAGGCAGACAGATAAATCTAACGTACAATATTTATCTGATTCACGATTAATAAACTTTGTCATTATTAGCATGTCAGTGGTATCAAATATCCACGAAAGAACAATTCAGCAAATTATCTTCATAAACATTTTAATCACAAGACTAAGCAATCTAAAATGGCGTTGTACAACATTTAGCTGTTGTTTTAACGTGACAATTAATCATTTTATGCTCTAAAGTCCTAAAAATAAGTTTAACTAAAAATTTAGTCACAAACATTCTACTTTGAAAATATAATAATATTATAAGTATAAATTATCAGAAACGTTATTGTAAAAATATTTTATTAAAGAAGTCAGTTTATTTAATAGTTTTTGGTTCTGTATCAATAGAAATATTATCAGAAAGGAAATAACTTGTATTAATTCAAAATAAAAGGCATGTTCAGAATAAATTGTGTAATAAAAAAAAAAAAAAAAGTAATAATATATTATTAATTCTGAAACTGAGTACAAAACAATAACAGAGATATTATAATATGAATTAATTTTATTAATGTGAATTAAAAATTCAATTTTTATTAAAATTACTTTCTTATATTTGTAACGTAATATTAACTGTAGTAGTTTAAAGAAAATGTATAGATATTACTTTACTAATTTAATAATTATTAATGTATACGTTTAGAACAAATTAATTTTATTTTTATTTAAAATAGTAAAAACTGCATGTTCAAACCTTTTAAAATTAAATTCAAGAATATTTTATTTAAAAAAAAAAAATAATCATTTTTTTTTTTTTTATAATCAATTATGGTATTTTTTTACTTTATCACTTTAATAATATAATATATGATTGGATTTTCAAGTTATTGGAATACAAAGATTTTAGATGCATAAATAATGTTTATATTTCTGAAGTTTTTGATACTATCCATTATTATTTAACATTTTAATATAATATATGATTTGGAAAATAGTGACCAAACCAGTTAAGAAATTCCATAATAATTTCATGGCATTAACTTATTTTAAGTTTTAGTTTTAAAACATTTAGAATTTTTTTGCAGTTTTTGTATAATTTATATCGAATACAAAATTAAAAGTTTCATTATCTATTTGAGAGAAGCTATTTTTATTTCTATGTGAATTTCATAAATGAATAATTCATAATATGAACTAAATTATAATGTTTAGTAATAACTAATAGATTAAAATTATTCCAATTGTATTTAATAACTTGGATGCATAATGATAACGATGGTATAAATTACAAATTAGATAAACGGTAAAATAAAATATTAATCTAACAATTTATGATAAAAACTAGAACAAATTATTTTTATTTTTAATATTTAAAAATATTATAAACATTGAAATCCTTAAAAATGTATAAAAATCGAATTTTAGTATAGGGTTTATATAGATATATGGATATTCAAACTATAAAAACACCTATTGTGCAATTCATGTATATCATCATCAAAATTATAAGGAAAGATAGTGCAAGAAGGTTACATAGATGTCACACCTTGATTACGACCTAGATCAATGTTACATTCGTTTGTATCTTCTAATTACGATTCAATAATTTATTACTATCATGTCATTATTGTATATATTATAAATGTGACGATAGACAATATTCTTTATAAACTGATAGGTATTCATGTTAATGTATAAACGAGTTTTTAAAACAATTTTTAATCTCTAGTTTTGTGTGAAAAAATAATGAATACATTAGCGTATTATTCAATTATTTCCATTAATAAATATATTATTACGCCATTATTTATTGAACAATTTGTCTTTTGATAAAATTATAGATTACTATTTAAAACGTATCAAATCATAGTTCTACATAATAATTTATAGGTATTATAATAATTTATAATAGTATGTACTATACAACCGTTTATAATCATCAGTGCCTATATTAACAATTGTATTACATTTGATAAAAATATTTGTTAATGAATTAATAATTAAAAGAAGTATTATATATATATATATTGGATTAATAAAACAAAAATTATTATATCTTACTTTAAAAACAGTAAATAAGTTAAGTTAAAAAATAATAAATTAATAAAATAATAACGTCATTAATTAAAATAAAATATACTGATTATTTAAAAATGAATCAAAAAAATTAATTATGATTATTGATTAATAAAATATAAAATAAAAGGTATATATTATTACCAACCAAAATTAATATCTTAAAAATTAAAAGTAAATTTAATATTATTTAGTACCTTTATTATTTCGTGGTTAACTTTTCACATGTGTGAAATAATACTTTTAATACAAACAACATTAGAATTTTTTTTTTATTTCTAATTTGACGTCTTCCGCTTAGTTTTTACTCACTATGTAAACTATAAAATAAATATGCCGAATTATCAACTATTTTTTCGTAAAAGAAGCTAGTTAAATTCAACTGTAAAACTATTTTGTTGATTTTTGTTATTTTAACTATTCGTGAATTTATATGATCATATTATATTTTTATAGATATAAATTTATTTACTGCTAAAATAGGCTATTTTAAATTGCATGACTTAAATGAAAAAAAACAACTTTATCTAAGTTATTGTTTAGTCTATCTGTGTAAATTCTAAAATACCTAAATTTTGTTATCATACAAGAAACCTGGTATTAGTTATATGAGCTATTTAAAAATATTTATAAAAAATGCATATCTACTATTTTATTTTGTTCTATTGTTTAATATAAATAGAATTTCGTATATTTGCGTTAGTTTCTATTAACTAACAACATACAAAATAAACTTTTAATATTTAAATGTTACTCATGTTTTTTTTTATATTGATATTTTTACGTATGTAATAATAATATACAATTCTAACGAAATAATTGATCAGTTATAATTACTTAAGTTTGATAAAGTAAACAAGAATTTTTTTTTTTCATATTTTTCATTAATATTTATTTAAGTAAGCTATTAAACTAGGTATTTTATGATTATAGGATATTATTCTATAGGTACTTAAATAATTTAAAAATAGAAGTAAATATAACATTTTATTAAAATAATATAAAATGTATTACAATTCATCTTACAATTATTATGATTTAAAGTATTAAAGATTATCTATTTTTAAAATGTATACCACACTTATACTAATTGATTAAGTATTTTTATATTTGTTAAAAGCTGGTTTTAAACATACCAAACTAAGTAAGATTAATGTTTTATTTTTTAAACCTGTGGAATATTTATAAATTATAAGTTTTTAGTATTTACTCGATAATAGCATAAAGTTTCTATAAGCTATAAAATCGAATATAATGCCGAAAACAAATAGGTAGGTACAAGTAAAACAAGTGAAAAACTATAAATCGTTAAACTATTAAAAATATTAATTCATACCCGGAAACTAGCTTATACGTGTGTGATATAAACATAATATCAACTATCTTAAAAAAAAAAAAAAAAAAAAAAACAAACTTTTTCGGGATATCGTTATGTTGTATTATTGATTTTTTTTTAAAATCTTTGAACGATAAAAATCCTAATCATAAATGTTTTAATAATATAACATAGATAAAGGATAGGTACTCACGTTTGTACGCGGTTTCAGAAACATCTCGTGTTGCAGGCGCATGGCGTCCGGATGCTCGTATGGGTTATCCTACTGGAACCCGAACGGCCGGAGCTATGTTGCGTTCGCGTACGTGAACGTGTATATTTTATTGTAATGTAATGTGTGAGACGACGCGGCAGACGAGAGTGAACGTGTACCTCAGTGTGTGCGCGATAACAATCGCGGGTTCGTTGTTTGCGGACTGGTTTGTTCCGGCGTAAAGAGTACGAATCGTTGGTGTTTCGGTCTTATATAGCGAAAGCCGGACCGGTCTGCACAGGGAGACTTTAACGCCGCCGTCGCGGTTAAAAAGAAGATGATGGCGGCGGTGGTACGAGCGAAACGAAAAAAAAATCATACGATAAAAACCGTATTACATTAGCTGAGGGTTCAGCGGTCAAGGCCCAGCGGATGCCACGTTGACCCCGGACACGGATTATTTTTTTTTTACACGTTTGATGGAAACTGGAAATCCCAGATATAGTTGAATGTGATTATTATATTTTGTATGCACACGCGTGGTATAAAACATATTTAACAAAATAATATATTTACATACCTACCTACATAATAATATCATATCAATACTCACATAGTCGTGTACAGTTATCAGTTGATAAAACGTAATCGTATTATTATATTATTATAGTTCTACGTGTAAATATATATACATGAATATATTATATACCTAATACTTATACATATTATATAAAATTATATAAATCGTCTGTAACATGTGTGTATATTATATATTTAAATAGAACTCACCGCTGAACTATGCTTTTATGTGTGCCAAAAAAAAAAAAAAAAAAATTAATTGCTTCGGATGAAAATGATTAATAAACGCATATACAGAATAATAAAATTTGGTATTTAAATATAGGAATTTTCAGCTAGTTACTTGTCTCTGAGTAATAAACCTTGAATTGTATTTATGTAACGTTATATTATCATACATGAGACTACTGGAGAGCAATATTAGCAATGACTATTGTCATAATTTATCGTTCTGTTCAAAATTCGAATAACATAATAGTGGTTAAATTATTTATCCAATGGAATGCAAGTTTTTGTAAAACTCTATAAATAATATTATTATCAAAATGAAGAAGTAAAAAAAAATTTAGTTTATTTTAAAACCCAATATTACAAGTTCTATCACATCATAGTATAAAATATAAAAATAAAAAACATTCTAATAACTATATCAATTATAAATTGATTTCACTAAAATTAAAATCGTGAATGATCTTAAACATTTATACATGCCATATTTGTCAAGATTTTTTTGAAATATAGAGCTAATACTTAAAATATTACTATATAACTTAAGACTTACCTATATAAAAATTTCAAGTTTCCTTAATCAGATAACAAAAAACAATTTCTAAAATTTCAATAGACATATTTTTTAATTAATACGTTCGCAATATTTTTTTTAAATTGAATCAGAATCTTAAAGTGTTAAACTAAAAAATTGTTTAATATTTCAATAAAATATTAAAGATTATATGGAAATATATTTTAATAAATAATACAATATTATAAAAAAACATAAAATATATTTTCTTGATATAATCTGTGATAATACATATTATCAAGTTTAATATTTTCTAATTTGGAAAAAAAATACTATTATTCAGATATTTTACGTTGGTTATACAAATTTTCACTGCACTTTACTTATTTTTTTTTTCAATTACAAAAAAACTCAATACTGTGTAAATTTGTGTATAATTTATAATCTATAAGGTTATTTCAAGTTTTTGAAGAAGCACTAATTTTGTAAAAAGAAAAATGCGCAAAAAACAAATAAAAAATATATCTGAATAAAGTTTTTTGATTACACAACATTATTTGTCAAATTATTAAAAAAGCTTAAAGTTATTACCATGGTCACGTTTTATTAGAGCTAAATATAATAAATTAATACTACAAACATAATTGTACACATTTCATAATTGCTATTTATTAAATCATTATATAAAATTATTAAAATTGTAATTGTTTATCTAGGCTTACGAAAAATAAGTATTACAATTTTATCGTCAGTTATTAATAATAATAGCCAGTTAATTTAAAAGATATTGCTTCATTTTTTTAATTCTATTAGATTTTATATTTTTATGAATTTTATTAATTTTATATTCGCGTGCGTTTCTAATTACTTATTTAAAATAAAAGGCATGATTCAAAACATTGTTTGCGTGATTTTTCTACATTGAATTATTTGCTACGAACCTCTTTAATAAATCAGTTATATGACATCGTTACATAGTTTCAGATTTCAATATACCATAAAATAGTAAAATGTTAATCCATGTGTAGATTAACGTTATTTCAACTTATTTTGAACGATTATTAAGATTCTTAAGGCTTTATAAAAATAAAAATAAATGTACCTAACCGTAAATATAGCAAAACTCTTTGCATGCTGATTTTTGACTGAAAAATGTATATTATTCATGTCAAATACAATCCGTGACTTTTTTATTTAAGTACGTAAAATGTTCTTATATATATGTTATCAAAATAATTTTATATTCTGGAATTGCGCTATAAAAAATTAAAATAATTACTATTATTTTATAAAATGAATACATTTTTGCTTTTAAAATTACTTTTTTAACAATATAATATAATACATTGGAAAAGGAATTACTAATAATCATTTACATATATCGTAAACTATAGTAATATAATTGATCATGTTAATTGAGTATAACAATAATGTTTAATTGAGTTTAGCATGTTAATTCACCGAGCATGTGAAAATACCTATGCGTTTAGAACACGTAAGAAATAACTACATTAAATATGACTATACGTTTATAACTTGTAAAACACACATTCAGTAGGTAACCTATGTTAACAGAATTGTAACGTGCATTGTATTTTAATAACTTGTTGGAATAGAATGCATCTAGAATATATTAAAATATATATATTATGCATACAACTTTTATGCACATATAATTACACAATTACAAATATTAACTAATATATAATTTATAATTGCCAGATATTAAACTCGCAAATTCATTCGAGTGAAATATCATTGGGATACTATACTTCAATGAAATAAGTACAACGCGGACACAATATTTCACATATTTTGTCACTTGAAGCATGCTACACAGACATTTACTGACACGCTCCACAAACTAGCTAACGGTGAAACAATTAGTAAAATATTTGCTCTGTTTTTACATTTATGTAGATTTAACGCCAAAAAGTAGAATACGTAAAATCATCATTGTTATTGAATAGAATGAGAATATCTTTACATTTATTATCTTATGGTGGATTTTTGATGTATTAATTTAAAACAAAGTATAAGAACCTATACATTTTTTTAAACTTTTTTTTAATATAATATTATAATTTATAATCAATAATATCAAAATAAAATATTATAATTAAATAATGTAATGTATTAGTTGTTAATAAATTATTATTTTTGTGATTGTATGTTTGAATATTTATTTATTTTTTTTTATGTAATATTCTAAAATTTGAAAGGAATAATCTTTGAATAAATACCAAATATGTGATTTTATGTTTATTGTGAAGTACTAATCAGTAATCATTAGACGAACAGTCGCGGAAATCAAAGCTATAGATTAAGCTGAGATTATTTTTGGAAGCATCTAGACAAGTTATCTTCGTGACTTCATCATTACATAATTTATTTTAATGTCATTATTTATTATTTATTATACATATTTTTTTATAGGATATAGTCTTATAGAATTAAAGCCAGATAAATCACATATGTTGAACTTTAGAACATTCGCTCATCTCGGCATAGAGTAGCGGTGAATTATTGCAGATTTGGAAGCAATAATAAACTATATTTTAATTCTGAAAACGATGTTTAGTTGTGTGTCATCAATTTTTTTTTACAGTTCAGTAATTTTTTTTTCATACCAAAAATAAGTCTAACTATTATAAATTGATTGAAAAATTACCATCTAGATCGATTTTTGAGTACACGAAACTCACTGAACTTATTGAAAAAGTTTCTACGGAAGATGATAAAAATGATCATTATAAAAAACAATGAAACGCTTTGCCCATTAAAAAAAAAAAATAATAATATTAATCACATTGAATATGTTAAATTACAATTAAAAAATATTTGAAACAATAATATATCATATACTTTAATAATTTATCAGTATATTTTAATCTAAATTATAAATTGTCTTGAAATAGCGCTTTGGAATTAACTACATATAACTGAATTATTGTTATTTTACATAGGCCAAGTTATATTTAATATACTAACATAATATAGTCTATATTCAGGTTATCTATAATATAGAACTATACATTGACCATTTTTTTTGCCAAGACATGTTTTCGTATCGTTTAACAATATATATATATATATATATATTTTTTTTTAAATTTATCTATTAGTCACTATATAAGTGATTGTTCACTTCTCCAATAAGTCATTGTTTATAATTTATACTCATATTTGTCTTTGATTCTATCTTTGTATTCATTGCTTAAGTTTTATAAATACTAGTGTTAAATGGTTGCAACAACATAATGGTTTCAATGGTTAAATAATTATTTTATGAGTGGTCACGCTGAAATAATATGATAATAAAAAACTAAAAAATAATAATTTATTTGTTTTAAAATATTCTGGACGGAAATACAGATTTTTCATTATTTATTTTTTATTTCAAAGGTAACATTGATACTAAAAATATTTACCATCTATGTGAACAAAACTAGTTTTTGACGGCCTCTATAATAATTTTGTGTTGAGTATTTGTTCAAGGGCGGATGAAATTGAAACCGCCGTTGGATTCTAGATTTCAATCGAGATTTATGAATTCAATATGATAGAAATTTTTACTCAGTATCATCATTTGAAATAACATTATTAATTAATATCTACATCAAGATGTTTATCAAGCTAATTTTTGTTCCTTGATTTTTAGCTCTACAATAAATTAAAAATACATTTTTCTAGGATTTGCTCAGTACAAAATGTAAGTAATAACAAAAAATTATGTGTTAATTTAAAAAGTGGATTTATTCTTGTCACAAAAAAAAAAAAAATGTTTTAATAGTCTAATGAGCTAAATTATTCTTAAAAATGTATGACCATACGTGATATAGTTAAATTTAAAAAGGTTTATTCAAAGAAATTGTACGAATCAGCTATATTTTAAGCTTATAAAAACATGACAAATATGGTATTGTGAGGTTAGACACAAGCATTTTTCTAGCTTGAGATCATTCTTGCAATTTTTAACATTCAACTAAAAATATAAATATTCAAACCATTTGTGATTTAGGATATTTCATGATTTAAAAGAAGAAAAAATTACATCTACAATGTTTCCTTTATTCGTGAGAATTTTATTACACGCTTAAAAGTGGTATTTCATGATGTTATTGTTCAGGATCATTGTATATTTGTATCTATTTATAGTTTTATTTTGAAGGTCAAAACATTTGTAAAATTTAATCTTGTATTTCTATTAAAAAAATAATAAACAATTATCATATTTTAGTCTATTACAACTTACAAATTATGATCTATTTTATTATCATAACTACGAATATAATAACGTGTGTTAATGGCTTCCCCAATCAAGCCTTCAAGTTTTCAGTTAATTAATTCATTTATTTTAAAAACTAAAAATATGTTCTTACAACAGATATTAAATGTATATAATAATATTAAAAATTAAAAAAAAAACACATTTTACTTCGTTATCGATTTATGAGTTTATGATCCATGTCTGTCGATGGAATGTATAGTACCTATTGCACAGTGTACTGCTAGTAATACTATAATAGTACACGAATAGGTAGATATAAAATCTACGAACTTATTAGTTACGTACGTGGGTAAACTGAATTCATGAATTTTAAATGAAATACATCTAATGTGTAATATATTACCTAATAAAATATACCTATTAGTTTTAAGTCGTTGACATTGCTAACAAGTAACGGTAAATGCGCATGTTTATATTATAACATAATAAATAGTAGATGTATGAAATATAAATAGAATATTAAACTAATTTAATATCAATAAAAAAATTGTTATACAGCGATTATGTCTCCAAATGTCTTGATTAAAGCATGTAATTTAATAATATGCGTTTAAAATCAACAATGATATTAATTGATGAGCATAGCAATGGAAGTCCAGACGAAGGCGAACGATACGCGACGTCTGCAGATGAGTACAGCAGAATAGGTATATTATTACTCATAACGTATTCTATTAACGTTTTATAGAAACACATATGATCAAAATAAATAGGAATTTAATATAAAATTTAAAATTCAACAGGTGATAGGACCAATAACTATGATATATTATTTAATAAAATTATCAATTAATATATTATGATATTTTGTATATATTTTAAATTCTTCAAAAAAAAACATACTAAAAGTGCAAAAAAACAAATACTTTCGTTTCACAATACCCATAAATTTAAAATACAAGTGAGCTTAACATATATTTTTTGTAATATCATATTATCATCTAATGCCTTTATATGAACTATATGGATTAAAAAATTAAATTAATTTTTTTTAATTTTACAATTATATTTCAAAAGGTAGAAATTATTAGTTAACAGTTAAAAAAATGTCAATAAATAAAGATAAAGTATTTAGCAATCTCAGCTTTTTTTTTTTTTATTGAATAATTTATTATTGATTTTAAATTTAATATACAAAATCATATACATTAAAATAAGTACAATCACAATTTTATTTAAAAAATCAAAATTCCTAGCTATTTAAAAAAATTAAAGCATGATCGAGAATTGGTTTTATATAATTTATACTATTGAATATTGTTTCAATAAAATATAGGTATTACACGTCTTGCACAATATAATATAATATGAAGACAAATACATATATTATATAAAAATGATATATAGTGTATTAAATTTATTACTGAGTTAAAAAATAATTAAATAATCATATGACATAACTATGTAACTGTGTACCTACTAAGTATAATAATATAACCCTATAGCCTACACAATATAATTCATAAAACTGTACGTATAAAAACATATATACAATGACATTTAACTTATTTTTATGTTAAAAAATATGCACATCGCGAATTAAGCACATTTGCGTTTATTTTCTAATTTAATATAATTAGTTTATAATTAGATGAATAATATACTAATATACTTTATTATGTATGCAACACCGTAATAAATATTAAATATAGATACCTAATGAGTAACGAGTAACGGCTTATTAATTCAATACTAATGTTAATATTTTTATAACTATTGAAAATTGTTATAATTGATGAGGTATAACTAAATAACCAATATCAATATTATTAATTTACAATCAATAACTGAAACCATATAGTTTCTATTTATATTATTTACTAAGTACATTTATAAAAGGCGTATTGATGTATTTGAAAAAAAAAAAACTATGTAACATAATTGATATTAGTACTTATATAATGATAATTAGTGAGTCAATATTTTGAAAAATTAGACTTAAAGAGTAAAACAAAACCACTTTTTAAAAGTAAAACTTAAAAAATTTAGGTAGTTTTAGTTTCAACGATTACCCACTTAACCTTTTAAATTAATTTTACAATTATTTAAAGAACATAATTTGAATAACAAACAAAAGATTTACCTACATAATGGACTATAATATTCAATCTACTTAATATCAATATAGATATAAATTTATAAAAATGATATACAAAAAAACAGTCAAAATAACCAATTTTATTCTTTTAAATTATTACATATATTTTTAATATTCGTGGCTTACAAAAATATACATAAAAAAAAAAAAAAGGAAACAATAAAATATTTGACTGTGGTTTCACTTATAACATTTTATTTTATTAATTTTTTATTATGTATTCAAATAAAATATTTATAATTATTTTTATTAGCATTGTTATAAAATAAATTATTGTTGCATGACTCCGTAATACGTATGAAACTTACTACTCGTTTAATTTACTATTAAATAGTAATGGTAACATTATCGATCTGATCAAACAAATAATAAAAAATGTTTAGTTATCGCGGCATTCACATAATCTATTAGATAATATCGTTTTAAATTTTAAAATGCATTTGTTTGCCCGCAAACATAGAATCATACAATATTATAAGAATCGTGGGTTGTGACCTCTTCAATACAACTTTGCAAGTTATGATAGAATTGCTATTTTATTCGAAATGAGTTTCGTAATGTGAAATTGTAATATATTCTCGAGTCAACGCGGACATTTGACACATAGGTCGTTACGTACATACGGGAAATGGTTTCTCATCATTACACCTATACAGTTGTACCGTTTATCACTGCTTGGACAACACCGCAACCGGGTCAAAAACATATAATACGTTGTACAAAAGCTTGGTGGGGATTACAATTTATATGATCACTATGTGGACATCAATACCAGTTGTGTTCAAATAAAATGTATATACTTAATTGTTATTTTTTTTTAAATTAATTGTGTCTACATACCTACCGATTTATTTGTTTTATCATTACAGTATTACAAAATGTTAATCATTTTGAAACTGCTATGATTTTTCCAATCTTTCATAATGTTATGGGCGTATGACTATTATCAATCGTAGCCTGAAATATTGTTTTAAATTACGCGAAAGATTTATTTTTGGATTTCAGTCATGTGCGAAGATAATACCAATTTTCCCGCTGAATTGTGATAATTTAAAAATATATTCTATAAATATAAATTCAGTAATATATGTATTCAATAAACGCGAACGTAGCACAGTTTTGCGTATACAATATTATCATATTATAAGACCTTTGAAATTCCGCTGGTTGCCATCATCACGTTATAACTTATATTTCGGTGATCATTGAGCCTATAAATATTCCGATAAATTCTATCTAAAATGTATCTACTCGGCCTTACATACACATAACATTAATATTATTATTATTGTGCGTCAATAACCAGTTTTATTTAGTGCGACAATTTTTTTCCATCGAGCAAATCGTCATTGATGTGCTGTTGACGCGAACCTTTATTACATAGTCATCGTATTACACCATATCAATATAATATTATGACACGATAATAATATATGTATAATATACATGTTTTAGACGAGGTCGACGATGCATGGTTTTAATATCGCACATTTTTTGCGTACATTTTTTTTCTTACTATAACATTTTAAATAAAATGTTTAAGGTTGTTTTGGAAAACCTATTTAGTTATTAGTCAGTTTAACTCCATAGATTAGACAACATTTCAGATATGTTTAGTTATCTAATGTTAAAATAAGCGTTATAAGATTCGTAGTCAACTATAATGCTATTTACAACAACAAATTTTAATATTTTAACAATTTTTAAAAAATATAATATAAGATTATTTGATTATTTTGAAAAATAAAATGTAAGTCTACTTATTTTTCTATATATTTACTCAGAACAAGGAATAGTAGTTTAAAACTTATTTTTCCAATTTGATGATTTTAGTGATAGTATGACAATTAAAAATATCTGTGACAAAAAAAAAAAAAAAAAAACTATAAATCTGCTCTGTATCTATGAAAACAGTATGGTCAAACTTTTAATAACATTATATAGAATTTTTTACAAATAACTAACACAATAGTTTATATTGATATTTAATAGAGGTATAGATCATAATAATCATAGTCAATAATATGTTAATGGAAAATTGGCAAATTTATTAAAAGAAGTATCTAACAACACTATAACATTGATGTTATATAGATAAATATATATTAGTGTTATAAAATAGTCACATAACTTCCCTTTCAAATCGAAAAAATCTTTCGCCTTTTACTAAGACTGTAAAAATTAAACAAAGTTTTCTAACTGATTTACAAATATTAATGGGAATTTTTTGACTGTACATTTATTAACACTAGAAGGGATTTTAATTAGTTGAGTCAATAAACTGGTTGAAAGTATTTATTTTTATTTTTTTTAGTTAAGCTTTAATGGTAAAATGTTTTTATTTAATGTTAATAATAATTTTGGAATGATTCTTTAATTTAGTCATTGAAAAAAATCGTTTTTTTTTATCCTAAAATATATTATAACACCATATACTATGCACTTAAGTCTACAACACATATGACTAAAAATTACACGACTCAGATTAAACATAGATAAAATATACATTTGTGTATTTTTAAGTTAGAACAAATATTTTACCAAAAAAAAAATATATATCATAAAAAGTCTTATTATTTATTATAAGCAAAAGTTTTTTTTACGAATTGCAAGAATATCACTAAAATTAGAGTTAAGATATTATATTTTCTACCTACATTATATTTACTATTGATAACGTCATATACTTGTAGAAGTATAGAGTATTAAAGTATTGACTAAATTTCAAAAGTCCCATAATCAGTGCTGAAATAGTAATAAATCATAATATATTATATTATCTTATTTTCATCAAATAACTTTTTTTCTTATTATAATAAGATTTAATTAAAATTATATTGTTTATTTCCTGAGCTGAATGTTTAATTAAGATTTAGTTTATAAGAGTATTTTATTTTAAAACTCAAGGTAGGACTTAACTACACAGTACATTTCATAGTCTACTACTTGGGTTAAAATTCTTTCCCATCTGTATTCACCACTAGTTAGCAAATATCTATGACTTATTATACATTGTTCATAGTTTAGCTCTAATTCAAAAACTCATTAAATTTATTTTCTCTTTCATTTAACATCGGAACTAACCTCAACCATAGCTTATTAAACTTTTTTTAATTTTTATCGTGTATACCGTATACGGTAATATTTTTTTAATTTAAATATTAGGTATCTTAAAAAAAAAAAAAAAAAATGTTATTTTGTTGCATTATGTTTGTTGGAACGTATACAACAAATAACAAGAAATTTAATATAAAACATTAACTTTGATTGAAATTCAGAATTATTTTTTAGTTTAAAATCAGTATAATATCCATACAACATTACAACATACTACATAATAATATTATAATTACATAAATTATGTGTCACATCAATATCTACTTATTATCTTGAAATATTTCACAAAAAGAATTTATTTTTTTTATTTCAAAAATTTTGCAATATTTACAATATAAATAACAGCACATTATATATTAGTGAAAACATTTATTTATTTACATTAATACGAGGGGAGAATGTTTATTTAGTGGCAGCATTTTGGCGTGGAATTATGATGTGCTTATAATGTTTATTATTAGGTTTCGAGACCATTGTCTCTTAAGCTTTTTGGATGCAATGGGTGAATTAAGGCGAATAAAGATTGTTAAGAGGTTATGAAAGAAGGGATTACCGTGATTTGAAGGCAGTTTCAAAATTTTGGAACATAGTTTTGTGTATACTTGTGGTATATTTATGAACAGTATAAAGGGTAAGGTTTGAGATGTATTGATGGTTTCGTGGAATTTGTTCGTATATTTATATTTTTAGATAAGCCTCATACTTGTATTCTATACCTCTATATGATGAATATATTAGTACAAAATAGATATAGATTTTATATTTTATCTATTTTATGAAATAAAATGTTGTGGTGGTTGTGTACTTATCGATTAATTATTACAATATTATCTTAACGCAAGTTTAATAAACTTTCACAATAATGCCATTGGTAAATAGACTTAATAATTTATTTGATTTAAAATGAAAATACACAGATATAAATATTTTTATAAGATACTTGGTAATTTAATTGATCTGTAGTTAAAATATTACAAAATTGTATATATTTAAATAATATAAGTACTATAAAAAATTGACCAAAAAATATAGTCGTGCTTTTTTCAGAATGACTAAAATTTTCATTACTTTTTATACAATTAATTTCTAATCATAACAGCTGAACTAAGTTTTTCTATGATATGGATTCTAGTAATCAGTAGGTATATATAATCTCAGCTCGTTTATATAAATACTTCACTAAAAGAAACAGCTAATTGTTTCAAACTATTTACGAAAACTAAACAATGTTATTTGGGGCCAAGAATGTTAGTTAAAAAATATCTATATCATTTATTTAATTAAATTTATTAATACGCTATAGAAAATAAATCATTCTATTTATCTATAAAAAAAAAAAATTAAGAAATATATTATTTAAATTTGACATTCTATTGGTTGTGTACACTTAAATCTAAAATGTAGCAGCATGAACAAAATAATCTATTATAATATAGTGTAAGTCTCAAATACACTTGTTATTTTTCTTTTTAATAAGTTTACTAATAATTGAAACAAAAGTTATTCAAATATTATTTTTTATTATTATAATAATGTTTTTTATCATTATTATATACACAATATTTTATGTCTTCATAGTTTAAATAAGACTTTTATATAATTAACTGTAATATTTTTAACAGCACACAATCACTCTTAAATCATAAATAACTTTTCTAATGTTTATTATTTATCTTGATTAATTTGTATATACATGTAGAATTTTCACCTTAACTATTTTAGCCATAAAACATATAAAAACATATAAATACGAAAAAAGACTTAAACTATTCAAATTTAAATATAGTTGGTACCATGACATGTACCTATCATGTCTTTTTTTCTTTATTAAATTTTAACATTTAAAATAAAACATAGTTAATTTAATATAAATATTATACTATAAACGATAAATAGGAATTAACAACAAACAAAAACCAGATTCGTTTTATCGATTTTTATTAATTAGTCAATTAAAATAAAATCTTCATAAGCTTTACTTAAACTGATTGAAGCCTTTTTTTAAAAATCAATATTATTGTTTAAATATTTATGAAAATGGAAATTTAAATTAAAAATAACGATTTAAATTATTTCGTTCAAATTTTAAAATATTATTTTAGAAAACTAAAACTTTTTACTAGTATTTACATCATTATTTATCAAACAAAATATCACATTTTCAATATGATTAGGCTAGTTTTAAGTTATTTAAGTGTCATTACGGGATGATTCTTCCCCCACGTTTACAAGTCCAATTCTATAATTGCGTTAGAAGTTAATATATGTGAGTGATATCATGTATTACAATACTATAATTATTATTATATAGTATGTACTATGTATATGTGATTATTATTGACACAAAATATTCCAACCTACGGTGTATGATTAATAAATTATTTCATTTAAACAAAATATCTTTAGAAATATAGGTATAGGCGACAGGCTGTTTTCACTTAGTGAATCATTTTTCATACAATATGATTTATCATTGAGTTTAAATTTAACCATCCATTAAAGTTACCCGCTCAATGACGAAGTAATCTCGACACCTACTACACACCAAAGCAATTTCTGCAGTTTTTTAATTACTTAAAAATCACAAAATATTATATAAGAAAATTATTTTCTTTAAAAAAAAAAATACGCCCCTCCAAAATCTAATTATTACGAATAAATGTTTCATATATGATTAACAAAATTATACAATCGGTCTTGAACATAATAATAAAATTGTTAGATATCTAAATTGAATACCTACATTAGGTGCTTCATAAAAAGTTGTTTAATAATGCATAGGTACATTATCAATTGATGTGTAACTATTAACAAGCATACCGTTTAATCGTAAAAACAAATCACATAGTTAATAATCTTCAAATATTATAGAAAAATTGCTCCCACTCCTTAATTGTAGAATGGAATATAGCTTTCATTTTATGATTAAATGGCATATATTTTTGTAGTATATTCGTAATAAAATGCTTTATTTCACGTCGAAACACTGTGAATACGAATTGTCTTCTATATTTTTTTTTTATTTACTTTATTCACTAAATATGTTCTATCAAAAATTGTTTTATTAATATGACCTATGAGTTAATGTAGTATACTTGTCTGTAGGAATAACAATATAAATAAAGTCTCTATAAACCCTGTGGACCAAATTTTATTATTCATTTTAGATTATAAGAAATATATTAAAATATATTAAAATGATATGGTTTTGTGTGTGTGTGTGTGTTCGTCTGTCGTCACTTTTAAAATGGTTTTAATAACAGTTATTAGTAGCAAATTGGATCTAGTTATAGTTTTTTAGGAGAGAGGAGGGAGAGTGATTAATAATATAATTTCCAGTACTTTTAAAAATAATCCAAAATTTAATGCAAGGTTCAATATACATTTTGGATTATTTATTAAACAATAAATAGTAATATTAATTATTTTATTATAATTTATAAATATTTATAAATATTTTAAGTAGGAACTTAAAACTTTTACTTTACGTATATTATGATATATTTATGAAATTTATTACATGCAATGACATTTTTAATTAATTTTAAGATATTATTCATTTATACTAGAATTTATTGTTAATGTTTTACAAAAAAAAAAATGTTATTACATTTTGTGTAATTTAAATTTATAAAAAGTGGGAGATATAAATATGTAATATTATAATCATTAAACACCTGTAATATGATAAATAATTTTAATAGCTAAAGATATCAAAAAATATTATCATACAACTCAGAATTATATTTTTACTCAATGATATATCATTGAATTCAAATTTAATACACCCATAATAAAGTGACCAATTCGACACCTAATGTATAACAAAACAGTAGCCACTTGCTTACCATTTTATTTATTTTTTATTTCACGTTTTCACAGTACTTTTAAGCATCAGTACTAAACACCATAAAAAAAAAAAATTAAAAATAAAAGACACTGTTCTATAATAAAATAAATCAAATTTATTACTTCTAAACTTACAACCAATTAATTCAGGAATTTAAATTAATTAAAAAAAAAAAAAATCTTTCTAATTAATAAATAAATTCATTTCTAATACCTTTAAATTGATCTTTAATCTAATATTATTTTGTTTTTATATTTTACACTAGAATATTGGCTTTTTATGATTTAAAATATAACACAATAAATAAATATAAAAATTGAATTAAATACATAAAAATCTAAAGAAAAAAATCATTATATTACAATATTATTATTACGTATATTAACTACCATCTTTTATTATCGTTCCCTCTGAATAAATTAGGTCATTTTTAAAACTTATTGTCACAATTATATATTATAAAATTGACCAAAAATAGATTGATATAAACATAATGCATTTCTTTAAACTATTCTATGTTCAAGGAATTCATATTCTGAATTGTTCATGAACTTTTGAACTATGAATTAATATAAGTATAAATACTATTTTTAAACATAATTGTTAATACAACTGGACATTAAATAAAAATATATAAAACATGTACATATTATATATAGTTCATATTTTTAACTTTAAAAACCAATAGTTTGGTCATTAGTTAGTTAATTATATTTTTAATTTTAACTAAAATCGCATTGTATTTTTTACTTGAGTTTTATTTATTCAAAATTTTAAGCTATACATTTATTATTTTTGAAATATTAATTTCTTATTTTGACATTTCATAGCAAACTGATAATTACTTTATTACGTATTACTATATTAACAGTGATAAATGATAAGTGTATATTGAAGTACAGTTTATGGTTATAATTGGATACTAAAATTATAAAATTATTGAACGATAATTTAATAATATTGAAATTAAATATAGTTATAATATAGATTTTTATTGTGAATAATGAATATGCTTGTGATAATAAACTAAAGAGAGATAATGTCTTTGGCAAGAAGTTTATTTAGAACTGTTTGATTAAAAGTAATTTAGTGATAGACTTAAACTTTGAATAAACCTAACACTATTTTGTAGCTCTAAAGACATTATCTGTTTATATACTTCAGAATTTTAAGCTCATTTTAAATATTTATCTGGTATGACTGTTCAAATATGTATCACAATATTTATATTTTACTAGCATAAATCAAAAAATGTTATTAAAAAAATTAAAGTTTCAGGTATTAAATTAATAAGTTGAACAGATATTTAATTAAGATAGTTTAATGATATAATTTCTAACAATAAACATTAAAATAAACTAATTATTTGTCCGTTGAATTCAATTATTAATTAAATTGTATTATTTAACACTGTTTATAATATTTATTAAACTCATTTATGGGTATAATATTATAATAATAATTACGATGACAATGTATATTAATACATTCGTTTTTATTTTGTGATTGGTTAATACTTCAAAAACGAGTGTAAAGTAACTTATTTTTAATACTCAAGAATATTTATCACACAGTTCAAAATTACATTTATACAAACATAAAGATATTCCAAAAACATACAAAAATCTCTGCTTATATCACATAAAAAGTAAATATTATTGTTTAAAATTTTTATAGTAATTATTTATGATAGATGTAACGATAATAGTATGAATATGTATTTTATATAAATTCAATGAAAAATTGTAAGTTTAGGTTATATAATTAATAATGGCTTTTATTTAAATTACCTATAGGTCAACTCAAATACGTAATGCTAATAATAAATATGTTTGTCATAAGCATAAGTAATTGTAGATTCTGTGTATTCAATTAAATTATGTTTGTATATTTTTTATAATGAACAATAATTTATCATTTATAACAAATAGTTAATAGATAATAAAAAATAATAAAAACTAAACCTTGAGAATTTTTAGTAATATTAAATAATATAAAACGTTTTTCTTTCCGATAGAAAACAAAAATGGGAAAATTGTTTATTTGCATGGTAGCTAATATCCATAGTTTTCTTGAAAATACAATTACAATAAAAAAAAAAAAAACAAGTTCTCAAATAAAACTTCATTAATTTCCAATTTAATTTGTATTGGTAAATTACATAATATGATCGTTTTAGAACATTTATTTTTACTCAAAAAGTTATCAGATGGTAGTATGAAAAATGACTTTTAACTTGTACAACATTTTATAAATATAAATTAAAATTAAAACACTTGTACAACATACTTTTTAATACTTAGAAAAATAACAAATTTCCACCATCGCCAAATTAAAACTAGATAATATACCAGTTTACAAATTTCCATATATCTACAAGTTGTAAGTCTATTTCCGTATTGCACAAACAGTTACTAAACATTTTAATGAATCAATAGTTCCTTAAACATTGTATAATGGTCCATTCCATTTTATTATACAATTAAGTTAATTAATCTTTTACGTAATTCGTCAAAAATGTTTTACATATTTTATGTTATGCGATTATTATTAAAGATGTACTTAAAGTTTAAAGTGTTTTCGAATCACGACTTAAAATAAGGGTGCTTCAACATTTTGGAAAAAAAATAATTTGCTTAGCAACCTACAGTAAAAATGTTGGTTCTCGCTTAAAATAATTAAAATTAAAATGAAATATTGTTCTTTTATTGAATTTTATAACGATGTGTATAATAGGAATTGAATTAAAAATTACATTTTAAATAAATATAAATAAAAAGGTTTTTAGTAATAATTGTAGGGGGGTATTTCTAGATGCATTTATAATTCTTTAAAAATTTATAATATTGACGTTCATATTACAAACCTAATAAATATATTATTATTAATCAACGAATTATGATAGTTTTTATTACTATGATTTTTAAACTAATAAATTAATATGATAACATTAAAACCTAAAATAAAAGGTAAACACAAAATTATTAGAACTACAACTCTTGAGAATATTATATTTTATTTATTTTATTATTCATAAAAATAACAATCAATATTTGAAATCAAAATAATAAACTTTTCTTATTTTTATATAATATAAGGTAACAACTTTAAGAGTAATCACTCATTGATTAAAAATGATTATTTACAAGTAAAATGGATTGTGCTTCACTAGATTATTTTGTTAATTAAATGTATTGTTGTCGTAAACGTACTCTAATACAAATTTATATTTTTACAATTTAACTTAATAAATCATCATTATTTGTTATTCAGCCTAATACTTTTAGTAAATATATTCTGGATGTATTTTTCATTCTAATATTAATTTTAAAATAACTTAAAATTATTGTTCAATACATTATTTAACTTAAAAATAATTTTTCCAGAATATACAGGATGATTCGACAGGTATGCATAATTTTTTCTTTCACATATATTAATTTATTCTTATTTGGAATTTGTAAGTGTATAGTTTATCTAATTTATCAAACAATTAGGTTTTCTAAGCCATTTGTAACTAGGTGTAACTACCTTTTTTCAAATGAAAACCATAATTTTCTCTATAAATTATTAGAAAGTTTTATTTTAAATATTTTAAATTTCTAAATAAAACGTCGAAAGAGAAGTTATTGAGTAATTTTACTCTGTATATAAAACATTATAGTAAAATTATAATGAATAAATGTTTATTAATAAATATTTTATAATAAAAACTTAATTAAATGTTACAATTTTTTTTTTATTTCATTATTATTTATTATCTATACTAAAATAACTAAAAACTATTATTCTTAGTAAGTAAGTGCATTTTATAATTCTAAAACTACTCGTTTGAATTGAATAAGTCAATATTTCCAAATTAATTATCTGCTTACCAATTTATTATGATAAAAAAGGGTGATTATAGTTTAATAATTAAAACATGCATCACTACTACAGAACGCTTTTTAATTATTAGAAATTATTGAATCATTCTGTAGATTTCCATATTGAGAAGTAAATAAGAAATTTATGTATTTATAAGTATTAACGTTATAAAATTACAAACATTTTTAGGAGTCAAATAACAATAGAAAACAACATTTATTATATGTAAACATTAATTTTATATTAATCGGAGATACTCACGAAAACAAATTTTAATCATTCTTCTCTTTATAATTCTTTATACTGACTATAGGGCAACAGCTACTACATCTATCCCTAACTATTGAATTTTAAATCATTATTTTATTTTATTTTGAAAATGAAAGGGTTTTGTTAATAAAATGATAAATTAATAATAACTTAATAAAGTTAATGTTTGTGCATACATAAAACCTTACTGTTTGATCTACAATATATTATGTAGTAGGTACCTAATGTTTAATATTATTGATGAATAAAATAATTTAGAATATAATGTATTTAGTGTTATATATTTATCACTGAATAATAAATAGATAGATTAAAAAATACGATTCGAATGACATTAACATTTTAAACAGATGAGATAAATCAATGTAATTCGTATAATGATAAATAACTTAATACTTATACTTACTAAGATTTAATTTACTTATGTTGAATTATACAATTATTTTTTATGTATATTATATATAAAATTCGTAATGTTAAATTCATAGTCTATATTATGTACCTAAGTTTAGTAAATTATGACTTTAGAAGGATATAAGTATACTTATCCATCTACTGGTAAATTAATGTCATTCTTATTATATAATTAGTATAACTTTAAAAATACCAATACCAAATATCACAATTAATTTTATCCTAATTTATGTCAAAACTTGAAAGTACTATCAAAGCATATATGATAATAATATCATGTTAATATTTTATTACTAAGTATAAAATTAGGTATTAAAATAAAAATTGTTTGCAACATTGATTTGAATCCTCTGAAATAATGTCATTTAATGTAATAATTTTTAGATACACAATTTTGATTATGATTAAAGTACTTCGAAATCTGTATTTCTCATATGGAAATTTAAATCAATTAAAAATTATGCAATAAACTTATATTATGTCATGTAAAATACGTTATTATATTATTTAATGTTGTAACTAAATTCGTATCCCATTAATATTCACTTAAAACCATTTATAAAGATTACGGTAAAATGTCAACTTAAAATAATTAAAAAATACAAAATCACTTTACACATTATATTCTACTCGGTAATCAAATCATGTTTGTAATAAATCGTGGCTTTAACAATTTAAAATTATTAACTTACTTTAGAATATTATATTTTTATATCTATTGATGGATTGGAATTCTTAAGCTCATAAAATCGTAAAGAATATGATAAGACTATAAAACCGATTGCATTGATAATAAAGTACTTTTATATTTTAATCCAAAAGTTTCAACTTTATTGATTAAAACTACCATTGTAATATTACTTAAAATGTAAAACAGTGACTCTTATTTGCGTGAAAATAACATTATTAAATTTTATTATTGTAATATTTTATTATTTTGTATTTCAACATTTTTTTTTTAAATGAGAACACCGAATAGATTATTAAATATTTTATACAAATATGGACAACTTATACAGAGTGTTTCTAAAATGAATGAGGTTACTAGTATACGCATACTCACGGTTTATGGCCCAATAAAAATTTTTTTGAAATTTTTTTTCTATCTTCATAATTGGAGTTTTTTCATATTATTTTTAGAATATTATCTTAAATTTAAAAATAAATACTCTAGTTGTATATTTTTGCAAAGTTATCATACGAATCAAGACGTCAGATTGTTTTTGAGCTTGTCACGAGTTTTTCACGATTGAATCGCTGATTAAAAAAAAAAAAGTGGTGTGATGGTGTGACACATTGATTTTTATGAAAACATAGCAAGATTAACAATTGTGATAGTTATTTGTTATCATTTAACATACATGATTAATTAACACATTGTTTTACATTTTAAACTAATTAAAACTATGAAATAATAACACGCCTGGGGTTAACAGAGCTTTAAGTGATCGAATTTATACTGAACCTATACACAATATCGCCCAAATATAAGCTATCCCGCAGTCCTAATTTTAACCCACGTGATTTACTAGAACAAGTTTATGCCAAAGAACACATAAAGATGAAATTTTCATGAGAATTAATAATGTAGCTGATATTATTCGTCAAACATAAAATTTGTTGGAAAAACATGAAATTCATAATAAAAAGTATATTGAAGTTAATGGGGTCACATTGAACAACTTTTGTAGATAAAAGTTGTAAATAAAGTAAAAATTAATTTGATTATTTAACAATGTGTTAATTAATCATGTATGTTAAATGATAAAAAATAATTATTACTACTGTTAATCTTGAGTGTTTATTTTTACGTTTAAGATAATATTCTAAGAATATTATGAATAATCTCAGATTTTGAAGACAAGAAAAAAATTTCAAAAAAAAATCTTGATTAGGTCATCATAATGAATACGCGTATACTAGTGACCTCATTCATTTCAGAAATACTCTGTATATCGATTAAAACTACATTACAAAATAAATTAATTTGAAATAAATTTGGTTATGGTCTTATCATAAATATTGTTTCATGCATTTTAGGACAAAATAAGTATGAATATTACAAGTTAACAAGTTACAACTAAAAATACGAAATTGTATAAACAATTTAAAAATACATTAAGAAAAAAGAAAGAAAGATGATATTATGGAGATAACTGTCTGTTTGTATAGTAAAGAGCCCTTTCCAATTTTTTGAATTTTTTCAGAAAACAAATAAAATATTTTTGTTTGTAAATTTGTGTATCTTTGTATGTCTCACAAATATAAAAATTAGATTAAGAAAAAGGACAATAAATAACTATAAAAAAAAAGTTTATATACTAATATTGAGTATATTGTAATCTGATGGATATCCTGCATTAATTCGTATATTAACGGCCTTTATTTAACGGATCATATTTATTTTATTGACAACCTTTTTTTTTTTTTTTTTTTAATCGATAACCTTAAAAACTCAGAAGTCGATTACAATAGTCTATTAAAGTTAGCCACCCCTGGTATAGTAGATGTAGAGTGTATCTCATCAATTGAGCAAGTTACTGTATTGTGTGTTAAATTTAAATTGAGTGTTAAATCATAGCATAAGAAAAATGGTTCAAAGCAAAAACACTATCATTTCAGTTTGTATTACTATTAATTAAGTAAACCTATTTTATGATTTATTTATATTACTATGAAAATAACTAATTTTACTATGAGAAAATTGATGGGTTAAATTAATTTTTGCCAAAACATTGTAATTATTATAACAATATTTAGTTATTATAGTACAATAGTATAATATATTTATAAAACATAAATTATTTTTATAAAAATTTATGTCAATACATGCTTTCTATAAGGTATTGTGAATATTTTCATGAAATAAAATATTCATAGCCAGTTAACCTATAATTAAATTTAAATGTTTTGCAAACTGCATTGTGTATATGATAATGCATATAAAATATAATAAAGCATAAAAGTTCAAATTTCCCCTGAAAGAAATTTTTAAATAATAACTTTATAACCAAAAGTGTTCTTCCACATTTAAATATAAAATTGTTTTCAAATTTTAACTTCAGATATTTATGAAAAAATGTTGCTTAAATATATTTTTGATTACTTGGTTTCAATATAAACTATAGTTTAATTTAAATACAAAGTATATGTATTTCGTTCTTATACATAATCACGTAATATTAATATTTGGACTGTACATCCTTTAAACCCTATCTATGTTTCATTAGAACAATATTATTAGAAACAACCAGAGTTTACTTTAGATCCACAAGTTTTATGATACGTCACTATCTTTTAAATTTATATTTACATATCTTTTATTTTAGAGAATCTTATTTGTCTTTCTTATAGATTTTTATAAAACAATTAAAAAATATTTTTAATTTCAAAAGAAATTAGGAAAATTTACAAACTTAAATAATTTATTCAAATATTAAGTACTAAAAATTAAAATTAAAATCATAAAATTTGACAAATAACAATATCAATATCATTTACTGCTTAAGATAATATTATCTTTAATCGTGGTATCAGAAATTTATCGTTATTAGATAAGCTCTCTCTCTCTCTCTCTCTCTGATCCAAATTATTCCGTAAGATTCATCAAAATGTTATCAATTCCGGACAATTTATTAATCAAAGCGCATGCGTGTGATTTTGAATATTTTTCTTCAATATTGTACAATTTTACTACCTGTGATAATAACGTATCATATAAATAAAATATACCGATCAAAAATATGAATAAACGTATTACAAACCGAAAATAGTTTTGTATGCATAGTTAAAATTGAGTCTTCAAAATAAATGCTGTTATAAATGTTATAATTATTTTTATTCAAAAGTGTTGTTATTTCATTCTTTATAATATTATCGTTGAATAAGCATATTAGTCTTGGTAACCAATGATTTATTCATATTTTTTGTCGGTATACCAGTAGTTATCTAACACGTTATTATTACAGCTAGTAAAATTATTGTACAATATTGAAGAAAAATACTCCACATGCACTTTGATTAATTAATTATCCGGGATTGATAACGTCTTGACAAATCTCACGGAATATCTAGAACTAGAGACGGAGCTTAATAGATATTATAATTGATAATTTTGTTATACACTCATGACACATGATTTGCTTTTTTTAAGCCTACCGAGTTATATACTATCTTTTTAAAACGATCTTGGTCCCGGACCACTGTATCTACTATCAGCCCATCTCTTTATAGATTTATGATTTTCCTTATTTCTTAATAACTAAATAAAAATCTCATGAGGAACTTTTTGTTAAATTATTAAGCATTATGATCGATAAGAAATTTTTTTATCGATAATTATAAAAAAAATATTATACATTTTAAAATGTAAAAATGTATCTATGATTAGCTGAAAAAGATAAAAAATATTTTAAAAATTATACTAAGTTAATGCAATGATAATTTAATTATTTGTTGAAAATTCTAAGTATTAACAGTTATTAGTTTTTGAATTACGATAAAATAAGAAAATCTTTTAATGAGAAAATATTTTATGAGTAAATATCCAATTTCGCCGTAATTTAAATTTCAGACTTACTTTCATAAAAAATATTTATGGAAATATGCTCAATTTTTGATTTTAATATTAAAAACAAATGATAAACAATGCAATACATTTTTAATATATTGAATATAAAAAATATGAGGAGTTTTTAACTTAAAATAATTTTACGAGTTTTGATGATTATGACAAAACTTGTCATTTTGAATAAAATAAAAAATTAGTCTAAATAATTATGAAAGTAAAACAAAATCCTGTTATTATTTTAATTACCATACTATATTATATTAACTACTACTATTGTATTAAGATAATATTTAGCAATATGTAATGCAATGTAGAATAAGAATTTATTATAATATTAACATTATAATAAGTAATAACTAATAATCTACCCACGAATCCTGTCGTATACATAATTTTACCCCGCATAATTGAATAGTTAAATAGATATTATTACAATAACAAAATCATATGTAGTAATTTAAACATGATTTTTTCATGAAGCTTAATTTTGATTCTTAACTTACTGGATTTAGACGTATTAGTTTTACTGTGATGTTTTTTATGGTATCCGGTGAATTGGTCGCCAAGATAATTGATCGCCAAACGAACTTTTTTTAGTATTTTAAGTATTTTATTATCCTAGGTATATTACCGAATTTTATGTTTATTATTTTAGAATATTTAAGTATTCTTATTGTTTTATTTTTAAATAACGTATTTTTAAATTAAAAAATAATAATAAATAGATTATGTATATAGTGGATAATAATAATAACAATTTAATCACGGCCATGTTGATATCACCTTAACACTAATACAAGTTAATTTGACAATTATATAATAATAAAATTAGGTGACTTCACGGTATTGATAATTTAACAATGAGAAGACGTTGGCTTTTGACGAACAATTTGAGATTATGCCGCCGTGATTAGAAACGACAGAAATAAACTAATAATGCCCATGTGGGTATATAATATCAATAATAAATACTTTATAACAATATAATGATACGAACTCAATAATGAAAATTTAAAATAAAATACTTAAAAAACTAAAAAAGTTCGTTTGGCGATCAATTATCTTGGCGACCAATTGTATTCGCGATCAATTCACCGCGAACCGTTTTTTATGTAGACAATGATGGAACTTTTAAACTTTTTGTGGTAAATCAAATGCTCGCTTCGAATGTGGTTTTTTATATAACTGATTAGATTAAATTAGTACCTTAAGAGCTTAAAAGTAAAAACAATACAGTACCTAGTTTTCTTATAATTGATAAAAACCGGAATATTTTTGTAACACCAATTTTTGAGAAAATCTAATTGTTATAATTAATAAAAAAAAAAAAAAACTGATATATAACCACAAAATGTAGGTACTTTGAATTTTCACAAATATTTTTAAATTAGCATTTTCTATACAGTATAGTATAATTTTCAAATTTTTACTAATTTTGATTTTTATAAGGATTTTTTATTTTTAACTTATATATATATATATATATAATCTTTTTATTAGATTCTTTTTTTATAAATTTCAACTCAAATAGATTTTATTATTATGTTATAGTTTTAAAACTATTTATCATAGACACTTGAATTATTACTTATATTATAGTTTCATACAAACAATGAATTATTAAAAAATATTTTAAACTATTTATAGTTGTATTTGTAGTTGGTAAAAACCTTTGTATACTACTTTGTATATAATAGAATAATAAATAATAAAATAATATGACTTATATTTTTGACAAGAATTAATTCAATATGACAACGTCTAGGTCATTATTACTAGACACTAGTATTACTAAATTTTTAATAATAACTAATAAATTTATAAATAAATTGTAAAATGTACTTTAAAATATAGAATGACAGATATAGCTGATTTTAAATTTAATATATATTTTACAGCGACTTTTCAATTTTTAAAATTTTTTGTACATCACCAAGCTCTTTTTTATTTTTATTTTAACTTACAATCTATATTGTATATCTACTTAAATGTATTAACAATAATCTTTTTCAAATAAATACTTAATACAAACTCCTTAATTGGTTATTTATTAAATTTAAATTTAATCTTTTAATTCATAAATCATTTGTATAGATTATTATTTATAAATAGATACTCAATCAATATACTACTATAGTTTTGTATAAATTTATTATAACTTTATAATACATTTTTCATCGTTTTTGTTAAATAAATATAATATTTTTTTAAGAATAGATGATTTGAAAACAATGTCTAACCCAGCGATTTAAAATATGCTGATTTTAAAGTTATATTGAATTACTTTCAAAAATATTCAAACATAAAAAGTCATTATTTAACATAATCGATATTTTTTTATAGCTTATCAGTTGCTTACACATACATATTATTGTGAATTTTTAATTCCAACAAATTTAAAGTATCACATGTATCACTTTGATTGTCATATGAAACTTTATGACACTTTAAAAAAAAATATATATATAAGAAGATCAAATATTTCATTTTAAGACCATACCATAATCCCCGATTCAAATTTCATAATAAATTTCAATCTTCAAATATCTACTGAGTATACAATTATGTGTTATCAGTTATCAGTTAAGATAAATTATCAAAATTAATTTATGTAATATAAAATAAGTGAGTATAGCGAGTATACCGTGTGATTCATTGTTAATAAAATTATACTTTACATGACATTTGATCGGATTCTCATTAGATCCTGTTCAATATCTACATTGCACAAGTACCTATGTACCGATAAAAATGTATGGTTCAACGATGAACTATTATGGAACCTACCTTTTCAAATACCCTCGAAATTATATACCTTTCTCTATAAGAGTTTAACATTTGGATATAAGTTTATATAAGCAGTGTTTGCGTATATATAGTGACTGTCTTTCACATTCACTATAGCATTATTGTATTGTTATATTATTAAACTCATTAAAATAACATATTATACACCTTTACTAATGGTTTATGATTCGGTTAGATCGACAATCATTGATGAACTGTATTGATAATTAAAATTGATTATTTTTTTTTGAAGGTGAAACAAAATCTTTCTAAGATTTATTTTTACTATAGATCTATAATAACTTTTTTTTTTTAATTAAAGTTTAATAAATTACGAGTAAAAAATCTTAATCAAACAAAAGTTCTATTGAAAATATTGCAATTTTTATAATCGTCTGCTTATTAAATATATAATTAAGATTATAAGAGTTTTATAATAAAAAAACATGCAGGTAGACAAAATGACATACAGGCAAACATATTAATGAGTATTTAAAATAATTGCTCATCTCATTCAAGAGTGTATTAATTTTATTCATGTTTCTTAAAATTAGTGAATAAAATGCATTGTTCGACTATGCGATTTTATACATAAAATTTAATAAAAATTAGGTAATTTAAATGTACCTAAAAATAACTTCTAACATAGCTTAATATAAAACTACGATTAAAATACTATCATTATGTTTAAAAAAATGTAAAAACAACGAATTATGGTAATATTTGAAAAACAATTATAAGTTTAATATAAATTATAATGTAATTTTTAATAGTGATGATGTCAGATATAATTAAAATATGTTTAAAATGTTGATATTTATTAAATAACATATACATTAATCACTCGTATAAAAATACTAAGATAATTTTGTAATGAGGAAGAGTAAGTTTTCTTAAATAATCATTGCATTTATTTATAATATTTTATGTTTTCGATGTGACCAGCCTTTATTTGAAATAATTTTTTAAATTTTATATTAATTTTACATAGTTGAATTGAGCTTAATCTTAATGTTAAATCAACATATTTTGATAATATTATTTGAAATATATTATTATCACCATTATATATATATATTTTTTTTTCTCCAAAATAACCTTCAACCTATAATACATAATCTCATTCGGTCATTTTTAACTTGGTTATTTCAAGTTTTTCATTGCTTACAATAAACAAAACTTTTCATCTGAAATATTAAGACATTCAACCATTATATAAATATAATTGAATAAATTTATTCATAATCAGCCTATTTTAGTAAATTTATCACGATATTTAATGTATTTATTATTATTGACAAATAGATATTAAATCAAAGCATATTTTAAGTTATTAAAGGCTAACTGATCATAGCTTATATACAATAATATATTTAATTTTAAGTGAGCAAATGTTATTTATTAAGAAGCTACTATTATATATCAATGCTATATATTAGTAGGCGTACTAAAAATATGATATGAACTATTAACATTTCTAAAATCAATCAAATTCAAGGTTTACGGGTGCTTTAGGCAAGTATATCTTATATCTACTCTTAATGATTCATCTATTCAGCGGAATTAAGACTTTCTTTTTAAACGTTTTAGTATTCATTTTAAATCTCATTGCCTTGTCCCCCTAATTCTTATTATTTGATATTTTAAACATGGATTTTTATTTAATTTGAAATACTTAACACATTAAGTTCTTTTCAGAAAACACACTAATTGATAAATACATCTTTTATAAGTTTCTTTAGGCAGAAACAAAAAAACTTATCTAATAATTATGGATATTATTTATTATTTTAAAATTCTATGACGTACTGAGCATATGAGTGATTATTATAATATCAAACAACGCTTATTACCTATTTTAAAAACTATTAACATTTTTGAAAAATAATTTTCACACAATTTTTTCTCGTTGCAAAACCACGCTATCGAAAAACAATATTTTTTTCTATTTTTATCATTATTATTTTTAAAGTTAATTTGTTTTTTGATATTAGGATAGATTTATTCGTATCCTTATTCAAAAATAAAATATTTTTTAGAGTACTTCAGTATATATAAATTAGATTTTAGAGGACTAGGTAGTTTATGCCATTTATAGGTTCTCAATATTAATATTTATACATATTTAGTAAAAATTTAGTAAATACATCAAATATATTATATGATTTTATTTTTATGATTTACAATAAAGTATAAAATACTTAATGAATACTAATTAATTAAGTACTTAATGAAAGTTGAGAAAAATTTGTTTTGTTTAAATATTCTCGAATTTTTGATCATTTTGATAGTTTTTTTTTAATTATTTAGAAAAATACAAAGTTTTTACTTTTTTCTTTCCATAAACTAAATATTTCACCAAAATTTTACTCTCAATGTTGACAATACTTGAGCAAGTATTCTACCTTAAGTTATTATAATAAACCAAAAAAATAAATAAATAAGTAATAATAATAATAATAATAATATAATCTTCATTATAAAATCAATATTTTCTTCTCTTCGTTTAGAATTTAAAATTTAATTTTAATTTTAATTAAAAAATTTTTTTATTTCTAAATCTTAAGTAGGTTTTGAAAAAAAATGATACAGTTATCAAATACTCTCATATAATATCATGATAAATAGAGGTTGTTCTTATTAAAATACTTTATTTAAAAATATTTGAACAGTATTAATTTGAAATCCGCAAGTATAATAAACAAGATTAACCTATAATACTAATAATAATATTTGTATTAAATAAAACAGGGATGGGCAACTGACGGCCCGCGGGCCGCATGCGGCCCGTGTACCTTTTTTATCTGGCCCGCGCTACATTTTCAAATCACTTCATATAATTTTAGCGCTTATCTGTATTTTATTACATTTTTCGATAAAATGTAGATATAAATTCTTATTTAGTTTAAAACCGAAACTAAATTATTAAATCGTTTAACAGATGAAACCTTGGGACATTTTCTAAGAGTTTCAACTACAGAAATAAAAGTGGATTTTACTAAATTGTCTATTGAAAAACCTTATCCTCAAGTATTACATTAAATAATAATAGTAAATATAAATAAATTAAGATAAAAAATAAATGTTAGTAAATTTGAAGGACTTTTTTTTTTTGCTTTCTCCTATGCACTGCGTCCCGTTAGATTTTAAAGTACTTAAAAGTGGCCCGTTAGTTACTTTGAGTTGCCCATCTCTGAAATAGAACATTTTCGTGTAATGTTGTTTATTCACATTGTTCTAATAAAGAAACGGAGTAGGTTTAAAATGTTTCCAAGTATAGACTTTTATAGCATACTGAAACGGTAGTGAAATAGAAAAATGGTATAAACATATTTCATATTTCTATAAACTTGTTTGTACATTTCATAACTCACGATCCAATTTTCTCTCACATAGAACATTCAACATGACAAATAATATAGTTGGTATCATTTCATCTCTATTCAAGTTGATATTTATTTCTACAACAACTTTGATTTAAATAACATCACAAATGTTGCAATATTGAAACAAACATTTACAATAAATTGTTGACCATACAAAATCATTCTATTTATACACAAAATTTGCTTTCAAAAATTATATTATTATGTGTTGTTATACTTAATGATATAGGTTTATTAAAATGTCAAAATGGAGGTACGGTTCATTTTAATAATTAATTGAGCTTTATTGATTTTCATTAAAATGTGTAATACTTTTGGAACTTTAAATTGTCTAAACGATAACAGCTTAGTAAATTAACTATTTCAAAAATGAGCTTAAAATTAACCATTCTAAATAAGTTTAATGGTTACTAAATAATAAACTAGGAGTATACATTTCCATAGCTTATATGTGTATAAATAATACTAACAATAAAATGCATAAATATTAAAATTTTTTTTTTTGAATTTATTAAGAATGTGATATTCTTTTTATTTTTATCACAGGCAACTATTAGAAACTAATAAAATTACCAACTAAAAACGCTAAATAATAAATTAAACATCCACGTTTAATCCTGTCATTAATTATTTAAATTTACACCCTACTGACTTAATTGTTTTTAAAAAATGATACCAATTTACGGGATTACCAAAATTATCATATATTAATATAAGATCATTTTCGTCTAAGAATTGTAAGTTCTAGGATCAGATAAATGTATTATTATCATTATTGAAATTCTGATGATGGTTATATACATAGTTAATTATTAAAAACTTAAAGTATAAATGTTAGGATGTTAATAGATTATTTAATATTTTATAAATGTTCTGCGAATAATATTTTACAAGTAAAATAAAAAATATTATGGCATGATTTTTCATTTTTCTAGTTTACGAATAATTTAATAAGGTTATAAGTTTCCCATAATTTATAACTAGAAATTGACTCTATTTAGCTAATAATTGAATGTTGTGTGAAAAATCACTATTTTCATAAATAATAATCTTTATCATCATCATTTAAGTACCAAATACTAAATAATGCAATTCATTTAACGTATTACATAAACTATATTTTAATTTTTTTTTTTTTTTTATATATATAAATATTAAATCAATACAATTGGTACAGCTATACACAAACGCTAATAAAATAATTACAGCTTGCAATACCTATCTCATTTCTTGCTCTTTGAAATAACGATATTATTATAATTTAGTCTCGATGTAAGACTTTAAGATCATAGCGTTTTATCGGTTGTTACATAATTCAGTTTTTACGATAAGATATTATTATAAAACGCGTGAGATTCATTTAAAATATTGTTTAATTATTGAAACATGAAAATGTTGAAGTTTTCCTGTTCAATAATAAATATGTAAAATTCATTCACAAATAAATATAATAAAATTTAATTGATTAATGCGTAAACTTATTGATTGTTACAAGGAAATAAATAAATATAACACGACGTGTTAATTAAAAAAACTAATACATTTAATTGTTTCTTGATTATTCGAGAAGAAACACAACAACTTGGTGACCATACAACTTTTATAGAATTTTCTTTTAACTAAATAATATATTTTACATTATTTAGTTTAATTAATATTAAATACAATAAAATTTAAAATATATTTTTTTCATCATAAAAAGTGTAAATAAGCAATATTGTTTTTTTCCATATTTGAATAAATTAAAATTATGAACTTTCAAAATATAATTTTTTAAATATTTAAAAAATAAAATAAAATGTCATCATAAATATAGCATTTTAAGATATATATGAACATTAAGTGTTTAATTTTCAATATACTCGACTTATTAAATTATATTTCAAAAATGAAGTTATTATGTAGTTAACATCTTTGTTTAAGGAATAATATGAATGGCATTATAGTTTTACCCTTCAAAGTTTATAATGCTACGTTAAACTTAATTTTAGTTCTATTTTTGATGTATTGGAAAATATATATAAAATATTATAAAAATGATCATACATATTTATTATAATTAATTCAATAAATCTAAATTAATTTTAGTCGAAACGTGGACTAATTTCAATAACAATTAAAATAATGATGAATCTATAATTGTGTTTATAAACCGTACTTGGATTTTAAAATATATAACATATTTCAAGCTTAGCGTAAATTTTTTTCAAGTTCAAGTAAATTATAATACATTTTTAGACTCTGAGAATATTTATTTGCATGGTTAAGTATAAAAAAGTGTACCTATACACAATAATGCATATAAAACCTAAAATGCATCACGACCATTTCTGCTACGAACCCATGTATGACTGTATCCATGGACGACAATCTTTATTATGAGAAACAGTGTCAGTGCCACACTTATACACAAAGTACAGAAGATGGAGCACGGGGAACAATCACGATATGGAGACCGTGTAAGATGACGACTATGTGTAAACACAGTGAGGTCATGCGCCGGTGCCGTAAAAAATCGGAAATCTTCTCGAAACTTAATCATCACGCGGACCATCTGGACCAGTTATGATGTAATCTGGGTGTGTGGTTAGATATTTTCTATTTCATTAGATTATTTTAATTTTTTTCCTTTTTTAAATAGTGTAACCTTGAATTGGCTACCAAAATGATAGTACATATAGTGCCTATACAGATAAATAAAATAAACGCATACACACATCACACATATGCACACGTACACATACACTACACGAGCGGAGATACATAATCGTTTCAGATCAGAACCGACCTCGAATGCATGGCATTCAAAGGACGTCCATTCGGCGTTTTATTCTGTTATTGTATATTTCAAGATGAGCACGATTCGATTTCCGAATCGTTTACAGATAACATGCGCGTTATAATATGCACAGTTGTTTCCAATGATTAGATAATCTTTGTGTAGAAAACCGGTTCCGATTTCAACAGTATATCCTCGTCCGGATTATTTTTCGCGTTTAGAATCCGTATAGACGAATTAGTTATAACGTCAGCGTTTAAAAATCTAAAAAAATGAATGTGTTAAATGATTAACTAACGACAAAAATAGAAGAATATCGTTGCACATGAGTTTATACGGAGGTCATACTATTAGCGACTGTTTGTTTATCCAATAAAACACATTTTATAATAATTGCCACATCTCCATATTACATGATAAACATTAATAATATACCTCAGAGTTGTAGGTCTATTTATGCTAAATATACTTGTAGTACAAGAAGTATATACAATAAACTATTTAACTGTAATCGTCATGATGGCATTGCAACGTTTTTTTTATTGATGCATGCACTATGCAATATGCTAATATAATATTTGATTTTCCTCAACTAACTGGACGTGATTCAAACTATTATTGAGATATTGCCAACATTACAACATTTTTAAATAACAAAAAAATTTTAAATTCTCAAATCATATATCGTGGCAACTTAAAGTTTATACGAATTAAATTTCATTATTTTAAATTCTAAACCAAAAACAATAGAAAACAACTAGATTAATAATGTATTTTTCTTCAGGTACAATACATTTTTAAACGAAAAATATTCTCAAAACATATTCTAGTGCTCCGTCGATTGAAAATAAGCATGTACCAATAGAAAAACTATTGGAATATTATACAAAAATTTAATAAATATAAACATTTAAAATAAATAGTGTGTAGGTTTTCATTCGATTTACGAAATTATAATATAATCATGATTGTGTAAAACACTCATAAAATAAAAATGTTTTGCACATATTTGGGATACATTTTTACCAAATTATTACAACCGTGTATTCGTAGTAGGTATATAAATATATGTTTGGGATTATGTTCTATATAGATAGTTTGTTGAAATTTCAATCATATATGAAATTAATCAATTAAATATTTAAATTTTAACTGTCAATATTTATTGAGTTAAATATGTTTATTTATTTTAAATGAAAAATATATATTAGCTTTTGAATTTATTGAACATTTATAGAACGTAATAAAATTTCTTTTAAAACATAATACTATGATAAAACACGCTACCCTTACTCTCCACAATGACTGAATTATTCCAATAACAATATACCAGTATACTAATAAATACAACTAAATGGCTACTATACCTATAGTAAATTATCTCTAAATATAACTTATGATTTGTAGAAAGGTAACTAATAAATTCTATTAGCGGTATTTGTTTAATCATATGTGTTATGATTTATTCAATTTTAATTAAAATAAAAAAAATAAAAATGAAATGTGTTCATCTAACGAAAAATATTGTTTTTAGACGAATTATATATTTTATATCAAATGTTTTGTATTCATCAATACTTCAAATACCAAATTTAATTTGACAATGTTTTTTATTCTCTTTATTCGTAATAATATTATCATCGTATTTCTATTAAATTCAAATTTTTTTAAACTAACTTTAACCTATAATCTTTTTCAGTATTATTAGATTATTTTTTACATGTTTTGTACAATCTCCCATAATGAAATTATAATAATATCATTTGGCCCGAGGTAAGACTTTTTTTAAAGTATTTAAATACCCAAATATTTTAAGTTGATAGTTTTCTGAATGATATAGTAAACAATTTCCGTCTGTACACGTTTACTGTACATAATCGTAGCCAGAATGTATCATGTGTTGTTAAGCTCTGTTTAATGTAGTTCGTTAAAGTACAATGAAATATGAATTCCTATATTAAATTTTGTTGTATAACATAACATTATATTTCATTTCAAATTCATATAAATTGTATGCGTAGAAACCAGGAAATGTGATCATAAAGTCTGTTTCTCTTTTTTTTTTTTATTATATTGAAATACAATATTTGTTTTATTTTATACCAATCGTTAAATCATTATTTTATTATTATTATTTAATATTTAAAGCTGTTATATAATATAAAATACTACAGGTTGATATTTATAGAAAAATAATCTTTTCATTGTATAGGTGATTAATCATCCCAGAATAAAAATACTAAATTAAAAATAACATATATCGATCTATGTTTTTACTGCGTTACAAAATACATTAATTTTTTCTCACTTATTATATTAAACAAACTTATCAAAACTTATTTTGGTAAACTTAAATACTGTTAAAATGGACAGTTATCAGTTCTCCTATTAAACTAAAAAGGTCAATATAAACATTAGTCGTGTATTATAGTATAGAATCAATTTTAATATTAATTTAATTTAATTTATTGACAATTATTTTTATTGAAACACATAATCACTTAAAATAATCTTAATGTGTTTTATCATTTTTATACAATTTGTTATTAATAATAACTTGTTATAAATGTATTTATTTTGTTTAAATATATTATACATGCACAATAACATGTTATTTGTAAATTATAAATAGTACCTATTCGACGAAAAACAAATAATAGAATTCAAAATTTATGATAGTAAAATTACACGACTACTATGACAATAGTTTTTTAGATTACTTTAGGAATTAAACATAAATGTATTATTACTTTAACGCTTGAAGTTATGACATAAACATACAGTAAATTAATATAACAAATTATTAAATTTAAAATTATTTCTTTATTTTAAGTTGTATATAATTACAATAAATAAAATGTATTTATTATTGATTTATATATTGACAAATTATTGAAAAATACTACTTCTTTACTAGATACTATATTGAGAAGATTAAAATCTTTTTGAGTATATTCGCGACCATAATGAATTCAAATGAGACGGAAATTGAGTTGGGGTCTTAGTTAAGTATTGAATCCAATGATTCTGAAAATAACATACGACATTTGGTGAAAATACAGGTATGCTTAATGCCGATATGTAATTAAAAACCTGAGCAGTGCATACTAGTGCATTCTATATGGCCATTAAGAAACTATGCGAGATTTTTGTTGGATCAATTCTTAGTCTAGAGTTAATGACTTCGAATTTTTTGAACAATTATAGAAGGAAAAGTTAGAAATATATGTTATGCAGTTTGGTGGATTGAAATGGTCATTGTTGGTACCATGTAAATGTGAATTTGATTTTAATTTAGGCTTACATATCATTGCGTAAAACGATTGTAGAAAGGAACTATTGAGTGTATAATATTGTAGTTTTGATTGTTTGATCGACTCGTTTATTTTCTATGATGTTTGAATGACCGCTAGAGACCTAATATAATTCGATTTTGAAGTTGATACTTTGAGAGTTATAAATATAGTTTTAAACATAGAAGCTGGTATCTGAATGATTGAGAACACTTTTAATATTGTTTATTGAGCTGATTTGTAATGTAACTATTGGACTAATTACCAAGAAATAGTTATAACACAACAATTATAAATAATTTTAATTACTATCATTAAAATTTTCTTATTTATTTATTTATTTATTTTTTTTTTTAAGGTTAAAAGTATATTTTTAATCACGAAACACTGTTTCTAATTTTATAGTTATAAAAACCCCTAAAATTGCATTACCTTGCAATAATTGAATTAACCTTGACCAAAACACATAATAAAAGGGGCGTTATTTTTCTCGCCGTCCATTCTCACGAATGAATTCAATACGCAATCAAAACCAAAAGGGTACCGACCTGACAACATATCATTGCCCTCTCCCTCTCATGTGAGATAATTAAAATGCACACAATAAACGAATTATTATTGTTATATTAGAATGTTCTTTTTTTTTTCTTTTATTTTTTTTTTTTAATGTATTGTCTAATGAAGTGTAAATTGAATAATAATTAAACGCACAATATGAGACTGCTTTGTGCAAATCAAAATTCCACATGAATCTATTAGCTGAAACGCTAATTAATTTGGTAATTAATTTGAATGGATATACTTTGGCAATTACATTTTTAGCATTGTTTAGGAGTAAAAAAGAAACGTTTACAACGATTTATGTGACCACCTGTATGGTCTTTGTCACCGTTCTAAATAGTAAGCACTAACACTAAATATTCGCATACATGAAAGGAAGGTTAATTTACATAGATTGTAAATAATTTGATTACTATTGTGACTTGTGGCCTATATTAGTGAATAGAAGTAGAATGAGATGTAAGCCTTTTTATTTGATTCAACATAATACTAGTTTAAATTAATTTAGAATAATAAGTTTACTGCCTACCTTTTTAATACTTAATAGTGAAAAACATTTAAAACTTTAAAACCATTTGTTATTATTATTGATACTTGAACCCGTGCACTTATTGTGCTAACAAAACTAATATCTTATTAGTGTAGTTTTATTCCATAAATATATATTAATGTATTAGAATTAAAAATTAAACATTGCATTGATAAATTATAGTGACTCAAACAAAGATTAAAAATTGTATAATATTATAAAAATATTAAGACAAAAATTTAAATTACTTAAATAATTCTTCATATTATTACATAATTTGTGAATTTGTGAACTTTCTCGGTTATCTAATTTAAATTAGTATTACCTATTAAAAGTTTTCTGAAATATATACAGTCTTTTTAACAACTTTGCATTTATAAAATAGGTTATTTAAAGTTTAAATTCAAACATTAAGTTAATTGAAATACACAACTAAACTTTTGTAGTAGTTTTGATATTTAAATTATTTTAATAATGGTTAATTTTATATTATACAGACATACAGTATTTACCACTTTATAATATATAATGATTAATAAATTAAACAAAAACATCGATAATACATTTTATGTTTAATTTACCCATTGAACTCTATATGATAACTATATAATTTAGAGTTCAACGAATTTACCATGCAAAGTTTAGTTTTTTTTCCAAAAAAATGATTAATACAAATTTTAAATTGATTTTTATTTTAAATTAGTTATATAATTAAGATTATTATAATAAATAGAAATTAAATAAATGGTGGGTTTCTATTTACGTGTTAAGTTTTTTTTTTTTAATTAAAAATAAAAAATGTAAAAATAAATCTCCATTAGAGGAGATACACTTAGTCATAAAACTCGTGTATTGAAAAATTTGCTTTTAATTTTTAGTTTATAAACTGAAGTACATATTTACAAACGTAAATAAATAATTTTAATTTAAATAAATACTCTGATAAGTTATTTGTAATGGAACTTCCATTATAAGTTATAACACAAATGTATCGTTCAAAGCTTACGATAACCAAGTGAAATAATACCATATTTTAAATGACTAACATACATAATTTATATTCAAATTTATATTCAAATTCATTTTATTAAACAGAATAGTTTACATATCATATGTTTTTGTAATTTTCTATTTCTTATTTTAAATCTGTAAACTTTAACCCTATTTTTATACTTACTAACAACATTAATACAATATTATTAATAATACTAAATAAATAATTTAACATATTAGCATTAAAATAATTTCAATCCAATAACTATGTAACAATTATGATAGCTACTGCTTATGAAACTAAAAAAATTCACGACTTGGTTTATTTCCTGATTTATTTTTATCAAAATAAAAAATATTTCCTCAAAATCCGTCTTAATATATATTGTTATGCAAGATCTAATAGTTAAACATTTATTATAAATTGTATTCACTTATGAAGTTTTTATTTAAAAAATTATATTTAGTATTGGTTTAGTTAGCGCCAATTACTTATATCTTTTGTATTTTCGATTTTATGATCATATTATTTGGTTACAAAATGTATATACCACATTTACTATACTGTATTTATAAATTATACTTTAATATTAAAATAATAAATATAAATTTAAGTGGTAAAATAAAATAGATAAATTATACACAAATAATTAAATCGTAAAAAGTAAAACAATTTTACAAAAATAAACATATTATTCTAAATAAAATAAATGAAATTATGCAGGTACCTAGTTAATATTCGGCTAAATCCTACATCATTTCATTAAACGGATTACATCTATTTAATTTATTTTGCCACATTAACTCTGCCAAATGAGAATCAAGGATAGACCCTCTTCGTTTTTTGTTATCTTATTTAGTGCTTTGACATATCTTTTCAACACTCTGTATGTGAGTTCCACTTAAGGATAAACTGAGTTATATTTGTGATTTACTTTTAAGTTATTATGAAGAATGTTTTATTTAATATTATTATAGGCTCGCCAGGAATCAGATATAATGATCAATCCCACTCGTAAATGTTTATATATTTTTAACGATAACGTATTTAAAAATATTTTTAAATTAAGATATTCTTAAAATATCCATTAAATAAATTTCTCACGTACACCTAAGCTGTATATAGTTTTCGTATTTTATTTATTGGCAATATATATATTTTATAACAAATAGTTCGAAATTACGATTGGTGGACATCAATTAAACCAGTACCAAATATTTATTAAATAATTATTTTTAAAACAGTTTTAATGCTTGTTAATAAATGATAAATACACATTTGAGAACGATTTTAACTTTGGTAAGTATGATACGCCAGATTTTTAAGTGGCTTAGAATAAGTAATATTAGTAAAGTTTATCCTGGTTGACAGTGACTTTTCGACCCGTAAGGTAAAAAGAACTTTTTTTCTACCAATTAAACTTTCAAGACAGCTGTGAAAAAAAAATAATATATTTTTGCATGATATTTTGCATATTATACGCTTGTATAAATAAAAAAATCGTATCATCTTTAATCCCTTCACCAAAAAAACAATCGAACATATATTTGCATTAAATATTAAATTAAAAATTCTAGTCCATAATAATACGATGCGGTAGGTTATGCTACCGACCGTTTCGTGTAGAAATGAATATCCCTCAGTTATAAGTATTACACCTTGTCCTTTATTTATACATATATGTTAATTACAGAATATATGGAGCGAGTGAAGTACACGGGTGCGTCATTGGCGAATCCAGGAGGGGGAGGCACTGGTGGAAGTGCCATCCCCGTTGGAAAAAAAAAATAATAATTTTAGTATCGAAATTTTTTTTTTTGTGGGAGGATATATCTATATTATAAAATTTTTCCTATAAAGTGCTCCAACCGTAAATACATGCTGGATCCACCCTTGGGGTGCGTCAATCAGGTTTACACAAGTGGGCTGATGCGGTGAGCGGTAAGAGCTCGTGTTCGACCGACGACATTATTAGTTCAGTTTTACCACATATAACAAGGAAATAGTATTTAGGGTTATAAGGTGGGACGGGGTCCTCCGCCGGTAGCGCGTAACTTATACAAGCGGCTAATACTCGGCGGAAAAAACTCGGGTCGACGGTCCTTAAGCAAGTGGCCGAAGGGAGAGCCGGGTCGACGGCGGCAGTCGTGTGTCGTGCTGTACGACATCCGGTACGGCTGATTCTGATCGTCGTCTCGAGTGGTCAGCGCCGTCAGATTCTTTGATAGCTCGGTGGTCCCCGTTCCATGGCTTCTATGATCGGTTGATTTCGATTGGACCTGGTTAGTAACAATTTACTGGTCACGGTCGCATTCGTCTCGTCGTATCGAGTGGTCGACGGTGATCTGCTCGGCGATTTGAGTTGAAATGCTGTCCTCGTCCGGTTTATACTGGAAAAGATCGGCGTAGGTCTTCTGGTCTCTGGTCATCAGTATTTAACTTGTTAATGGTTAGAGATAATAATAAAGAGTGTCTAAGTTTCGGAAATGTACTGGTACGTATATATTATACCCATTTCGTTCATTATAGTTGTTGTTAATTGGTTGTAAGTTGTTGGTATGACGAGTAAAAACTGCATCGAGCCAACAATAACAATCATCAGACAACCGTGTGATGATGACTCGTCATACCATTACAACTTAATTATGTAAAACCTGTCATTGCTAACTGCATTTTACATTTGCTGAGTGGGCTTATTGGTTGTTAACGGTCCTGAAAACAACTGTTTATATCATATTCCGTTAAAACTTCCCACCCTAAGTTCGTGCCCGGGTGGTGTAACCATCGTGTACTAATTCTTAAGGGACTGTTTACGGCGTATGGATGCTCTAAATAATGCGTAGTTTGTTATTAGACAGGTACCACAACGGTGTATTTGTAGATATTGTTTTTTGTTTGTTTTTCGGTGGTTCATATTTCGCTAGCATTTCTTTGACGTAATTGAATGGAACTGACAAGTTGACATTCTGCTGCTCGAGTGGTATGTATCTATGTACTGATTCTTCTGTTACCAAGAACGTAACCAAGTTTTGTTTCAGAGTGGGTCAAGTTAAAAAAAAATGAATAGGTATTTTTAAAAATTCTTATTATTGAAGTAAAAATCAAACTATTGTAGTATCAAAATTCAAAAGTAATAAATTATTACTTTTAATTATTACTAATAATTATTGTTTAGTAAATAGTAATAAAAAAATAAAAAAAATATTGATGATATTTCGGGGGGTAGAGGTCCGAACCCCATGGACCCCTCCACTGGCTACGTCCTTGTTTGTTACCATTCTAAAGTCTATTGATCTGTTCCAATTGTCGATCTGTATGTGTCTGGCCGTATTACCTCGGTAATCCACTGTATTATCGACAAGTGTTTTTTCTTGTTTTGTTGTTTTTCATCTTTTTCGCTAATCTTTTGTCCATCCTCACTGCTTTTACTGATGCCAAGGGCAGTTAAATTTTCTTTGTTCTCATACATTAGTTTTCGTTGTTTTTCTGCAGCAAGTTTCTTTCTGACAGAATTTGCTCCATGGTGGTTGTCGATGATTTGGCTATGTCTCGTTTTTGTCCTGTTAATAATTGTTATACATAGTGTTTTTTGTATCTTTATTAGTTTTCTGATACGTTATTTTATTGACTGGTTAATCTGTCCTCCTTATTGGTTGACTGGAAACCGTGGTTACTAGTTGATACGGCGTTTGTTATAAGTACTTGTTCGGTAAATAGATAAACGGTCGTATTTCCACCACGTTTATTAATTTTGTTTTGCCCATTTTGCTATCGCGTTTTCCACTGTGTTCCTGCTGATGATCTTTTTAATCATGTTTAGTTCGTTAAATACATGAAATAACTGTTTTATTTCAGTTTTGATCGTTTGACAGTTCATGTGTTTTCTTTTGTATTTGTAGGCCAACCGTGTATTTGATTTTTTCTATTTTATTTTTTTCTTCATATTTGTTTGCCTTATTTTTTATTCTGTTTGCCATCAGATGGATTATCTTTTGTTTGTTCTTTTTGGGTGGCTGCTCTGGGAATTTGATCAATTTGTTTTATTGGTTGGCTTAGTTTTCGTTTTTGATTATCTACCACGGTGTTAATTCTGTAACTTTCGACCTTAACTTGTTCATCCACTTCTCTATTTGACTGAGTTTGTTCGGCCATTTTGTATGTTGGTCATGGCAGTATATCCGAAGTAATCGGCCAATTTCCCTGTTGTATCATTCCACCGAGTTTGACTGTGGGTGGTACTTTTTTGAATGTTTTCTCTCAATCCCTAGTTCTTCTAGTTTTTTTTTCAGCTTGTCGCAGTAAACTGTGTGCCGTTGTTCGTAAGAATTGACATACAATCTGATAAATTTAGAGAATGTGTCTAATATAGCCAAGATGTAGTGTGTCCCACCGCGTTCTGTGGTTATTGGTTGTTAGTGGTTCTGAAAAGGATCGTTTATGTTATACCTTGTTATAATAACCTTAACACTATAAAATATTGTTTTTATGTAAATTAAATTATCTTATATCTAATTGATATTGTAATAGTCTTTATTTTAATATCAGATTATTTTTAAGAATTAAAATGTATCTATTTATTTGTTATTATTATGGTTAGTAAACGAAACACTTAGAAAAAATATTTGGTTAACTTTGAATTTATTTTATCAATGAAAAAACAGGAAAAATATCCTATGAATTAACAAAGTATGTAAACATTTTTTAACAACTTGATTTAGGTATTCTAATGGTCCTGTGGCATATTTTAAACAATATGAATAATAAATACATCATAATATTATACACGTAAATAAAATACAAAGCACTTTTATGAAGATTTATTAATTGCAATTAATGTGTAGGTATTTTTAATCTTTTTTATTGTAGATTATATTATTAAAACTTTTAATTTGTAAATATTATAATATTATATAATTTAATATAAAATATAAAAAATAAATTATTTTTTTTTGGAAAATATTGCAATGGTATACAAAATACAAATCATTTTTACAATTTGTTTAATTTATCTATATCAATAAGTCTATACCAACATATAAAATTATTGTTACCTATAAATGTTATCAAATATTACTTCAGAGTATAAATGATATTCAAATATAATAATATAAATTAAAAATTATTTTAATTTTTAATATTTCTAAGTATATTATTTATAATTAAATCTTATTCAATTAAATATATTATATAATATATATCATTTTTTAAGCTTGTTTTGTCCCTACGTAATTAATTTTACCATTGTACTGAATAATATTATTTTGACTTATACTCATTGTAATAACTACCTTCGTCATTTTACCTTGTAATACCAAACATTTTGTTTTAATTATATTACATCGATTATGTATTAGGTACTCTTCATAAAGTTCTATGAATAGGTATTATGTTCTTACACCAAAATTTTTTATTAGTTATGTAATTTTAAAATATATAACCTAAAACAAAAGATATTACAAATAAAATTTACCAATTATTCATAATTTTATGCATTTATAAGCATTTTAAAAATTTTAAAATGCTAGTTTAAAAAAAATCGTCAAACAAATTTACACTATTGCGCAATATAAGTATTTTCTGTACTCATCTTTTGAGTGAGAGTTATGCCAACCTATTACTATACACTTTTATCTAAATAAATTATTTATTATATAATTCACACTGAGAAATTAATCTTTGAACTTATCAGTAGTAAAATTTAAATTACAACAACACGATCAATGGTTTTTACCTCTTTCGTAGTATGTAATATTAATTCATGGTAAACACCACAAATTAATAGTTTAATAAATGATAAGTATGAAACAAAAATTATACTTAGCACTAATTAATTATTACTTAACTATTTGTACATTAAAGTAATATATTTATCATAGAAAATAAGATGAAAAATATATACGTGTAATACTTTCCAGTTTCTGTCACACTGTACGTTGAATTAATATATTAATAAAAATAAACAACCATTAAAATTTATAATAGCAGGTTATTAAATAATACCTAATACATTATTTATAAATTATTCTAATTGGTACCTTCTAAACATATACCTAACATATAATTTAAATATTATGTTTTATATTCTAAAAACATTAAAATATTACGTACATAATATTTTGTTACATTATTATAAAATACAATTATTATTATTATTATTATTATTATTATTCAATTTAGGTACTAAAAAAAAAGAGTATTACAATTTAAGATTCTGAACAGAGCGAACACTTTATTGTTTATCAATATTGTCTTACGACAAATAATAATTGGTTTTACAAAGATATAGGTAGTTATGTGGTTTCTTCAGGAGCATATTTATGGCACTGTGAACTATGCGGCTCCATAGGACAGGAAATTTGAAGAGCACAAAAATTGTATTGAATATCTATTTTGTTTTTATATAATAAACTTACATAATTTTTAATTTATTTTCCATTTTAACATTTTGAACAGTATATTTTTTATTCGTTTATTTTTAATAAACCCTATTTGCCCCGTTATAAAATACTCGATATTAACTAGCTAATAAGTTTAAAAAAATGATTTTAACCTACCGTATTATTAATATAAAAATACATTACCTGCTCATTTTAATATTAATATAAAATAAAATATTCTTAAAAATATAAACTGCTCTGTTCAATAAAATTTTAGTATATTATGTTGATTTATCGTTAATTTAAATTTTAATACATCCATTACAGTGATCAATTAAATAATTAGCTAAGCTACTCTTTATGCCTACTATACAATAAGTTAAGACGTCATAGCCGTCCTTCTCAAATTTCAATATTAATGTTATTGTGTATTGAAAATTATTGTTATTTATAATTTCAAAGATTTATCTTTTATGCTATTTTTAAGACTTTTCTTGTAAAAAACGCTTCGTTCAGTCAATAGATTATACAATTAAAACTTAAGTATAATTATTTATACTTATAATATTACAGAAGTATATATCAAGATATTTATTAACATGCGTACCCTTTATAGATTAAAAAATATCTTTTTTTAACATAATATTTTAACCTATAACCACTGTTAGTTTGTATTGTTTGTATATCGTATTGAATTTAATTTATTAGTTAATTATTATTATTTTGATTCTGAAAATAATACGAATTTAGCTATTTGTATACAATAAATAATAATACACATATTCATATATTCATTTATTTAAATTTCAAGATTTATAGTTAACAACTTTACTGTAGATAAACAATCATAAAAATCTTTTATAAATATCATATTTTGTACTTGATTATAATGTTTAAAATGTAAATAATATTAGTGAAAAAAATTAAAAATGTCCAAACAATATTATCATACATTAATTATTATTTCTAGTCAAATTCACAGTATATAATATGTACAATTATTATCAGTATGTTTGAACATAATACAGGAATATAATACCCATTAAATTTTAGAGTCAACCATTGGTTTAAATATTTATCATGTGTTTATTGTGAGTTATAACTTTGATGTATTGTTTAAAAGCTCGAAAAATTTCATAAAATCTGTTAAGTAAAATTTTAAACTTAAATACAAATTTTACTCTTTAATGTCAATTTTTTCAATTTTTTACGCAAAAAGTTATTTACCTGTATTATATAAACATATTAAACATATATTAAATCTTTATCAGTATCCAAATTTTTTTATCTCTATTTCTCTTTTTATAATTATTGTATAACAAACAATACATAATCGTGTTATATTGTTTTGCACATTATGAATTATGTAATTTATTAATAATATCCTTTTAAGATTATAAACTCTTTGTTACGATAACATCATGATCCTTCTAATTAACCCTAGGTCTATGATCTAGTTTTGTTTTTTTTTTTTTTTTTGTTCTATTGTTTTAAGTTTTAAAGGAAATTTCGAATTTATTACAAAAAATACAGTGCTAACAATACATATAGAATGTGTATCATAAAAATAACCTTACCCACTAGGCGCCAGATATAAAGAAGTTTTATTTGTAGAAATTAAAATATTATCTATTTTGTAAAATTATGTTGCTGAATACATAGGTATTTTAATAATTATTATCGTGAGTGATTAAACTTTATTAATTTCTAATATTATTAGACATTAATTACCTATTGATGTATTAAGTGTTATAATGTGTCGTACAGACATAATAATACTAATAATTGTCTTAAACTTATTATTAAATTTTAAAACTAAAGAAAAATCTATTAGACTTACATTAATAATTATTAATATTTTAAGATTTGAAAACTTAACTATTACAGCTAATACTAAGGAATAAGGTTCATATTTATACCAATATTAATTAATGTTTTTACCTTCATATAAGCGTTATAAGATACACAATATAAATAATACTTTTTTTTTTTTATAAATTTAATTTGTAAAAAAAAAAACAACATGTGAAAAATTAAATAATTTAAAATGTAGTTACTTTTGATAAGTACTTTCTGATTTTTACGATTGAAGATCCATTACTTACTTTTAAAACATTTAACTAAAAGACAACTATGTTAAATTTAATATATGTAGATGTAAAAGGTTAATTATATTAATATTAATATATTGAGAACGATGTATGTTATAATTTAAACACATTCATATGAAAACCTTGTACAATAATAAAAACATATGAAACTATTACGAAATATTTTATTACTATCACATATTATAGAAACTTACATCAATAATCATCAATATTATTTTATGTAAATACAAAATACATCTAATATTTACGTTCATAATTTTGAAACGATTCCAATTCATACTTTTTAATTTTTATTGCATGTAATTGATGACCATTTCGTTTATGAAATAATATTATTGAAATAACAATTTACGATTGTTGCAAACTTATATCATAGATTTAACATTAAATTATTATTATTTATTTTTTTATATATATACAATTTTTATTTGTTTAATCTGCAAGAAATATTTTTACAATAAAAACAAAAGAAATATTAATATTTACAGAAATAACAGCGTGGAGAAGAAGTCAACCATATCTGGAACTTCAGAGTTCAGACATAAATACATATATTCGAGAAATTAAAAGTATTAATAAAGATTAATACACTTTCAATTAAAATACAATAAAACAATTCATTTTTTAGTTACTACGCTACTATCCGATTAATATTCAATAAGTTTAGTAAGTAATAATTTTAAATGTTTAAAAAAAAAAAAAATTAATTTTTTTCTAAATATAATATATAATTCAAAAATACTTTTATCTTTTTAGTATAGTTTTGTTTAAAATTTTAAAAATTTAACTAAAAATTTAGTGTGATTAATTAAACATAAACAAGGTGATTCGATGTTTAAGTTTAAATTCACCAATTATTAAAAAGTATTAAAATTTTTAGCAATTTTTATTTTTTAAATAGTTACAAAACAACATTTAAAAATATATTTGTATGATTATATATTTTTTTAAGTTTTTTATTTCTTAAAACGACAAAATACATTAAGAGTTTTATATTCCGAAGTGATATTTATTTTATTTTTAATTTTTTTTTTGACAAAAACATGTATAAACATATTTTTACTTATAAATATAAAATTAAAAATGTAAAAATAAACTTTAAAAATATAATAATATATGTAGTAAATTTTTCAAAAATTTTATTTTACAATTTAAAACCATATAAAATAAATAATAAAAAAAAAATATTCACATTTTAACAAGATATGAATGATAATTGTTAAAAAAAAATCATCCTGTATAATTAATTGACCATGTGTCAAATTATGTTAAGTCTTAAGTGTTTACATAATGTATATTAAATACTATTTTGAATTATAATATTAGTACATTAATTATATTATATAATTTTTTTTTTTTTATTATTATTAAAAAGCGTAATTACAAACTATACATATTTGTACAATAAATATTTTTTATAATAATTTAAAAAATGGAAAATTACCATCCGACTAAACTTCCATCAAATGGAAGTTCAAATATTTTGAATACATTTTTTGTACATAATCTGTAATTTAAATTTTCTAAAACTAATAACATAGTATAGCTAACATAATATAGTTGAAAAAATAATGCTCTTTACGAAAGGTTACTTATATTTACGGCATTCTGGTATATATTTGTTAAGTATGTCATATTAATATGAATTTATTGCTGAAAATGTCAGAATTATTTTCCCAAAAATGCTTCATGATTCAAAAATAAATGAACGTCTCTCCAGTATTTATCGCGTTATTAAATATTTAATTGAAAAATACGTTTAAAAACATCATATAATAAATAGTAAAAGAACGATCTAAGTTTTTAAAAAGCGTTTTATTTTAATACTATGTAGTTTTACAATTTAAATTAAACGATTTTACTGTGCGAGTGATTTTCTATTGTTATTTTTTAATAATTTAAGTATCCAATATTTAGGGCTACTAAACTTTCTAATTTAATTATTTTAGCTTTGATAAGATATTATATTCTCCATTAATACATTATAAAGACTAAAGATTAGAAAGCTAGGTGCTTTAGTATCTTCTATTCCAAAAGCTACTCAGCTAAAATTAAAATTTGTATTTTATATTTTTGTATATTTATTTTCAACAAAGATTTAATTTTAATTTTTAAATTGTTAAACATGTTGTTAAAATATTCAATTCAGTAACATATTTATGTAGAAGTGAGTCAACGTAAAATGATTATTAAATTTAGTTAATTACAATGAAATTTTAACTCAAAATATGAAAGGTAACTTTTTTTGTAATTTTTTTAACTTCCTGATATCTAGATAGATGTATTTTATAAAAATACAATATAAAATATTGTATGAATTTGAAATATTAAAATATACACATCGATTAAATTAATTTGATAAATCAAACTCAATAATATTTTCAAGTTTAAATTACTCAAACAGCATATGAATCTAAAATCTAAATGATACATTAAACGAATAAATACTGGTTACCCACTACAATGAGTAAATAACAATCCACTCACATGTATTATTTCCGTCTTAAAAATGTATAACGTAGCAAATATGAATTTAACAAAACCGATTTTATGTTATTAGCTTAATTTTTATACTTAACGATAATAATTAACGAATAATAAATATCACTATATAAGTAAGTTTATTATAATTGTTCATCAAGCTTAAAAGTAAGAACATTATCTGAATTTGTATATCGGGTTTTTTATAGATATTTTAATTTTTAGTTAATTTGTATTAATTTTACTAGTAAATAAAATATTATAATTTATACTTAAGTTAGTAGGTAATTTAATTAAAATAATGTAAGTATTCAGCAAAAAACACAGTTTGCATTTTCACCTTAAGTTTAATATTTTTAATCAATTCACTCTCATAATATTATCGTATAACTACTTACATAAAATTTATATTTCTGTATGCAAATATTTTATGTTGTTGCTTATAAGAGTATTGAGTCCTGTTAAATTTAAGTATAAAAATTAGTTAAACAATGAATTATAATTTATTGACTTAAAATCGTATAATACAATGGTCATAAAGTTCAAAGTTTTACTTAAAACAATAAAAATAAAAATCATAGGATTAAAAATAATTTAATATTTAATATTATGCTCTAGCAGTATATTTAAAAATATAATAGTTTAATATGTTTTATAAAAATTAAAAATTATAATACCATAGTAATTTCAAAACGGACAGCGAGATGTTAAGTCATAATAAAATTAGATATTTTATGTCTAATACTAATTTTATACCAAAACATAATTTTATAATACTCGATATTCATATTATTATTTAAAATTATGTTCTTTATGACATAGTATTAATGTATTATGTTCAAATTTAAATCGTAAGACAGTTCTTACTGAATAATAATGATGACAAACTGATTCGTATAATTAATTTTCCGTCTAATATAAATTCATTATAGGTTTTCAATAAAACGAACAGCAAAAATTGATGATGATTTGCTAAATAGTCAGATTATGTTTTCAAGTCGTTGATATAACATTGGCCTGACAAAAAAAAAATTATCACTTTAAATCAATCATTCTTATGTAATCCCAAGTGTGTGATGCTTATGAATTTCCAAACATTTCCGACTTGAAATGATCATAAATATTGTTATTATTAATTTTTCATTTTACCAACAGTATTGGTTATAGCTGCTGTGTTATATATATACTGTACAATAACTATACAGTATACTACACTCGTATATATTAGATATAAGTATAGTGCATGCTATGTCTTTTAGTTTTATTGCACACCCGGGTTATACGGCCGAGGCTCGAGACCATTATAAACTCAGCTGGCAGATAGCCTGGAAAAAAAAAGAAAAAGGAAAAAAACGATGCCATAAACTATACAGATACGTATGCAAATGACTCTGTGGCGGGAAGACCCAAGAACTAGTTTTGAAATTCGAAAAAAGAACAGAAACAGGATTTGCGATTGTCTTGTTTCTGCACATATTATTATCACGACTCACCGTAAGAATTCCCAACATATTATTATTCGAAAAACGGTGTATATGATAAATTCCGTCTGCAGATGTTAACAGATAGAGCTGTATTTTAACTTGGACAACCGTAGGTCCGCACAACCAAATCATTGTTTTAAAACAAAGGCGTTGTGTAGTAAACTAGATGCCCTATTATTTGTCTGTTAACCGTTTCAAAAAAGCTATGGCCATTTGCCCAAAATGTTTTTATTTTTTTTATCAACAGACAATACTTTAGGGGTACAATTTATAAATGAACCCGACCACTTTAAACTCTTCCTCGCCCACGTTCTAGTTCGATATTAAAAAAGATACTTTGCAAGCAGAAGAAGTACACTCCTTCTTATAAAAATAAAAAATATTATTATATTTGTATGGTGGCCAAAACTTTAAGTTATAACAAATTCAGAACTGAAAGATTAAGTGTTGAAACAAACTTGATACAATACATTTTTATTTTTAAATTTTTAGTTAGTTTTTTTATTAGATTCTTAAGTAGATTTGCATATTTTTATATACAATAATTATTAATTAATTATACGTATTAAAAACGTAAGACTTGATTTTATTTAGTATATTGAAACCCTAAAATAAAACATGTTATATTAAATAAAAAAATATTTAATTTTACTATAGGCAATATATTATACATAATTTATGAACTCTTTCCAAAAGAGTTTCTAGTTAAAAAAAAAACTATTTTAATTGCATTATAATTAATATAAATTGCTTTTAAATTTATCAGATTTCATAAACAAATTTTTTTTATGATTTTGTATAAATTATCTTCAAACATTTTAAAGTATAAATACAAAATATTTACAACAGTGTTAGAATCATAATAATTTTCATAATTTAAATAAGTAGGTACTTACAATTATTTTATTTAAAAAAAAAACTCTATTTTCAGAATTATTTAACGTCTATAATTCTATGCATCACAAATTTCTGAGTACCTAACTATAATCTTAAATGTTTTTTTCTAGTATTATTTTAAGCTCATTCAAAAATCGAAATTTATTATGATTGAAATAAAGTTTTTCTATTTCAAAAACAAAACAAAAATACCAATCAAAATTTAAGAAGTGTGAAAGTTTTTCCTGTAAAATCATTTTCGATTATTGAAATGGTGTAATTTTATTTTTACGGCTAGTTGTATTGCTACGTATCACATGCACCACACGTAACAAGATATTGTCTGCATTTTCACATCATAATAAATAGCCAACATCAGACTCTGACAGCCTTAGACTTAATCATAGGACATTTTTGAATTAAATTTAACCTAGTAACAATTAACGGAGTATGAGTAATAAGAATGAGTTCGAATTACTGTCCCTACCTAATTACGTATGTGTCATCATTTTACGAAATGGCATATGCTGGAAATACAAACCAAAATTATTATGTAAATTAAATTACATTTAACACATACATTCATTAAATTAAAACTTATTTTTGAAATATGAGTATGTCTATTATATTATTTCCGTCATTTAATCGTCACATAACTTTTAATTTAGATCTAAATATTATAATAATAATCTGACATAATTCAATTATAATGAAAGCTTCGTATAAATATTTACATAAGTGCTCTACTACTATATTATTAATTTTAACAGTTTATTTATAAATATAAACTATTTAAATTTTAAATTAAAGTAAATTATTATGATAAACCTTTTATAAAAAAATACCTAGTACATACCTATTATTTACTAATCGTAGTTGTAGTTGTCTAACCTAACTGTCCTAAAGGTTGTTTTTATGGGAGCACATGAATAGCGTCCCGTAAAAAGGTGTATACGAATTTCATTCCAAAAAATCCAGGATAAAATTCGTGTATTTTAATCAGGGATTCTTAAACAACTAACAAAAATAAATAAATAAATAACAATTATAAATAAATCACATGTTAATCAAAAATTTGTTTATCAAATTTAATAAAAAAAGTATATAAACGTTAAATAACTTAGATATAATCAAAATCCATTAAGTCCATAGTATAATATATAAATAAATAATAATAATAATGTTATTAATCAACATTTCAGTCAAAAATCAATAAATAAAATAAATAACAATTATAACATAATATCAGAACCCAAGGTCCCTTATAATTAATACACCATAGAGAACTCCTGAAAACGAAATAAAATTTCTGCTACTTAACCAATTTATTGGGACGCAATTCATGCATACCTTTTTAACGGGGCTCAACTCAGGTACCCCGGTTTTTACAATTTTAATATTTATCTATTTATTTTGATTAGCAAAATATGACACGATTGTTATATTGGTATAAAACAGATTTTCGTTCTTTCGTATAATTATCTATTTTATATAAATTTAGTTTCAGTAAAAAATACAAGTACTACTTCAACTTCTTAATCTTCTTAATCACATCTACGTAAGTTTTTGAAAATTTTTAAGATAATTAAAGTGTTTTATATAGTAGTATCTGTCCTATTAAAAATATAGTTTCAATATTAAAAATAATTTTTTTTTACGTATGATTAATTTTAATGTTAATGCAGTAGTGTATATTATATAATTTAATATATTATTATATTCCCACTCCCCAATAACAAAACATTATTTCATATGTAAATATTTAAAAACACAATAATTACACATAAATAATATATAAGTAATCATTATTTATTATTTTTAATTTCATAAAGTATATAGATTTTAGAAATGATTAAATTATTTTTCCTGATTCTATTCATGGCATTAATAAAGTAATTATTAATAAATATAAATAATTATTATGTTAAGAATATTATGATCTAAAGTTAATATTGTATTTATTAAATATTAAATAGTAACTAATTATTAAGATATGCCTTTTGATTACGATTATTCATTCCGTGATTTAAGTATAATATTTATACTTATTTTTTAATTCTTGTATATCTACTAAAGTTACTAGTTCTTTCCGTCCTTCACTTACAGTGTATCGTTTATTTAATAACTATTTTATGATTTATATCGTTTTTATTAATAAATAATAATAGTAGGTACATGAAAATAGATATCTGCATATAAAATGTGTAAAAGTAAAAATGTTCTATTTAAAATAAAATATAATAGCTAAAATTGATACTTGAGTCAGGCGAATCATTCAAATAAAATTTTTTTGCGTTTTTAATTGGAAAAGTTATCACAAACATTATTATAGCATTAAAACAATTATACATATACTAAACTGAGCTTAAATTACCAAAAAAATAATTAAAATTTGATTAAAATGTATACTATTAAATTACAAGGTTATTCACATGAACTATCATGCTACTTTTATCCTTTAATAATGCTTTTACTGAACTTGGAGATTTTGAAATCCATATACCTTAAAAACCATGTTTCCAGATAATTATTAGGTAATTGGACATATAACTACGTTATAGTAGAATTTTTTTGTTTATAAAATTATTAAAAATGTTTATGTATCATGCTACCCCTATTTAAAAATGATCATACCTAACTAATAATAATATGTTAGTATTGTATGTTTTAAAAAGCTATGTGTACCTTTGTATTCATACTAGAGTACTAAACTATGTAAATGTTACTAGACTAGTAAATTGAATATTCATCTAGTTTATACTTAATGATAGAAACCATCATTAAGAATTATAATATCCGCAGTACTTTTAGGTACAAAGCTTAATAACTCAATAACTATACGTTCCAATTCGATGTACGTAAATGCATCAACATTTAAAAAATGAAACTGCGTTTTAAAAAAATTACAGACAAAGGTAAGTTTTTATTTGAAAAAAAAATTTTTATTATTACAGGTTACAGGCTACTCTGATATTAATAGGTGCTGTAAAAAGTTTAAATATCTAGGAATATGATCTATAAACTGATATAGATATTAAGTACTTAAAAATTTCAAAAATCGTAAGTTGACAAAAATCGTTACTAAAGAATAACAGAGTGAGTACATACGAAAAAAAAAATAGTATAAAAATTATAAATAGTCACGCTTAGGTATTACACAACAAAAATATTTAAACTTTCAACAATTAATAAATAAATTGTCTCGTCAAATCTAAAACTAAAAGAATATAATAATATTACATATCACGTATACAGAAATGTAATGTACAATGATTTATTTTACGTTTTATGTTCCACCGTACTGTTGGTTCTGGAATTCGCCACGACAATCGTGATCGTATTGTGGTTACAAAAATTATGAAGAAACGCTGTAAAGTTATAAATGAAAAGTTATAAAAAAATGTGATCTACTAAACCTATCCTATATTTATCATTCAACTTGACACTTATGAATCGGTTATAATTAATATTATAAAACCAGCAATACGAAAATACAATTCAAATTTGTATACATACGAGTATATTGCTTTGAAGTTCAAAACACAACTATAAATATACGAGTATAGACTTAAGTTTTATATTTATGTGTATCTTTTTATTTTAGTCAAAATATCTATTAAAAAAAATTATTAGACCGTAATACAAAGTTTTCTACGTAACATTTGCAACATTCTGATAATTTCTGAAAATTCTTAAATAAAGGATAATAAAATAAATAAAATATGTAAATTAGTCAATGATTAGGTGGGTATTAAATAAATATTTATTTGCACTTTGATAACTTTTGATGCTGCAGTTTCTTGTAATTTTTTTTTTTTTTTTTTTGTGTGTGTTTTTACGCTCAAATTACAAAACTATAGTACTGAATTACAAATGATAGCTATTAAACGAAGATTCGAGAAACACGAGATCCTTATACATAAGAATTTCGTTAACATCAATTTACATACTTCGATATTAAAATAACAAACACTCAACTTATACATTTTTACGTGAACTTATCTAAGTGATTAAAATTAAAATTTATTACTTTTTTTTTTATTTCAAACATTGTTTTTTTTAAATGTTTAATAGGGCCAGCTTATGACAGAATTTTTTTTCTCAAAACAAAACTATTATATTCAGGAAAACTCTGAATCAATAATAGACACTCCTAATTTATAATATTTTTGGTTGGTCAACAGTATGAATGTAGTGTTAATTTGGAACTCACATCGAAAAATTAAATTTTCTAGCAAATTTTAAAATTGTTGTTACAAATGGTTGCAAACAGTTTTAAAACTTGAAACTGAATTTAAATCAGCAAATAAATGTATCTGTTTTGTATAAACTTGGCACCAACAACAAAAATCGAATTTTTCCGAAAATAAATACATTATATAATGTATCAAATTGTCATAAATTGTAAAATACTGACACAGATATGAAGTTCATAGCTCAAAGTGGAGGTCCTAACTTCAAGAACGTTCTTTTTTTTACACAGTAACTTAACCGTCCGCATGATTAAATAATAATATGCTGATAATGACAAGTCTGATCCACGTATCTAATTTATGTATTAGACATTTAACGCGTAAAGAAGGAGCGAGAAGTGTCATAGGTATTAATACTGGGTAATTAAACGGGTTGTTTCCTTATAACTATATAGTCATTATTAATCTGTGCCTTGATGATACAATAATTTAATTTATTATGTCATGTATAGCTGACTGCATTCGCATAACCTAAAATTGATTTCCTGTAAAAATAATAGGTGGCTATATTTTCAAGATAAATCGGTTTATTTTCTTATATTAAATTATGATATATATAATAGAATATTATAACATATGCAGTTAATTTTAAACAAATTGAATGTATTTAACTATAATATCTATGTATACCATACGCTCAATATGAACTAATTCTAAATGGTGTTTAATGCATAAAATTATTAAAAAATATTGTTTTGGCAGATGGTACTACTGAGTATAAATTAACTTAATATAATAAAATAGACCTATAATAACATAGTCCAAAATAAAACATCGCATCACCATAAATTATTGCTAAAACTACTATAAACACGCGTGAAACACCTAGAAGTTTTTAAAAGATAATCATGCCTTTAGACTGGCTATCACCTCTAAGTGTTCACTACTTACTACAAGTGTGTCGTTAGTCGTCGCTGTAAATGTACAATCGGACACGTAACGACGGCCAAGGGGCCCAAATCATTATCAATTTAGAAGCTTAAATATTAAACTACCATTTTGTTTAGTGAAATTTAATGTAATTAACTATATTTATACAATAGTGTTGTAATTTATTTTATAAATTGATGAGTATTCAGTTATTTTAATATAAATGTCTATCCTTCCAATAACCATCTTCACATCAATATAGCAAATAAACGTGTTTTAACGTTGAATTAATATACTTACCTAAACATGCGCAATGTTACATCGTTTACTACAATGGTAATGTAGTTAAATACAATGTACCATACTAATAATAAAAAAAATATTTAATATAGCAAATTCATTACCAAAAAGGTAACGCACGGTAGCTATACCTATATGATTAAGTACTATTACAATACAATACAATGTATGATTTTTTTTTTTTGTTCATACGTGTACAATTTAGATTACTACTTAGAAGTAAGATGTTTTTTTTATTATATTCATATACCACTGCTTGCCTATCCTGTAGAATTAAAAACTTAATTGATGAGTTTTTTTATTAAACAATTTTACTAATTTCGTCGGGAAAATTCGTGTAGACATCATAATAACAAAGATCTAATATACATTACCAGTAACAAAAATTATAAACAAAACAATAAGTCAATAAGATAACATTTTTCAAAACTGGACTATTTCCAACGATTATACCCATTATACATGTTATATATGTGCTTAGTTTATGATTATCTAGATTCAAATAAATAATACTATACCAATTTAAAAATCAATTTGTTACAATTCAACAAAATATTTCGTGTTTGAAAATTATGTATGAAAATAAAATTCATACAACCTATACTTATTATACATAATCATTATTTTAATATTTGAATTAAAAATTTAAATTACTATAATATTCTTTTAAAACGTGATACAGATATATAATTTTTTTTTTTTTTTAAATTAAAATTAAGTTTATAATTTTAAATTCATCAGTATAGTTTCTGTAAATGTAATTGATATACAAATGTAATAATAAAAAAAAAGATTAAGTTCAAACACATGTGTTAAATTATTAGAATAAATAGCTTTTTATTCAACAAGTTTTAACGCCGAAAAAAATAAATGTAAATGATATTTATTGGTACATTTTTTCCGTGGCCATTACATTGCCATTAATGATAATTCTACCATAGAATATTACAATATTTTTTCATTAAAAAATACAAATTCTTATTCAAACCTTGAATTTAAATGTTCAACGTACCTTATTCACTTACAGGTAAAATTTATTCTGTAATTACTACACACAACGATTATTTTCTTACACTAATACGAATAATACGATTGTCCATAAATAATAATATCAACTAATACATTGCATAAAACTATAATACTAAACCTTTAAAATTATATTTTCAATATATCTATGTATATACAAAAAAAAAGTAAGAATTAGCAAAAGGTGTTTAGCAAGTATTTTTATTATTTTTTTAATTTTTTTTTTTTTTTTATCTATTCAATATGGACATACAGACGTTTAAATTTAATGCATTAAAATCTAATTATACACGTTGGTTATAATTACATACCTAAATAATATAATAAACTACTTAGGTGAAAACCTTACAATTTATATTGTTTATTAGTTTTCTTATTAAATTACTATAAAATTGAATATTATATTATTTAACGATTAACTCATACAAATAATCATAATATAGTATTAATTTAATAGTAGCCAGTATATGACCAGATAGATGTTTATTTATATGATAATCTCAGTTTGAATTTCATCTCTTTGTGTTCAAAACGAAATAAGTACTAAATGTTTTTATCAGTAAAAAATGTATTGTCTACAGCTAAATTATTGAAGTTTAACTTCCGTATTATATCCGTAAACCACTGAACTATTAATGTAATTAGCATATACTTCGATCAATCAGGTACAAATTACTATAGTCATTTAAATATAGGTAGATATTTATTAGCTCTTATCTTAATTATTTATTTAAATTATCATCACTTTATCAGTTACTCATTTATTTAAAATTATTTCAGTAACTTTCATTATGACATAAGACATTAAAATCAAAAATCACCTATATTCATAAAAACATTACAAATCATGATAAAGCTGTTCTTTTAGTGGTTTTTCGGTAATTGATTTTTTTAAATTAATATTAATCCAGACCACCTCAAAAACGTATAATTCTATGTTATTACTTATTTTCAAATAATTATTTATTTAATTTTTACAGGCACTGCTGGAATGAAGAGTTATGATTAGCGAGAGTAATCCTTGAAATTTCGTTTGTTCAATCGCGCTGTTCAGTTATACTCTATGACGTCCGTATTCACGGTAGTAAACGTAACTTTAAAGATGGCCATTAAACCATATTACTAACGAAACGTCATACTAAACACACGCACAATATAATGATATAGGATGCCACTAATTCTTGTACATCTTTGTTTTTTTTATTTTTCAAGACTAAATTACTCTTTGCCTAGATTTGATCATTGATTGTAGATCCGGTTTGGATTACGTGTACTATAGGTATATTATACTTTATGTGATTATAATAAAATAAACATAAATAACAAGCTCACTAACGTATATATAGTTCGTAATAGTGGGAGCACAGCCAAAAATCAAAGCTTAAAGTAGAGGAGATTAAAGAGAACTGAGCCCCCTCCTTACCACTGAAACCTTTTATAATACGTCCCCTTCAACATTTACTGTACGCTGGGACGCTCAAATTTAACTTAAAATAATTGTTTTCTGTATTAAAAATAAAATGTATTTTATTGCCTAGAAGATAACCTTTTGTTGTATATAAAATAGTACTGAGCTAACAATACTGATATTTTGTTTCACTAAACAAATTAGTGAACTACCTAAACAGTACCTATTTTTTTTTTTTTTTTTTAACATAAGTTTAGTATTTTTGTTCTTAGTATTTCATACGAATACATGTATATACATAGATATTATGTGATATCAGTTCATAACAATAAAAAGCACATAGAAATCGTAATAGTTCCTTTGATGATTTTCACAACTTAAAGCTCTGTCTAAAATGATACCAATATTACAAGCAGAAGTGAATTCTGTCTTAATCAAAGTTCTAATCTATTTATGCATAATATGAATAATCAAGTTGTGCTAAGTTTATAGATGTGAATAGACCGTAAAATCATGTTAAATCTAAGGTTAAGTAAATTAGGTATACCTATCTGTTAAAGACCCGTCACACTGTCACAGAAGAAGCGACAAGAATATATACAAATGGAATATATTATATTATATAGGTACCTAATAAATGGTACGTGGTAAAGTGATGACGAAAATAACGAAAACCTAAATAATAATATATATAAGTATATGGATATTATTATAGTCACGGGTGGTCTTTCTCTGTTATTCTGTTCTTTTTTTTCTCACTCACTTCTACCACGTAGTCGCGTTCGTTGCGGCGACGGTGTCGGTAGGCAGATCCATCTAGAGGATATATTTCAGGAGAAAAATTCCTCCAACATCTGTTTAATAATAATAATAATATGCAACCAGTGCACATGCAATTTATTCATTGTCTCAGCTAGGCTGACTCTCGTACAATAATATCTTACGTCGTATATACATATATTATAATATACGGTATGCTATAACGGGTTGGTGTACGCATGTATATACACGCAAATATCATATAGTGCTCGACCAATGACGATTATTTATCGGCTTCGTTCGAAAAGGACAATAGTCGAAGAATACTTATTTTTTTTATTAGTTATGATATTATTACCATCATCATTATTATTATTGTCGTAAACCAATTAGACAGACAAATTCCTGAAGATTCCTAAAACGTATTTTTAAATAGTGTAATTATTATTTATTATCATTAATCATCCTTATTACACTTACCTTGAGAAGATTTTATGTATTATATCAGTTATTATTTTATGTGCTAGTATCTATCGTTAATGCGTATAAGATATTTGATTCCTTTAATCGTATAAAAAATGTATGCGCATTAACCTAATGCAAAGTCATAATTTAAAAAACACCTTTATCCAAATTTAACTTCATTTAATATCCATTAAAAATTGTATACAAACATGGTATTTGTTTCTAATGTAGATATTACAAAATATAAAAATACGTTAACTGTTACTATTACATCTATGCACAACTATAGAAAATTGATAAAATTAATAAACAAATCATATTATATAGATATTAATATATTATATTTAATTATTTCGATTTTTATTCATAAAAATTTTAAAATTAGCCTTGCAAAATACTAAAAATTTTAAATTACAATATACATAGGTACCATTTACTATCAAATACCTACTATTATTTTGTTAGTTAATATTCCATATTAGGTATGATTGCTTAACAATTTTTTGAATGTTTTAAATATTCATTTTATTGTGTCAATTTATTAATAAGGAACTATTATTTTTATAATTTTATAAAATTATAAGGGTTCTACATTTAATGCGATTATGGAGATATACAATTATAGTAATTACCTACTATAATTGTGTTGAATATTGATAACTTTTTGTGAAATCAACCACTAAAAAGTATAAATCATATAATCTCATTTGTTTTGCCAGACATTAAAAAAAAAATTTAACAAAATTTAACCTAATATGGAATTCTTTTCAACAAATAACATAATAACCTAATCGTAAATTGTATATGTTTCAAATACTGAAATACGTCATATAATTACGTGTAAAATACATGATATACCTAATATATCATATTGTCGTTTTTCTTTATTTATCTTACACGCAATAATAATTCATCTATTGTGAACCTACCATACAATCAATATGTAAGTATTATAAAAACAAAAACTATTAAAATAATTTATTGATATAGAAGAAAAAAACTTAAAATTAAAATCTAAATAGCTCTCACATGGTATTTTTGAATATACCAATATATCAAGTGAAAGTGTTCCGTCATACTATTTATAAATGTACCTACATTAGAATAAATATAGTAGATATATTTATCTAAATAAATTCATTTTTAAGTACAAGTATGAATTATGTCACCACGGTTCATGTATAATTAATTTGGGTTATTAATCAAACATACATTATAGAAATTATAGTTATTTTAATTATTTAATTAGTCAAATAATATAACTGGGAATATGTAAGCATTAACATTTTTAAAATAGAAGTCATAATTCATGTGCGATAAATAATTTTAAATACTGCCAAGTCATGTTAGTCAGGTACCTATATAATAAAGTATTTAATACATGTATTACAAATAATAAATCTGTTCATAGCTATTATATGTCATTATATAATCTTTGATGCCATAATGCATAATAAAAACACAGTGTACCAATTAGTTATCTAATTGTGTTAATTATTGTAAATTTAAGTACGTTTTATAGCATTTACAAAATATAATAAAAAATTTATATATCGTATTACAATAAATTTATTCATACTAAAGTTCAAAACTTTTAAATAAATTATTATATAACGTTAAAAATAGTAAATAAATAATTTAAAACCTGCCAATATAGGCATATAGTTATGATATTGTTACTATAATACTTTTATTTCACTATTAACACCATTAAAAATGTAATAATTACAATATAATACAAATAGAAAATTTGGTAAGATTTATCTATAATGTTACAGTTAATACAAAATATAAACAATATTAAAATAATATAAGTAATCATAACATTTAAATCATTCAACTTAAAACTAAAAACTATAAATAAAAAAAAATATATCACATCAAGAATATACAAATTACAAAAATTAGTGAATATATTTAATATGTATTAATTTTCAAATTATATATGGTAATTTATTACTCGTAATATACAACTCGTTAAAAGTTGTATTAAATAAATCAATATTACACACAGAATTACCAATCAATATGTTAATAGTTTATACATAGGAGAGTGTACTATATAATACGCACTAAAACCAAATAAAAAATAAAATAAGAATACATTTCTAGAATTAAATTAATTAATTTTGAAATTTAAACACACAATTAGTTCAAGGCAACCAATGTAATTATTGAGTATATTAAAAACAATTTTTAAATTAAACAATTTAAATCTTTTATTTAATGGAATTAAATTTAAAAAAAAAAAATAACTTATTATATGATCAAACCCTGAATAAGAAAAACTTTAAATTAGCTTAAATATCTTAAAAAATTATTTTATTATTTTAAACATAACTTAAACTGTGATATTGAGAAATTTTATTCGAATGCCAAACTAAAGAAGCGTATTTAAGTTTGGATTGTACTAGACAATAATACAAAACTTTTATAGATCTCAGATTAACAGACAGTATAGTAACACGAATGAAAAAATTTTAAATACATTCTGCAGACTAACATTTGTTTCAGAAGTATTTAAAACTATATCATAACAACCTAAGAATTTTTATTATAATGTATAGTGTAGATATGCTTCACACGTTTTAAATTGTATACTCATCAAAAGTTAATTAAGATAAAATAAAGTTTCTTTATAAATATATATTTATAATTATAATTAATAGAGTTATAGGATGACAAGTTATAATTTTTTTGGTAATAGAAATGCTATATTATACAAATTGAATGAAAACAAAATTTGTAAATTTTGTTTTCAAAGGGCATATAATATTAATACACGAAATTAATAACGCAAATCTTAACCAGTGATAGAAATAAAAATTTAAGTGATTAATATTTTTATACAACAGTAAATTATAATTTATAATATAATATTATAATAAAAAGATATAAGATTAATAATATTTATATTTTATATAAAAGTACTGCTCTAAGTTTTTATTAGCAATATTTTGGTACATGAGCCAATATTATGTTTTATGAACGGTTATCTTATTAACAAACCACTTTCTTTTTAAATAAATTTATAAATTTGAAAACTAATACAAAATAAATTATTAATTTATAATAAACATATACTAATATTGTTCTATAATCAATAGTATATACTGATTTTTACATATCATTATGAATAGAGAATTAAACTATTGGTGTTGATTTAGTTGATTGTATATTATTATATCATTATAGTCAATTGGAAAGGTTACCAAACTATGATGCATATTATTGATAGGTATGTGATTTTGAAATAATTATCATAATTCAGCATACCTGATATATTTTATGAAAATTCCACATAGATGATTTAGCCATGAATAAAAGCTATTTAGCTCAACCTTGGAAATTGGATTTCCATATTCAAACAATAAATTCGATTTTACAGTTGATTTTAAAGTACCTATCATTTATTATAATAACATATTACCATCTATGCAAGATCGGTTAGGGTTATTATTATTTTTATTATTCTTGAAATTATTATTATTACACTTCTATTAGGTGACAATTGCAATATTTGTGTTTCTGCAATTTTATTTTTATTATCACGCAACTATATAATGTATATTAGAATGGTTGAATAATACAATTTTTTGTATAGGCATTAGGCAAAATGACAAACCTTGACACTTGACATGGTGGATAAACTGGTTTTCGGTGGTATTCTTCAGAATTTTTGTGGACTCACAATATACACGTAAGATTAAGTTTAGAAGGATCTAAAAAATTATAAATAATTCAAAAATACCCACACAGGTTTTGATAAGCAAGAAAAATATCTTCAAAAATTATCAAATAACGAAATATTAAATGAACAAAAATACAAAATTTAGCATGATATACCATTAATAATGTAATAACAAATGTATATATAATTAATATCTCTAATATGTATCATTTGTTTCTCACTTAATATATATAGCTTGTTATATAACTTAACCAAATATAAAACTAATATAATATTTTATAAAAAAAAAACACTTTTACAGTCTAAAAAACTTTAAAAAAATATGTGTTATAAAACAAATTACTATTCAATTTTATAAATGTTGAATTTTGATACATAATATATGCAATGTAAGCCTAAATCTACAAAAATATTATTTTTAAGTTCATTTTTTTTTATTTAATCAAAATAACTATAAAGTTTTGTAACATAATTAATGATAGATATGTTAATTAATCTTAAGACATACATTTTTTATTTTTGTTGATTAGAGGATTATGCTATTTATGTTTGAAATTTTAATCAAAAAAGATTCAGTGACTACTGGACTAGGTTATAATATTTGCGATTCACTTGGTCAACCTTAATCATGGAAAAAATAATTATAGCATTGTATTACTATTATAAAACTTAAGGTGATAGTTAGATAATACATTATGACATCCAAAAAACAATGACCAGACATTATGTTAATTGAAGAAATTGCGCTATTAAATATTTTGCAAAATAATTAACATAAAATATTTAAATTTTAAACATAAAATATAATATTATATATATTAAAATGTAGTTAATAATATTACTAAGTATATTGATGAAAAATCTTCTAACTATTATTGGACATTGGAAATTAAGATTTTTTAACTACCACCAAATTTGAATTCAATTATATCTTATTGGTGATAATTTATGAAATTTGTTATGTAAACATTTAGTTTTTAAATTTACATTCAATGTAAGAAACGAATGAAATAAGTGCGAAGGAGTTAATGTATTTTATTGTTGTTTTAACAAGTCGCTTTAACGCGAATCGTGGGGTCATCGTAGTACCTTGGGTGCCTTATTCGAGTCTACATTATACGTCTATACTAATGCATATGGTATAAATGTGTAAGTATTATGGTAAGACAATAGATCGTTTCCAACAAAAGAGGCGACCTGTATTATAAGTTTCTTAAATACATGAAATTTTCATGTTATTTATTTTTATTTTTATTTTTTGTGATATTGTTATTTTCTGTAAAAATAATTTATTATATTACTAGTAATACAGCATAACGATTGAATTAATTTTTATCAAACAACACAACATTTGAAAATATCATTGTGTGTATAAAATATAATAAAATATGCAAAAGTTATATTATGTATCCACGAATAACTTTTTTTTGAACTAACAGCGTAATAAAAATGTATATTCAAAGTTTAAACATGTAATTTAGTCCAAATTTAAACTTAAAATGTATATAAAAAAAAAATTACACACGTATAAATATTTTTTAAATTTTTGGTTTTAGTATTTTATTTATGAAATACTTTGTATTATATGTATTCGATTGTTAAACCCAAGTTATAATAATTGCACATTTCATAAATCTTTAGTTGGAAAACAGTTTACAAATTTATATTTTTTCAAGGAATTATATCGAAATTGAAACTTAAAATGCTTAAAAAAAAAAAATTTAGTATCTCGTAATCAATTTTCAAGCATTTTACACAGCAAATAATTATTTATGAACATTTATAAAAATATCATTAAAAAAATTTAAAAAGAAACAAAATATGTTGGACATTTTATCGTGTATATAAAATAATTATATAAATATTTGGTGAAATTTATAAGTATCTCAGTTGTTCATTATTAAATTTAAATAAAATATCAAAAACTATTTGAGGATAAATAGTTATTTTACGGCTGAATATGCAATATTGTAAAAATTTTAAATTTTTAAGCTCAGACAAATTAATTTGATTTTACAGTAGAATTTTCAGTATTTTTTAATTGGAATAGATATATATATACAATTTATGAGTTACCTTGTATTAATTTTCAATTAATCTTATTTAGTGAATAATCTTTTAATGGCATTGACAAAACAAAACTAAAAAAAAATAGATAATTATTTCGAATATTAATTTATAGCTCAAGAAAAATTAAAATGTATATTATAATCAAAAAAAAAACAGATAAACATTTGGTGAAAGTTTTAAGTATTAACGATTATTCATATTCGAATTATACCTATTAAAAAAACAAAATCTGAAAACGGAATTTGTGCAAAAATTCCCATTTTTCCTATTTTTTTTTTTTTTATTTGTCCCAATAATTTTGAAAAATAGTGAAAATTTTTAACTTTGACCTTTGTAAAGTTCAAACCATATTTAATTTTCAGAAACCACTCTCAAAATTTAAAATTTATTTTTCAGCCGCTTATCATGTACACCATTTCAAAAAAATACACACTCAATTGAGGCGCTCAGAATCTAAAATAAATAATATATTTTATTCTTAATAACAATATGTAAATGTTTATACTTAAGACTATTGAAAAATTTCTTTAATAAGCTTAGATATCATTTGACAAGTTATTATCCTATAAAACTAATTTTTCATAGTCCCTTGAAACATGTAATAACAATGATTTTCTAATTAAAATATTTATTTTTTTTTAATAATCAAATGTCATACCAAATTTTTCAAATAATTAGTTAAATTATTTAATATCTGGGTATCAAATTATAATACTTTCAGTCTAAGTAATCATAATGGAATATTTTAATATGTGATCTTTTTCTATAACCTAAATTTAATAATTATTTCACATTTAACAAGAATTATATTGTGATACAGTAGTATAAATAGTGTGGTTTAAATTCTGATTGTAAAGATCAAAATCAAACTGAACTAAACTTGAAAGTTTTTATTTAACACAAATTAAATTTAAAAACAATTGTTTTTTTATTTCTCTTTAACGTGATTAGATTTTATTTTGTACATTTAACACAAATAATAATAATTTAAAAATAAATAATAAATATAATAAGTTCAACTTTACCTAAATAAACTATAAATTCAAACTTAACTATAGATATTAATTTCAATAAAAATAATTTCAATTTTTAGTTCACTTTTCAAGCCAAATACTCATTATATTATTAATATACATTAATAGTGATTGTTTATATGACATATGACAAGTAAATAATATTGGCTCAACATAACCATGTTTACGTGTAAAGCGTGTATAGGTAGTAACGAACTATTTCAGGAATGCTATGATGAAGATGATCAATATTACATTAGTTATATTTATTTAAGACCCTGAGTTACATATTAGGAACGTACAGAAATAAGAAACCAAGAGCTTAGAATACTTAAAATTTGTGTGTCTTATTTTACTAATTAGTATCAAATAAACGAACCTTATTAATCTAAACTAAACCAAGCTAAAAAATGTTTGAATATTTTAAATATTTCAGTTTTATGATTTAATACTTTTCCGTGATTATTTATTTAGATTCTGAATGAAATGATAAATGCATTGATTTTATAATGATGTCTGTTTTTTACATATATACTTTTCTTGAGTTAAAAGTAAAAATGACCAATACTTTAAAAAATGTCCAAGAAATATGATGTAAGCTCTATAAGCCCTAAAAAGGGAAATGCAAAATGAATAAGATTAGAGACTCGGTATTTTACCAAATTTTTATAATAACATTTACTAGGCAATATATAATTTTCAAAATTTTTTGTTTCTCTTGGTGCAATTTGTTTTAAATTTATGTAACACATAAGTGTATAATACTTATCATTTTTTTCATTCTTAATCGCATAACATTTTGATTTACAAGTACCAATAGATAATGAAAAAATTAGGCTTAATAGAGGATTTATTTGATTTAAAATTATATGTTTTGATTTTGTTTTGAAAAATAGTTTTAACTTAGAAAATTACATGTATTAATCTATTTATTGTAAAACAAAAATATACGTAAAATATTTCATGTCTAACAAGTATAAAATGTTCTAATTTTTTTAATTTTTAAAACATTCATTATTTTCTTAAAAAAATATAAAAAAACATAACTAATGCACGGCTAAATGTATGTTCACTTTAAATTTATCGTATTATCTCTCAACCAAATATACATTAACACAGTTCAACGTAAGGTTTAGTTTGTGATAATTTGAACTGTTAATACACTTGACCGATTGAGATGATTTTTTTTTAGTGTATAGTTTATTATTATCTACTAAATTATCTATATTAATGGTTTAGTAGGTACATTGATGTCCAAATTATTATATATTATATCAAATTATCTTTAAAGAGAACCAAGTTATAAATAATCATGCCGAAATTGTCGGATATGCCGTGTCAAGTGAGTAGTGGACCAAGTAACTGCTGATAATAAATTTAGAATTTCAGAAGCGAAACGGAACACGACACAAAACGTCTACGCGATTACAGGTTATAGATCCAATCCCTGACCCACAGACGTACATTAATTATATAATACACTCACGTAGTAAATAATAGAGATCTATGTCTCGATCGCGGTCTTTGTGATGTGTATTTGTGACATTATAAAAACATTCCGCAAGGAGGCGAAACGCTGTTTATAGCACATTTCAAGGTGAAACTTTCACCGTGAAAGCCGAGTGGCTTATTGGCCTTATAAAAGGGGGCGCCGACATATAACTTACACTTACGTTAATACATGTTTTATTTTAAATTTTCGACTAAACATTTAATCAAAGGATAAAAGTTAAGCACATTAATCACGTTATTAACGCATATATTTAGATAGATGTTTCGTATAAAATCAGAAATTGTTAACTTATTTATAATAATATACATTACATAATATCGTCTTTAATTAGGCATTTTTTTTTTAAATATTTACAATTTATATTTAATCAATAAAATATTATACTATAGTAAAATAATTAAATTTGGTAGAAAAATTGTATTCATTAAGAGTTATAATTTAAAGATAAAACAGGGAAAAAACCATAAGTAACACCAAGTCAATGAGTTTTACTTTGTTATTAGACTTCAGTGAAAAATCGTCTAATAAAATATAATTGTTATTTATTTAATACTATATTATTAATACTTATTATTATTTTATTGTATTATTATGTTTATACGATTGTAAAATTAAATAATTTATACCACGTAAGTAATACATATTATATTTTAAAATTATTTATTCTTCTTTATTATTTAGTTTATTTTATTGCCAAAATATCATAATATTATACTCATACGTATTAATTGTTACAAAATGTATTAATTTTCTTTAAAATAATAGCTTACTTTTTTTTTTTTTTTAGAACGGTCAAGATTACATTGTGAAATCCAGTAATCGTTATTATTATTTTTTTTAGCTTAATACGTGTTATTTTGTTTTAAATGTATACTAACGAAACAGCATAACGTTTGACATCAAATGCCCATTTTTTGTTATTTTTTTTTTTTTTAACAAACTTAATTTTCACCATTTAATGCGTTTATCATTTATTTTAATTAACTTGTTAATAATCAAGAACCTGCCGCATTCACGCGCGCCGACCGGCTAACACACAACCGGTCGAAACCTTATATGAAATAATTATAACAATGGATAATTATGGTAACTACAAATCAATTAAGTCTAATTCCATTAAGCACAAAACGACACCACCGATCAAAGTTATAAATAACAGAGTCATTAATACATATCTACGTGTAGTGATGATTCTAATGACCTACTTTATCGTACAACTAATTTAAATAACATCTCTGATGAGTCTAATGACGGAGTACTTCAGTAACCAAAAATTCCGATTAAATTTAGTGCTCCAAATTCACCAACTCATCGATCGAAAAAAAGTCCAATATTTATTTCCACCAACAAATTTAACTATCTTACCGTGGATGACACTACTCAAACAGATAATACCGAACAAAACTTACGAATTTATTCAAATAATGAGAATACTGCCGAAGCGACTACAGTAAAGTCAGTAAATCACTTTTAGGGTATTAAAAACAACTACCAATATTTGTCCACGGTATAGAAATATAAATAAACTAATAAGCAAATTATTTAAATTAATCAGTTTAGAAAACTTACTTTTTTCTCAACAGCATTAAAATACAAACATTTATTCTTGATACATACAAAAAGCTATATTTCTATTATAATGTTTGATGATAATTTTTTCACTTTGGACCATAATTTTATAATTGGTAGTAGATTAAATGCGAAAAACATCGATTGGGGATATTATTCTAATAATTCTAAAGACATATCTCAAAAACAAATCTATTTGGTATTCAAATTGCTAAAGTTTTCCAACCATATAACTATATCCCAACATCTCTAAAATTTAGTAAAATAGAAACTACTCCCTTCCAGCAAAATAATCCAACGCATAAATCGTTTCCTTCACACATAAGTCTTCTGGTTATGACCTAATAACGACTAAAATCGAACCTAACCGTTAACTCCCAAAGAAAGCTATACTTATGCTAACGTATATATTAAATGCAATAATTATTCGACTATCATATTTTCCCTTAAAATGTAAATTCTCCAAAATAATACTAATTAAAAAAATGAATAAGCGCCAGAAACTTCCTGCTTCTTACAAACCAATAAGTCTACTCTCTATTTTTTCAAAAGTATATAAAAAAAAAAAAAACTGACATTAAAACGCATAGTCCAATTATTATAACGAATAAAAAAATGATTTCAGAATATTAATTTCATTTTCATGTGAAACATTTTACCTTACACTAAATACGAGTACATTGCCTTATAATATTAATATCTTTAAGCATATTAAATAAATGTACTGTTTAACGATAATGTTTGATATATCACAAGTCTTCATTAAAATTGTTTATCATAATCTGTTTCTGAAACTACGTAATATTATCCTACCTTCTTAATTTTAATTTTTTTAAATTTACCTCGAAACCCGTTCTTTTTTAATTGAAGTAGATAATGAACTATCCCCTATCAATCATATTGATGCAGAATTACCTCAAGGTGTGATATCCTCTCGACTCTTTTTTAATATTTACACTTTTGACCAATCTACTTTACTAATTGTTGAAAAATACATCTGTAGAAAAAATATTGTCAATAGTAATTAATGTATTGTGGAAAGTTGAAAAAAGTCATTTTAATTTCGAAAACATTAAATCAATAATTATCAAGAAAAAACACTTTAAAAATTTAACTTCGCAATTTTTAGAATTTTTTTTAAAGCACTCAAAGTAGTTAAATTTAATAAGTTTTTCAGAAAAATATGAAAAAAAGAGTGAAACGTGTGGAAGAAATATTATCAAATTCACGAATAGTAAAGATAGCTGATGTTGTAATTTTTGTAATTCATCTAAAAAAAATTATTAGTTTTGTTATGCAACATTATGTAATTCAATGATGATAAAAAAAATATATTCCTAAACATTTGAACACTTTTATTATTTAAATTAGATTAGTTAAATAGAAAAAGATAAAGTAATAAGAAAATAGAAAATAATTATTTGTGATAGACACAGATTTAAACTTTTCACTCTACAGTTGTATGTGTATATTTAAATGTATATGGGGAAATTTTTTTGGCGGTAGGGAATTTTTTAAGGAAGGGGAAGAAAACTGTCCTGTTTTTATTTTCTTAAAATGGTTACCCTACTTTAATCTTTACCGAAACTTCAAGAAATATTATTAATCTAACTTAATAATTTAATTTTTAAATAATAGTACCTATACAAAATGTTTTATAACGTAATAATAGTTCAACAGATACCTGCATGTCATTTAAATATCTAATTTAACTAGATATACTAGATAACCAATTAAATCTACCAAATATTTAATTTATAAACTACTTCAATTCATCTAAAATATATTTATACGTACAACGTGATATAACTTTTGGTTAAAATCATTCTTTTAATAGGTCAGGTATTTTTAATTTAATTTAATAATAGATAGATAGCATATTAAACGTTAAAAAATACGTTATAATAATAATAAATATTTATTTTAATAAACCAAATCAATTAATATATAACACTCCAAAGGGTAAGAGTAGGTATATAAATAAAAAATAAAATTATCATTAGATTAACATTTAAAAAGAATAACGGAATACCTCACATTCAATACAAATTACAAATCAAATATTTAAATTATAAATACAAGTTTTGAGCATAAAACAAGAACCAAAAAAAAAAAAAAAAAAAAATTAAAGTTATCAATTTGATTACTTATAATTTTCATGGGACACAACAGACTATTAGTGAAATAATTATTTTTTAAATGAGATATAATAAAAGGTGGATCAATACTGCAGTTAAAGGAAGGTACTTTAAGATAAATTTTTGTAATAATTCAGGACAGCCATTATCACCAATCAAAATTTTATAAACAACTTATACAAACTATCTAGTTTTTAGCAACTTTTAACCCGTATAATTAACAACCTCACCAATATTATGAAAAGAAAATAATTATATATGCATAAAAAACGTAAAGAATTTCTTTGAATTTTTTCTAGTTTATTAATTAAATATGATTGATTAGGATTCCATAATACCGCACCATATTCAATTAATGATCTTACTAGTGGACAATATAATACTTTTATACATAAAGGATCATTAAAATCAAGGCAGGTGCGTTTAATGAACCCTAAAACATGGAGACTTTTCCCATAAATTGTATTAATATGGGCACTTAAGAATAAATCAGCCGACAGTATTTTTAAATATTAAACATAAATCTTTGATAGCATTCTATCATATTATTTTTTTTTAATAATTAGAAATTATAATTTCAGAACTAATAATCATATATTAATCGATCGTTTGGTAAAGCTAAGATTATTATTTATTCCGATACTTCAATAATAATTATTTAGATTTCTTATAAAACAATTTTAAATTTTCGTTATTGTACTAAAAATTATTGATACCAACTAGACACCCTACAAAATTTCTTTTTATTTACTAATCATATCGTACGTTAGCACATAATAATAATTTTAAAACGCATAATACAATATTTGCTTGTAGCAGTTAGAACCCAAGAAATGTAATATAAATATATTACACTTGTAAATAATTGTGAAATAGAGCCAAATGTTAGTACGTATTGTACTATCATAACTTCGGTGGTTTTACGATCCCCACGCCCTCGCTATATTGGGAGAAAGGATAAAAATAATATTACTGTTTACTAAATACTACATCATATTTCGTAAAATTATGATATCAAATATAAATTATAAATATATTTTTAAATTATTTTATTTTACGACTTTTTAAATTAAGTAGATTACATAATCAAAATAAAAATATTTTCAAATGGTTTATAAAAATTTTGAAATATTGTTAATAAGTTGTGGATTAATGCGAATAAACGTTTATTAAACGTATAATAATATTAATAGTTTGTGTTTAATTAAGCATCTATAATAGTTTAAACGACTTTTAGTTTAATTTTATTAGTTTAATTCAACTGACTTTAAGTTAAATTTGAATCTAAATATATTAAATTAATTTACTATATACTTAACGTTACTTAAAGTACCTCATCAAAATATGTAAGTTTTCAGTCGAAAAAAAAATTATCAACATTCCATAAAATTATGTTTATGAGTGTATTATGTTTATATTTATTTTCCCTATTATTTATTATTATTATTGTTATTGTTATTTACGTAGATAGTCATGTTGTGCACAAATCTTGTATATACACCGCGTCGCGCATCATGGCGGAGAGATGTCTTCATCAGCCATTTAACATATTGTCATATTATTCTTGTTATATAATTATTTACGTTCTGCACCTTAATCTTTGATGTTGTTATTCAACAAACGTATAAATCATGTATAACTCTGATTCTCCTATTTACAATATTGCCACGAGTAATCATAACCGACCACCTATTGGCTATTATTACAGAAGCTACGGTGGCACCAACATCAACCGTAAATAGTTGTTGATCCAGTGAACAAGATTTGAAATTAAGGTTTTGATAAATATTTCAAATAAAAAACAAAACTATAATGACTTTAAAGTTTATTTTTAACAATTATTATGTATTCAAATAAATATATACTTTTATTTGAAGTTTACAATATTTGTGTACTTGCATATTGTTGTAATATTGTACCTACCTACCTACTAGGGTTTCTATTTTTTTCATAAAATCAATTATTTAAATATGATTTTTTGATAGTAATAAAATAAATATACATAATGGAAATTTCAAATCAACAATGATACAAGGTTATCAAACATAAAAAATCGAATCTGCTAAAAGTACTTTTATAATAATCAAACAAACCAACATTTTTTTTTTAAGGATAGTTACTCCCCATTTATCTTTTTATTTATTTATCAAATAAATCAAGTCAAATAAATAAATTCATTTTTGATTAGTTTTGAACCCCAATAAGCATTGCTTGTGGTAAAGCAAAAGAGTTTTAATAGAAATATCAAATGAAAAATAACATTATTCGAGTAAATAAACGTTTGGATAAAAATACAAGTACAAATAAAAGTAGTATAATCAATAACATATCATCTTTAATTCACCTTAATTATTTACTATTGCTTCTAAATCATTTGGAAAAGCATTTACGTGATATTATATTATTTTGTACCTAGTTTAGTCGCTTATGTATATTTTTTTTTCAGGTTTATAGACGCCAAAATAAATTTAAAATTGTATTCTATAACTGCAGACTTAAATTATGCAACATTATATTGATCTAGTCTCCTTCGCATTATTAAAATGCAAGTTGTACAAGTTATTAAAATTCTTGATATAATTTTCTATTTTGTTCATCTTATATGCACAACGTATAATATCATAAAAGCACCGTAGACTTTATAGTATACATTCTAAAAAGTGTTAGGTATGCATTATGATACTTCCAAAAGAATATTTTTCTTACGGAATTAATCATTAATATATGTATATAAATAAATATATATTCAGTGTCAGACACTGAATATTACCATAATATTATTTTGTACCGAAGATTATTATTTTTATTTTATTTTATGTTATTTAGTGTCCGTTTTATAAGTAAATAAACGTATTGAAACTATACTATTAAGTTAATTTACAGCGAAATGTTGATTAATAAAATAATTGAAAATATTAATTGGTATAAAAGGAAATTTTTGAGTAATCATTTCAGAGGACTAAATTATCTTTCTCTGCAGAAAAAGCATTATTAAAGCTGTTCTTTCCCAAAACATAATAAATAATTTTAAAGCACCAAGCGGCCAAGCTTCAGTATTCACACCATGTTTTATTAAAGTTAATGTATTCAACATTTTTGAATGATTAAATAAACTCGTGATAAAACAGTTTTATTAAAACTTGTTTTATTTAAAGCCAGTAGAACTGCGAGAATGTAATAAAAGGCTGATAATATTTTTTTTGGAAATTATAGAATACACATAATTTATTTGATCAGTATTTTCAAAAGTGGTTAACCACTTAATGATATTGCCAAAAATAAATAAAAATAGTTTGAAACAATCATTATACATAGTTCACTTACCTTGTATAACTGATCTGTAGACACCTTAGTGAAGGTAGGAACAAGTACTTGGTAACCATTTCATAAATAATATTAAAAAAAACACATAAATAATTTTTTTACCGTTAATGGTATTTTTTAGGCAATGACAATAAACAATAGGAATTACTAAACACAGATTATTTTGGTCAATGTTAAAAAATATTTTGTACGATTTATAAGCATAATTGATGTATGATTATAATATAGTCAATGTCATGATTGCACGTAATAATAATATTTTGTAATCATTACTTACATTAATTATATTGTCAAAATTCAGTGATGATTATTTTAATAAACTTTGGAATGGAATTAAATCTAAACTATATTCAAACAAAGTACAAACTGCTAAACTGCTTAAAATTTAAACAATTCTCAAATTTGCAAGAGGAAAAAAGATAAGTCTTACAAGGAGGAGAATAATCAGCCTATAAGGATTTATAAATTTTCATTGCAAAATAACATTGAAAACTTAAAAGAAAGGGAAAATAGATACCTCAGATAAAATATATGTGTGTCGAACGTACCTCATCATTGAATACAAATATGTGTTAAATTATAATTCAATGATAAATCATTTTAAATGAAAAATGAAAAGAACTATAGTTTATCGACATAATATATGACTAAATATATCTTTCTATGATATATTCATTTTCTATTATAATAATAAATTTTACTATTAGTATTACCGTAGGTTGAATTGATTTCTTCCAAAAACATTATTATGTTTCGTCATTATTACATTAAATTTTTACAATCAGGAAATAGATTTAAAATTCTAGGAGGGAGGGCAAGTGCCCCGTCCTGCTCACTCTCTGGGAATGCCCATGTAAATAGATAATAATAAATATATAAAATTAATCTAAATTCATTGAAAAAATCAGTGTTAAAAACATACAATAATATAGGTAGGTATGTAAAAGTTTCAAATTTCTTTAAATAACATTTTTGAACTACAACAAATTATTTAAATCGTTATTCTCCGTTTACATATCTATATAATCTAAAATGTTAACAAAAAATTGTGCTTTTAAAATTTTGAGATTTTTTTTTATATTAACTACTTATAAGGAATCTTGTAGTAAAATGTCAATCGGGACTTAATTCTTAAGTATAAAAATTAAATATTTTGTAAATGGTTGTTTTCAAAATAATTTGCAATTTTTCATGATTTTGATAAACTGTGTCGAAATTCAAAATCCAAATAGTAAGAACTTTTTCTTTCGATTATTGAAATACAAACTAGATTCATTTTCCTACATGGAAAGATATTGAAGTGAAAAATTGAAGGATTTTTTCAACTAAAAGTGTCTCCAGATTAAAAAAAAAAAACACATTTCATTGTAAGACCAATACATTTTCTTCTCTGATAAGAATCAAAAATACACATGTCACGATTGTACAAATATATGTGACAATAGTATTTTGTGATCCTGGTTGAGTGATCAAAAACAATTCCAAAAATTTAGAATTTTCTCTCTCCAAGGTATATACACAGAATTCGATGAAAATATGTTAAATGTTGATATAGATCCCATATTTAATTATTATATTATAATTTCCTGGGTAAATCAGTTATTGTTATTATTTTACATTATTTATACAGCAATAAAAATATAATACAATGATTATATAGGTACCTATTGCTAATTAACTTTTAAAAATATTTAATTATTTAATTTTATATCGTATTAGCCTAATAAACCCTTCTTATAGATGTTACTAGATTAGACCATAGTATAAATTATAGTATATCATGTATTGATATTGTATTTGCATGTTCAGCTATTTTAAAACCAACACGGTTGAATGGTTATAAAATTGTATTGCATGTACAAAGATACTGAAATTAAATAACATTTCGTTGGATGTAAAATAAAATTAAAATTTCTTTTAACGTATAATGGTAATCGTATTACATAATATTTCAAGTAAAAATTTAAAAAAAATAAAATAAGAATCATGTTTATACAGTGTTTCTACAACGAAATTTACCATATTAATAAAACACATTTGGTATCAAATGAATAAAAAATTAAATTTTTAAAATGTAAGAGATATGGTTTTACACATTAACATTTAAAACTAAATCGTTTAATGTCTAAACCACTAAAAACGTTTTTCTATCAGTTTTATTTTATTATTATGGAATTATATTCTTGATATAATTACAACTTATAAATACCAATAGTCAGAATAATTCTCGAAAAATAATAGTAACATTCATTGTAGAAACACAAACCTATGATTTAGATAACTATATAGCTAATTCATAAAGCAAAAAAAAAAAAATAAGAAAAAAAAATAGATACTAATACTCGAAATAGTTAAATATAAATATCATCATGTGTCGGTGTCATATTATACTTACTTATTATTGGTAGGTGTAAGTATTACATAATTGATCGAATTATCGCATCGCTAAATATGTATAATATACGTATATACTAATATTTCAAATGAATATTTCACCAAATTATTAATTGCTTTAAATATTAATTAACGAAATAATCGTTATATCATGTTCAAATAATTATTTCCTTAAAGAATTACATAGTAAAAGAGATTACTTCATGTGAAAGTGTTAAATCTTTTAGGTATACCTATCTAACAAGATAAAATATATTACTAATACAGTAATATTCTTCTTTCTCATCTTGATAATATTATATTGATTTATGTGTTATGCAATAAAGAAAATGTGAATTTCAAAAATTAAATTTATTACACACTATTTTAAGTAGCATTTTTTTATACATACATACAACTATAATATTATTATTGCATGGATTTTATTTGTACTAATACCATTTGACAGCAGTGAACCATTTCTTTAAAAAATGTTATCATAAAATAGGTATGATAAATTAGCCTTTAAATAGTTTAATTTTTAAACTATGTTATAACTAATAATAATACTCCCAAAAAAATACACGTAAGCCATTGAAGTAAATAAAATTAAATTAAAGATTACTTTTTCAAAGTACAGTCAAAAATGTCAAACACGCAAACATGAAATGTTTTATAATTCTACTGTCGTTACAGGGTAAAAATATGACATTTTCAATAATAAATAATGTTCACTCTTCTGTTACGATTATAAAATATTTGGTACATAAATAAATGATGGCTTATTAATAGTTTTATATTTATAATCCTATTAAATTAGACGGACTTTTTGAATAATTGTGCATAAACGTTGCTTAGCGATAAATTGCATTCGTAAATATGTAATATTGATATTATTTATATAGTATTTAGTGTCAATTAAACGCATAGTTTAAATTAAGTAAGATTAAGAAGCATTTGTCATTTTTATTATCAATAGTATTTACGTCTATTAAGTCTTGATATAATTTTATTTCAGTTGATTTCCTTTTAATACTCGCAAAATAATATTAATTTTTAGTCATTTATGAATAGCATATGTGTGTAATATAAAGTTAGTGATAACTCAATATCAAAACATATAAAATAAATACCGAAAACGTGGTAAAAATATATAGTCAGTTTAAAATTTTAAAAATTCGCAATTATAAAACCACTGGTATACACACTGCAACTTGTCAACCTAAATATATAATAATAATTTTGTTTCTGCACAATTTTTCCACACGTAGGTATACATTTTTATATTGTATTAGATATGAGTTGTTTTAATTTCTTGATCGTTTTCTGTCACCTATAAGTACCTACATATAAAACTTTAAACCACTGTTATAATACACAGTCTACAACGATTAAGACTTAGAAGTATTAAAATCTCGGAATTTTTGAAGCAAAAACAAAAACCCATTTTAGTCGAACCACTAAGTATAATATAATACAAATCAAACAAAAGATATCGATCGTGTTGCGGTCGAGTGAACGCGTGGAATGGAAGTCGAACGAAATAACGTAAGCTCACCATATCTGAACGAATAGTGCATGTTAAATTATTATAATATTACGTGGGTGCCTAAAGATATGTTAAAAATACAACTACAATCACTGAATAACATCTTGCATAGTTTTATTTCTTGATCAAAACAGAATAATATAATATTAAAATAATATTTCATACCTACACGCCGTTAAGCCGTTTATTTCTTATGATGTTGTTTATTCAGTAACTTCAAGTTACATTAAAACTCGTATTGAAAGTAAGTATACTTATATTTGAGTATGTGGTGCTTCCAACAAATTTTAAATTTATAACAAAATCGTTTATTTGAAAATGCTTAATTAATTTAAATCATTTATTAGCGTACTCTTTGTAATATTTTATATAGCATTTAAAAATAATGAAAAACATAAATATTTAAATTATCATTTCTCAAATTTGATAGTTATTTAAACATTTGCATCTCATAGTAAAGTTAAGTAATCTACAAACCACACAGGTCTATATAGTTGATTAACATTTCGTATTTCCATGTAACAAAAATATCTTTAGAGATCTATAGCATGAATATTATTTTATTTTTTTTATCATAATTTATGAACATTTAGCGATACAATATTAATGCATTACATTATTATAATATTGACATTATTATTAGTTCTTTATTATTATTACACTGCTATGTACCTACATACTAATATTATTATCGTAAAAATATCAATCACAGTAAGTTTGATAATAATAATAATTGACATTCTACAAACCCGACTTCCATAACTTCGTGACATAGTCATTAAGTTGTAGGACGCTATAGTCACTACTTATTGGTCATAATCTAGTCAGCACTAAGGTTACACATGCATTAATGGCGAAAAACCAAGTAGGTACCGATCCTTACCCACTTTTCTAATTTTTTTTTTCCAAAAAATCTAAGCCACTGATGTTATAAAAAAAATTATTAAGCGATTGCATAGTACAACTCAAATAATATAAAAATAATTTATAATATTATATTTATTGTATAGGTACAGCGTTAATTTTACCTATAATTATGCATATTTAAAGTTTTATCGTACAGTAGGTATCTCCTTTGTGAACTGTACATCATTTTACCACTATTGTTATATGATTTCAAATTATTACCTGAAACTACAAAGAAACTTTATAATTCGATAAGTCTTATATAGTTAACCGTTCGTACTACAACTACAATGGATATATTAATAATTATTCATCACTCGCTCCGTCAGCACTACCCATGTTAAAATTTGTCACCGAATGCACGGTCGGCTGATTATCGATATGATACATATCATGTGGCGCCATCTCACGGATCACTCACCAACCAGTTTACGTCGTTTCGTCACAGTTAGTTGTCCTGAATGGATCCGACACAAATGCAAACATATATATTTGGTGGCACTTACGGTCACTCATTTTTTATATACTTATGAACTGGTCTTACAATATTGACATTTTAATAATAATTTTAAATACAATTTTTTTTGACATAATACAATAAAATAGAACTTTTAAACTTCACACTTTTACAAGTTTGTTAAGACTAACAATAATCATTATTTAATATTTTAACACGTGCTTAAAATTTTTTTTTTAAATATTTTCTAAAAATTGTTATGGTATAATTTTATTGAAATATGTCAGTTAACTAACTGTTATGGTTTATTAAGTAAATTTTTGGACAAAAAAAATGTTTTGACATATTTTGAGTCTTAGTCCTTGTCATATGATTTTAATGTTATGTCAATTCTATCGTCGAGTTCCATGTAACATTTTTTCCATTTTTTCCTTCTAGATTCAAAAACTTTCGATTGAACAATAAGTCTCCATGTTCTACTTCTAATTTAAGACATTTGTATAGAGCTAAAAAAGTTGGTGGTGGTCTATTAATTTGTTCAATCTGCTGTTCCAACCTTCAATAAAATTATTTGTCTTGTATCTTGCTTGGTTTCAATTCTATATTTTATCCTCTGACACTTTTTCACTTAAGTGCCATTGTTCTACAAAAAAAATTTATCACTTATTTTTAATTTTTTATTATTAAGACTGCTTTTTATAATTATTAGCCAACCTTCGTCGATATCTTTTAATAGTATAAGATTAATAAGATTAATTAGAGCTAAAATCAATAGCGAATGAGTTTCTTTTATGAAAACACATTTCTTTAGTATCTCTATACTCATTTACAAGTCCTATATGTTGAACTTTTCCTAAAAGATTGGTTAAAATTACAATTACAGCCACTTATTTAAGTACCTATTAGAAAAAAACATTTTTTAACCGCTTGAACAGTTGCTGCTTCAAAATCAATTGTAATTATACTGAGATTGAAATTCAGAATATTTTCTCTTTTATTCATTTAAATAATCGACTATAAATTATTTTTGTTTTGTTTGAAATTATTACAAAAATTACTGGAATGATTTTAGTTTCACTTAATGTGCTTCCAATATCTACATGTATAGTGTATTTTTGTAGAAATTGTTTGCTTCAACTTTTAAAAGTTCCATTAAACAAACATATCTATAAGTAGATACGGTTTCTCTTTAACAATACTTAAAAAAAACACTAATTCTCTCTTCAACGTCCCGGTCAAATAATTAAATTTGGTAATGGTTATCAAATTGTGAAATTTCATTGAGTGCAATTATTTATTTTTTTAAATTTGAATCAAATGTATTACTCCTTATAATCCTATTTAAATGTTTTTGACTGAAAATTGTTTTAAAAAATTAGAACATGGTCACTAGTCATAGCCTTTTTGAAATAAAGTGGACATTTCTCGATAAAAAATTTGAGTTGAAGTGTGTCGTGTGTGAACAAACTCTTCTCGCATTCTTTTTTTTTGCATTATTAAATTGTGTATACTTCGCTATTGTAACCACATGAACCACATCAGGTTTACATAAATGATCAGAAAAATTAATTAACTCGAAATAATTAGTTCACATATAACACTTACACTATACTTACATGTTATTATCTATGTAGAACTTAACAACAACTATACAAAATCACTGACACATTTCTCTTTACTGCTCACCTTACGTCTTTACACAGATACTGTCCCACTATCAGTAACGAATTATTCGTGATACAGATGAAAAAAAATAATAAGAATAATATTGATACGTAACGAAACAATAATTATTACGTATCGCATTAAAATTATTCTTTGTATCAAATTGTGTTTAAAAATATTTTAAAAGAAGGAAAGTTTGGTTATATTCTAATATTAGTTTTATTATATTTTTAATTTTTTATTATTGTTATTATTATTAACACGAGTATCAATATTGTAATTTGTGAGGCCAATTCATATATATAAAAAAAAATTAGTAACAGCAAGTGTCACTAAAAAGATGTTGACCTCAACTGTGCCGATTGTATCTATGCCGACATCCACAAACGTCATGTACTAATGTGCACCAATTTAGTCAACTTAAGGGCAACATATTATTAATGCTATGGTGTCATGTTCCCACTCTCATAAAATAAAAAATTTTAAATTTAACAAAATTATATTTTGTGAATTTTCCAAATCATTGACGGCGATAAATTTATTTACCAGATATTCATCGACAAAATGTACAAACAAAAAAACCTTGCACCCACCCATCATTATTGAATTAAAAGAAGGAATTAATATGATTAATATATATTAGCTTACTTAAAAATTATTTAAAATTGAGTTTGAAAATGTAACATATAATGTTTTTAATGAAATTAAAAAAAAAAAAAAAAATAGTGATGAGTCTAACTGTTCGAAATATGAACTCGGTGTGAAAAAAATTTAAACCTAACTATCAAGCATTTGATACTATTCAAAAATCGGACTTGAAAATATTTGAGAAACCGAACTTTCTATAAAGATAGATAGTTCAAAGATGAAATATTTTTACAATTCTTCAAAAGTTATTTTAAAAATTGATAATAACTAGGGCTCGGATTTATAACAATAATACTTCTTTTTAGGGGACTGTAATAGAAAGATAATTATTATAACACATAAATACGCTTTAAATCGTTCTGATTTCAATAAAGTAAACTTTTTTTTTTGCTTTTTTTCAGAAAACCTGCTTTTTATTGCTTTTTCATTTATTTACTTCTTTTTACTTAATTTTTACTTATTTTTCTTGAAAATTTAACTTATTTATAAATTATAGACTAAAAATACTATATTATTATTGCCAGAAATTATATAACCGGTGAAAAAACTAGTAATGAATAGATGAATGATAAAATAACTACCGTTATTTTACCGAAATTGTATAGTTTTAAAATTATTTGAATTATATCTGTGTATTTTTATAGCACATTCTAACATTTTAGCTGATCGGTAAATATCAATTAGTGAGGTATAATGTTCTAAATTATTTCTCTGTAATTGCTATTAGCACTCAATAGGATGAGTTTAAATGAAAGTAACTTAAATCTGCTTTTTTAGAATTAAATTCAATAAATACCTTTTTTGTCCACTTAAAATACTTTTTTAAACATCTTTTTTTCTTCAAAATCCGAGCCCTAATAATAATTATTTAGAAATAATTAGATAAGAAGCTGCTAACACCATCAATTGTTATTTTTGATTTTATCACATTTATTGTAATATCTAAAATGTATTTTGAGTAAACTCGTAGTAATATTCCGCTAGTGGCCGTTACCACGGATGTGTTTTTAATAAAAATATGTTTTTAAAAATATATTTTTTTTCCCATTAGTTATTACGTATTTATTGAATATAGAAAACAAAATTAAAAACTACTTATATTTGTTATTAAGTTAGCTAAAATATAGAGTAGGTAACACAAAAACTTAAAATATGATTGATAATAATTGTAATAATAGTTAATTTGATTTGTACAAAATAAAAATTGTTGAATTCGAGTTCGAGTTCGACTTTAAATTTTTCTAGATTAATTCGATTTGGTTTGGTAAATAATATTAAAGTTTGAATCAAGTACTGTTCGATTTCAAAAATAAGGGTTCAACCCATCACTACAAAAAATTAAACCTAAAGGTGCATTAATTATTTATAAGCTTTTGAAAATTGAATATTATATATTGTTTTATTTTTACAAAAGAAAATATTAAAAAACTTCTTAGTATGTATAAAAAACATTTGAGAAATTAATTTATCTATTACTCACTCTCTTTTTATTATCATCAATGCAATGCAACCCAACCCCACCTCGTAACCCAATAAATATTTTGAAATATATTGTTTACAAGTCGCACAATATAAATTTTATCTTTACTCTTTAGATACTACTTAGTTTATTAAAAACTAATCTCATTTTTCATTACAGCTTAACTAACTTATTAATTCTATGCTAATTTGTATAAATATTATAATTTTGTGTATAAGTATTATTCACTCTCGTGTTGAAAACAATATTTCTTACAACCAATACGTTTAATATTAAATACATAGATAGCGACATAGATATCTTAACTTTGAGTTATTTTTGTACAAAATAAAAATTATTAACACTTCTAAATAATATTTGATATACATTTATTAATAAAATAATTAATAAATATATATTAATACTGTAACTATTTATATATTTTTTCCATCGAGGTTAAAATGTCTTAAACAATATAAATAATAATTCGTCCTTAAAATAGTACAGAATGCATACAAAATTACATTCTTATAAATATATTGCATTTAAAATTAGACACATTTTAATTTAAATAATATTAAATTGAATTTAAAATAAAATTATTTGAAATTACATTGTACCAAAAAATTATTATGAAATCTATTAAAATGTTTTTAATTATTATTTGAACTAAAAAAAAATGACTTAAATAAAAAATTATTACATTACGTTCAATTATTCACACATGTTTTATTTTTTTTTTAATAAGCAAACATTACTTGGTTTTTGGCGAGGAGGTGAAATGGAGGTATTGGCCCACTTGAATAGGTGAGAAGGTTGGCGGGGAGCCACTGTTTAAACGAGGAAGTGGGTCGGGAGCCATAGTGTTGGCCGAGGGAGTAGGGGGGGGGGGAGAACCACTAGGTGTATGGGGGCTAAAGCCAGGAGAGGTCCAAAACAAGCCATTTCGTACAACTAACACAGAATATAAATTATAACATAATTTCATAAATACATTTTTTTCTTAACTGTGGTTAATTTTCCGCTCCAATCACCTAATTATTTTGCTTTAGGGTAACCCGACGCTGGATGGACATAGTTATCACTAAATTATAAACAGATAATAAATAAATTATATACTGCAACCCACAACCTCTTAAGAAATTCGGATATAACAACCTCCTATTTATCGGTATATAGAATATCGATACAATATTTAAAATTAGATTATTGTATAAAAATACTTTAATACTATACGCATTTTAAGGTGTCAAACACACTAACTATTTACATATACATACATAATTTAGTAAATTTGAAAATAATAAATATATATGTATACTATACCACTCTTCTATACATGTAATCAGCGTACATAACGCACGCTACCTCCTCAACAGCTATTATATATTATATATCTAAATGCATTGTTATGTTATAGAGTTAAAAATTATTGCAAAACAAATATTATATATCATATTATGTTTAATATTTATATTAAATTAATAAAACCATAAAAATTTAATTCATTTACAAATAATTACACATATATAAAATACAGATATTTTATCAAAAAACCATTTTTTTATTTTTCTCTTATTATTATTATTATAACTAATGTAACTTTTTCCCTTAGAATTAAGTTATAAATTATCTCTTAATATAAATCTTTGATTTTCATTAAATAAATAACACAGACATAATATGTAGTCAAGCATTATTTAAACATTGTTTTTCGATTCATCGTCGTTCACCGGTTTATCTACTAAAAACGACAAAGTCCCAATATGAATAATTGTTCGTATATATATATATAACTGTACACAAGTATTTTGTTTTTCAAATAATTTATAACTGGAAATAATATTGTTTTTGAATTCATTATAGATTGACGAAGATTGTATTTGTACAAAAGAAACATTTGAAACAAGGTTACATCATAACATAAAAAAAAATGTTTGAGATCGGAAAATCGCAATGTGTATATAGTTTCATATACGAACTGTACGCCTCAAAAAAATATTTGAAGAAAAAAAATAAAACATTAGAATTCATAATAAATTAATAATTTATTAATTTAATTTTTTTTTTTTTCAATACAAACCAAAAATAAACAAAAAGAAATCATGAAATCATTAATTAAGGATATACATATCATATCAAAAAATATAGCAGAAACTTATCAATATTTGTAACATTCAAACATATCGTTACAGGAAAAAAATAACTGGATGGCTGCGATGGAAGGATTTAATAATCTTTATGACTCAACAAAAAAGTTTTTCTCCAAGGGCCCATCTCCGAATAAAATTTCGATGAGTAGAATTAACGCTAAAAATATAAATATTGACAAGAAAAATCAAACCACTAATAATTATACAATAATTAATAATTATAGCTATTAGTATTGTAATCATAAATCACAATACACATCTATACCCCCTCACCTCGCCCACCACTTGATAATCCACTACATGCGTGAAAAACCCCCTACCACCTGGGAACCATATTATTATGTGCTAGTGTGCTACTAATAATAATAATGACAATTGAAGTGATGATCACGTCTTCATCTTGCGGATCCGGGGCTTGGAGAGTTGTTGAATATGAAGCGATGGCTTGTAAATAAGTGACAATGGTTTCACGGAAAAGCACTTTTTATCGTCGTCCGCTTTTAGTATTGGCCGACGTTTGACCAATCATTTTATGTTTTCCAACGCCTTATACTTAAGAGTTGCACGAGATGCGCCAGTTTTGATTCTTGCTAGTTGAAGCAGTGGATGTATAACTTGAGTTTTTTTATTAATAAAATTAGGGCCCTTTTTGCATCACGGAATCGGGTGATCAACTTCTATGAAATAGTATATACAATATAATGATATTGTGACGTGTATTGTATATACACAGCATCGTAGATAATAAGAAGACGAGCTTAAATGAAAACGTTTGGATGAAAAAAAAAATACCAAAAATAAATTGTATAAGAACGTACTGATAACCGGGGTTGGATTGAGATTCAAAGCCAATGATATTTAATTTTACTTCAATCGTATAAATTTTAAAGTTGTAATATCTTTACTATATCTTTAAAGTGCGGTATTGTGGTCATATTAAAAATAACATATAAATTCCAAAATTAAATTTTTAGCGATGGATCTTCTGGCCATTTTATTATAATTTACTATCATAAAAAGTTTTTGGTACAATAAATTAAGCATAATATCATAGAAAACAATTTTCACGGTTTATAATACAAATTACATAAATATGTACTTTTATTTTAAATGTTGTTATGATAAACTTATTAAAATAAACGTATTTTGCATACCATTTCATTTTATATCATTCAATTTTAAACATATATAATGTTAATTAATTGGCTGGAAAGTTATATAAACAACACTGTAAAAACTTCAAAAAATTAAAATAGTTATTTGGTTGATATGATTTTTAAAAAATATTAGCAAAAAAAAATAAAAACTATTTAAGCGTTTATTTTTTACGATTTTTTGAAGTTTGCGCAATTTTATATAATTTCAAAAAGATTTTCTGCCTTCTGGATAATCGTTGTAACACCGATAAACAAGAAATAAATTAAAATTTAAGCGAACTTTATAAATTATTTAAAAATTATTGACTTAACCTTAGTAAAAGTTTTTGACACCAAAAATTTTCTAAAAATCGTATTTAAAAAATCGCTATCTTGATTCTTTTAAATATCAAATAGAAAATTTTTTATAAATAATCTTTCATTTTTTTGCGACACTTATCAGTGATGTCAAGGCTAATTTACAGATTTTATTAGCCTATGGTAAAATATGTTTCATTTCTTTTGATTTAATCATAAGACTATCAAATGTATTTGAATTACTATCATTGCACATCCCAAATAATATTTCCATCTCTGCTTGAACAGCATCTATGTCTTTGCATTTTGCTTCTTCAGTATCAGAAGGAAATAACACCAAACAACTTTTAATGACATCAAGAGAAATATTTTCCTTTTTAAAAGGATAAGACAACATACAATAGACTATCGAGATATTGTAATTGTAAGATTATTGATGTATTATATTTATCTACAACTGTGATATGATACTTGATATACATATTATTTAAAATTTTTATATAATTTATTTATACCAAAGATACGGCCGTGTATCAACGTATCATTAATTTGTCATAAGCTATAGCCATGGATACCAGTAGCGTATTGGGGTTACTCCATATACCTCCGTACAGAGCAGTAACGTGTACTCACGTAATTTTTGGATTGTCTAATTTTAGTAATTGAACATTGATATTTATAGATGTTGAACATTTAATGAAATATGCGTTGCCGCATCTGTTAAGTATCAATATTTTCTATATTTTTTTCACATCACACAAAACGTAAATGTACGTTATTACTTTGCAAACTTTTTAAAATATTTTTATAATAATTCACTTTATACCCTGATGCGGATGAGTTATGGTAAAAAGTAGGTAGTTCACCGAAGAAAGGATTAAATTCATTAAAAAAAAATGTAAGTATCTGTAAAATACAAATATATTATGTGAAACCATCTAGTTATTTATAGACTACTGGTATATAAAAATTTTATGATTCTGTCTCAATGATTTGTTTAAATTAAAATAACTAAAATAATATAGTAGTTCTAATCCGGAGGTCTTTTTTATAGGATATTATACTTGAATACCAACTTAAACCTATTATAAATTAAAAACTATTGATTTATTATTATTTAAGTATTATAATGAAATCCAATAATTACACTTATTAATTATTATTAGTGTACTATATGAACGATTTTTATTATTTTTTATTGAACTTAAACGAAAATAAACTTTAATTTATTGTGTTTGATTATTGTCAGACTTCAATTAATAGATAAATATTTATAGTCTATAAAATCAGTAAAAATAAATGTCATTATTATTCATTAGTCATTAGTCATTACGATTACATTATATTTGTATTGAAAATAATCTATAGTAAATCAACATTATGGTTACCTATTAATAAATTACAATATATTTAATATAATTTTTAGCAGAAGCGTAACCAGGGGGCTGAGGGGGCTGCAGCTCCGCTTTCCCAAAAAAAAATCCTAGCTACGAGTCACTGATTTTTAGTTTATAAATTTTAAAATAAGTCGTATATTTAAATTAAAGACAATAATATGTAGCATATGTACCTATACATAAATCATAAATGTTATGTAAATAATAATTGATAATATACGATAAAATAATTCAGCTTAAAAATTTCGTAAGAAACTTAGGTAGTAATAAATTTACTTAATTAAATTTTGGAATATATTTCAAGGTTCGATTAGAAACATAATGTATACATAAAAATATCTATGATAACTTATGAGTAAATTGTAAATATTTTTAAAGTAAATTAATTATAATATTAGAAAATATAATTAAATTCGTATTTAAATTTAAATATGCAAAGCACATAGAAATAATAAAAAGCAAAAATTGAAAATTAGATCACAATAAATTTAAAACTTATAATAATTATATAAAAAACAAATTAAAAGTACAAATTAAAAATGAACGATCTACTCTTATATAATTGCTACGCTAAATATTACTGATTTCTGAAAATAAAGTTTCAAATTTTTGGAAATGTTCACTGTGTTAATTAAGTAGCCCTGTAATGGATCACACAATATAAACATAAAATATGTCTAAAAAAATTAATTTTAACATAATACTTAATATTATACCAGAATATAGTATTATTATTTATTATTAACTAAGTACCTAATATAAACAGTCAAAATCTATTTCTGCAACTTTAAAATGTGGTAGTATAATAAGTATGGGTTGCACGTGTCACCCTTCGTTTAATAGATATTTTGTAACCAAAAATAAATGCCTGCTCAGTGTTCAGAAACAGACACATTTAAATATATCACTGAAGAAAAATGTGAATTGCAAGTTTTTTTTTTTAATAAAATGCAAAGAGATAATAATTAATAACAATATATGTGTATTGCTTAATAATTTAACCTAATTGATAAAATAAATATTTTTTAAAACATATTTTATAATTATTGAGCTTAGTTTATTATTAAAATATTTACTTGTTTTTATACAATGATATAAGAAATACATGTGCAGAATACTACACGTCATTTCTAGGAACTATTTAAATTTTTAATTTTTATTAACTGCCTAATGACTAATGCGTTAGTGCATCGCCTTAAAATCTACTAAAAATTATAATTTTAATATTATTGGGTAGACTATACTTTTTATTCTTTTATACAAATAAATAAGATGTTATACATAAATATATACATTAAAATGTTAAAATACAGTATTATTTTTATACATCAACTATTAAAAATTTAATAATAAATTAATAAACATGCTAAATAGTGTTTAAGTAAAAAATAAAATTAAAAATAATTTTAAACTTTAATGATAAGTTAAAGAAATAGACTTGGAAATAAAACAAAAGGAATAGAAGAATTTTTTAAGTATAAAGTTCTGGATTTATCTGACATATAGCGGAACATTAAATTAATAAAAATATGAGGAATGTCACAAAAGTCGCCTCAGCAATTTGAAAGGATATTTGAATATATCAAGTTCAAATTTTTTATATAACAAGTGATATATAGATTACATGTATTGATGCGATATAAATTCAACATTTTATAAAAAGATTTATAATTTAATTTAAATTTATGGATAACGGATAAAAATTTTATCACATACAGGACTACAATTTTATTTTTACAAAACTTTTAGTTTTAGAAAATTATCATTGTTGAATTCGTGTTGCTTACCAAATCTTTTCAAAATTACCGCCGTTATAAAATGGCCAATGGGGTTGAGGTGGTTCGTATTATCGATCGATTTGAGAAGCGACGCACGCGCCACCACTGGTCTGGTCCACTTGCGCTTTCAGTCATCTCTACAGTGTATGAGAATTCAGACTTCCGGTTTTTCGCAAATCTTGTTATCATTACGTAGCTTAGGTTCAGTGATAGTGATTGTAAATTTTTATTGTTGTGCGAAGTGCGCTCGGCAGCAACGGAATTAATGATATTATCGACGAGATATGTAAGTAGAAAGCATAGTTTAAAGTATACAATACAATAATCCAACACCGTACACCGTATATCCGGTGTAAACGTATATATTTGTTGAGGAGACCGGTACACCTCACGCTGCTAATAATCACCCTTTGTTTTTGACAGTTACCTACCTTATTAAATATTCGTTTTGTGGGCACACATTACACGTAATACTGCCATATACCAACTATACAATTATTAAATGTATTAAAATTTGTCGGTTTCCTACCGTATTTTTTTAATAACATTAAAGAACTAAACTATAAAGTATAATATGTGATATAGCTATACTAAAAAACTATGAAAGTGTTGTGACTAAATTTCTTCAAAATTGTATTTACCCTTACATTGAGTAGTTACCTACTTTAAGACATTTCAATCTGAATTCAAATTATTATTTATAAAAACATTTTCTTCCCACCCTAATGATGTATTTTCTTAAAATAATTAAACTTTAATATACCTACATAAAATTAGATAAATATAAAAATACATCTTTTATTTTAGTTTAAATAATATAATTAATATATGGTATTACTTGCGAAAATTCAAATATTTATTTATGATTGATTTATTTCATACGCTTATACTTGAATAATCCTATAATTGAAACAAAATTAATAAAAAAAAATATAGTTTATGAACCAACAAAATAGAAGAATGTATTAATTTTTTTGGCTACTATACGTATATACCATCAAAATATTAAGTACAGTAAAATAGTAGTATAGTAAATATTCACCTTTTTTATAATGTACAATTTGAATAATACAGAGTAATAAATTATTAATATATTATTATTAAATATTAACACACATAGTCTTATTAATTTATTTAGTAGATTATCTATGGATTATTCTGCTAAATACTTTTTAAGCATAAAACTTTTAATACCTGTAATATATCTATTGACATTTTTTTTTTTATTATATTATTTTTATTTAAAAGCGTTTGAGCATTGAGAAACTTCAAGAGTACTTTCATTGATTGCAATGTACCTAATATATTTGAAGAAGAATTTTTTTATTATATATTTTGATTCTGAATGAAGTATGAACAAATATTACACAGTATTATACGATAGAACAGCACTACGATATTTACATCGATAATAAACTATATATCGTCAAACGGAGTTATTGTTATATAATTCTGCAATAATTATTAAATACAAACTCCAAATATTATTTATTTGGGTTGATAGCTATCAACTATCTAAGTATAAAATGTAGATTGAATTTCTAAGCTATTATTTATTTATGAAAGGAATATTTATTTAGTTGAATGTAAATACAAAATGATAGCAATAAAGTAAGATTACAGTTTAAGTGTAAAAACAGAATATATTTTAACCTAAATTCATTAGTTAGAAGATAATAATTTATCAACCCATCATTGGTATAAATAAAAAATATTAGAAAAAAACGAGTTATTAATAACTTTATATATTTAATTTTTGGGAGGGTTTATGTAAGGAATAATAACAAATGTTGTAAAATATATTGAAATATATTTTAATATTATAATTGAATAGTTTTATATATAAGAAAAATAAGCGGAACTTTTGTGAAAACGTGTATGTATGATGGAAAATAAAATTAAATCGTTTTTAGTTTATTTTACAGAGCTTATAAATTATTTACTTATTTTGTTGATTTATATTTTAACACTGATATTTGATTTGAATAGTTTTAGAAAATTTGAATTAGAACTAACGACAATAATTTAAAGTTTAAACAATAAAATATAGTATCTATAAGTTATAACAATATATTATGAATTACACAATTTAATAAAGCACAAAAAATAGTATTGTGTTATACATGTATGCAAATGCATGTTGGGCATTAGGCCAGGGGGCTCATTATTACCCAATTTTTTTTTTTTTTGAAAAAAGAATGTATAAATATAACTTTTAATACTATTATGGGTATTATACAATCATATAGATTTCAAACAATTGCATAATAATGTACGTAAAATAATATACTTCAGTTTTTACCTCTATGAAAATAAATTACAGTTTCGACGATTGAGTGTTATTTAGAAGCATATTAAATTATATAAGATTTTATTATTCTGGAATATATATTTAAACTTTGACCATAAGTAGTAAGTACATACATATATTACTTTAAATTAAAATATATTAAAAAAATACTTTTATGAACACGAGCCCGTGAGATGAACAATCGTTATTAAAAATTTAGATTCGCGAAGTAAATCACCTAGATTACAAATTCAAAAATATTAACACAATAATAGATTTTATTGGTTATTGGTAAGTATTTGTAATTTACAAGTTCAATCATTTTCAAATCGATATACTGTATACAGACAAATTTAAATTTTGGTTATAGCTTCTTCAAAACTCGACCATTTAGTCATCTTCAAGTTTTTGGCTGTGTCAAAATGTTGCCGAAAAATCAAATTCTTATTCGGGCCAATTATGGCAGTAGTGAGAGTCCTACGTATTTTCTAATTTTACAATCTATGCATATGGCAACACGGGTGATTCTTTTGACAGTAAACAATAGCATTATCTCTAGCAATTTTAACGTTTCAATTTTCAAATAATATTTATATATATATAAATAATATACGAGGCACGTCCAGAAAGTAAGTGTACTCAACTTTTGTAGGCTTCAAAAAAAAAAAAAAAAAAATGACGTGGTTACATTACTATATATTTAAGCGTTATTTTTTCTCATAGTCACCATTCCTTGTAATTGAAATCATAACAAAATTATATTTTTAAAAAATAATAGAGTACACTATTTGTTTACTATTTTTCATCAATATAATTTTTTTATTTATTTGAATATTTTAATACTTAACAATTTTGAAAAGACTATTTAAGAAGTTAGTCAAATTAATATAAGCATATAAGTTTTGACAAATCAATCAATGGATCGATATTTTCAGAATACCCATGTGTCACTGTACTCTACTTACTTAAACTTTATATAGTTAATTTTACTGATATATCTAATTAAAAATTTGTCAAAAATTCGATTTTAATTAATATGCTCATAAAAATATTTACCTTCAGATAATAAAATGAATAATGTACTTATGATGTAAGTCAAAACAAAAACTATAAATACGATTATTGTTAAAAAAAAAAAAAAGTAGTAAAAATATTGATTTTTTTATAATAGTTAGATAAAATATTTTCAAGATAAAAAGTGTTAATTGCTGAAAAAAACAATACCGGGCACCATATGTACATTATACTTAGTCTCGATCAGTCAGCACTGGAATAAAATCTACCGAACACCTCCAGCACCCCGAATAATAATAAGATGACTACGTAACCTGATGTCTCGTGTGGAGTCTCACTGTTCACTGGATGCCAACAGCGATCGCCTCCGCACCCACATGCCTGACGATGAAATATGATTTCTATCAATCCTTTCCACATGTGGTACACGCGCACGCGTTAATACTCGGCACGGACATTTAATATCCATTAACAACAGAGGTACCGTCGACATATGTTAATGTAACGATATAACGAATGCGTAGCGAGCAGTGAACTATATCTACATAATATGTATACTAATATAATAATATCGTATTATATTATTACATAATATTATATACCAAGTTAAGCGACAAAAAATTATTCGAAAAGACGAAGACAATATCAACGATAATATATTTTGTGCAGGACTTACGTATACAGTGAGTTCTATTTTGGTACAGGTCATTTTGATTGACCGGTTGATCCATAATGCATGTTTTGGAATATATTTTACTATTATGGGTACTTTTACGTATAACTATTTATTATAAATAAAAGATACTATCACGTCTATCACTTATCAGTACCTATAATAAACAAAGTTAAGTGCAATAAACATTGCACTTGGCATATAATTTATTTTCCTTTTTATAAATTACGATTTTAGCCTATAAATAGGTACATAATTCCGTTTAGACAATACGATTTTATTTTGATAGTTCAAACTTAAGAAACGAAAAGGTGATTCAATTATCTAGTGTATCTACTCATTACTCAGCTATATCAATAAAAACTCAATTTAATATTACAAACATTAACAATTTGGTTTAGGTTTGAATTAGTTGATTTTATAAACGCGCTGAGTTTACTGTAATTTTTTTATATACATTTACTTTACTCTAATAATTACGTTAGATTATTAACATAATTACGAAAAACAAAACCCACAATTAACAGATATACTTATATTTATTTATTATTTATCTCATGCCATTATTTATAACTGCGTGTAACAAATCTATACACAATTATTTTGTTCGTGATACATTATAGATTTATAGATATAATCCGTTCCAACGTCAAAAATGCAATGATTGTACTATACTTTTATTTATTTATTTTTTTTTTTTTTTTGCAGCTGTTCCGGTGTAAACGGTCCCTTGCCCAGCCTCGGCGAATCTACCCCTGAAACGTACGACGTACGTGTCTCCCCATCTATCAGGTATATATATATATTATACCCGACGCACACATACACGCGCCCGCGCACACAAACACACCCAAACGGCGAGCACACCCAGTCGTCGTGTGTATAACATTTAATAATAATAATATAAAAGAATAATAATAATAATAATAATAATATGGCGCGTGCGCCCCGACACAATAGTGTTTCGGTGACGACGGCGGCGGAGAAGCATCGGCGGCGGCAGCAGCAGCAGCGAGCAGCTGTTGGTTTGGTGGTCGTGACGTAGTCGTCGTCGTCTGCCGTAGAACAACTGAAATATTATTATTATTATTATTATTATTCTTGTCGTCGAACCGGCCGTCGCGCATACAGCACGACCGCGTCCGAACCAGCGACCGCCGTACTGCGCGTGGAGGTGCCGTCGCCGCCGCCGCCACAGCAGCAAAACAGTCACCGACCGCAGTGTGCAGCCGTTAGCCGCCGGTCCCGTTCGCCCGTCCCTCGGTGTTCGTGAAAACGCTTGCGGACACAATATTATATTGTTATAAAAATCGTTGACATCGATCGTCGTGCGATCGCGATCGGTAAAACGTCCGTCTACGTCGTTATGCCGTCGGCGCTGAACACCAAGTGACTGTGGAATGACTACCGGTTTGGTGAGTACCTATGCAATAATAATTAATAACACTATGATATTATTATAATAGTTACACTACTGTAAGATATAAACGGTTTTCATATTATTATTCTTTCGTGATTGAACGTTCACGATACGAATTGGCTAGGACAATCCGGTGCACCAAAAGTGATGCCGATTTGTCGGTTCCGGTTAATGTTGACACACGGGGTAGGTTTAGTTGGGACTCGGCGGATAGATCGGCTTACTTCTTCCGTAAATTGTTATTTATGATAACGAAATTAACTTGTGAAAAAAAAAAAGGAAAGATCAGTTTTGGGTCGGCGATAAACCGTGATATGCGTGTTCCTCGATCACATTGTTATCGTGGTCTAAAAAAATTAAATCGGTTGAGAATCGATTCTTATAAAACAAACTATTTTACTTTTTAAAGAGAAATCTATACTGGTTTTCGTTGAATACTTTCTTGTATATTTTACTTTTAGGTATTTGAGTATGAGTCTATGGGTAATAAAATTAAATATTGTATAACGTTTTTTTTTTATTTTTTTTATCTGCCGGTTTCCGCGGACCGGGTTTCCCGCCAAAACAAATATAAATATATCACTATCCGTTTGTCCACGAAATTTTTCAACATACTGGTTACCGATGTCACCAATCGCTCGTCATTAATTATTACTTATTATTTACTAACATTTAACACTATTTGGATCTTTTGTAAAGCCTATGATATTTTATACACCTATTATACGTTAATATAAGTAGATTTAAATATTTAATGCAAACTTATTGATGTCTGATAACAATACAATCGTATCATGATACCGTTTGTTATATTTTATGATTTGCTGCGTAAAATATTGAAATGCACGCCTGGCTAGTGATAATACTGATAACGTTATACGACAAATTTCATTGACTATGCGATAATGATAAATAACAACATCCAAAGTATTATTTAATAATTAACATTTCTTTAAATATACTTAGTATAAGGTATTTTAGATACAATGCTGTCAAAATTCATTTTAGTCTGTCATTATTATTTGTGATTTTTAAAATCTGTACTATACTAATAATGTAGCAATATCTGTCATCCGAAAATACGTAGAACTATTATATCATATATAATAATTATTATTTAATATTTATTATAGACGTTAAAACCAAATAAATTAATAGTACATTTTATACTATTCTATTTTTCGGTCTAAAGGTATATTTTAGTGAGTAGATACTAGATTTTCTTGTGTTTATGGTACATTCATGGTATTTAGTCAATTTATTTTTAGAATGTTTAAACTTACTAAGTAAATAATCTATCATCGACGAAATTTTATTGTATATAATATTGTTTTGTTGAATATTCTATTAATGATTTGGTGTAATAAGAAAATTTCAATAAAAGACTCGTTAACTTGTAAAATTGAATTTTATTTGGTATTCATTTGAACAAAGTGTGATGTATTTGTTAAGATAAACATCAATATTAGTAGTATTTGTACCAGTGTTTATTGGTTGTAGATATCCCAAGTGAATTACCAAATGACTCATGAGTCATAGAAATGACATGTACGTGTTTTAAAACTAAAACTACGAGTATATATGTTCCTTAAAAGGTCTGTAAAAAACATACTGCTTTAATGTTTTTTTATTATTATTATTATTGAGTTTAATAAGTGTATTATAATTTTGATAAGCTTAAAAAGGATTTTATTTGTATACAAATTTTATTAATAGATACACTAGATACAGATTATAGAAATTTAACACTGGATACAGTATGTCAACGACTAAATTATAAAAATCTTACATTATTTGGTAATGATTAATTTATTATGAATTCAAAAAATCCAAGAAAGTACAATGTGTATCGTAGTATATAGTCATATAGATGATATAAATATTAATAATAATAATGTGAATGATATTGTTAAAATAACATCCATCTTTTGTCATTGAATAATAATTCAACCATTAATGTAATATTGTGATAATTGATACACCGACATGTTACAATACAACGTTTGTGTTTAGCGCTCTTTGATTTTATTTTTATCTATTGAAATTTTTTAGTTAAATATAATTTTTTATATCCACTCAAAATGGTATTATTTCTGTTACTTTTCGCAGGTTGATATGGATGCAGTATGATTCATCAAACATGCTCATCCCCATTATATTAAAGATTATATTTTTAGATATTTTATACTAGGTATTTAAGGAGTTCCATATGGTTATATAAACTTTTGTTTTTCCTATAAGAGCCTTTATTTTTTAGTTATTAATATATTATATTTATATTAAGAATAATAGTCCTTAAAAATGGTTTCACAATAGTATAAGATATATGTCCATCGAATTCAATATTTTTAATATTCGGACCGTTGGTATAAATTATAAATATTTATAGATTAATATAAATTACTGAAATTGTAAAATTATCATAGCCCTCAATTGTTCTAATCCCATTTAAAAAAAAATATTCACTAAATAATTTACAGCAGAAAAACCGCATTATTAAAAAAGAAAAGGGAAAAAGTATATTTGATAACTTAGTGAATTACTCTGTATATTTGTTTTAAATGTACATTTTTTTATATAAAGTTAAATATTGTTAACTATGTAAAAGCTAACTTAGATTAAATAGATGTTTTTGGTGCTTGAAAAGAGTGGCAAAGATATTACTTAATCACAAATAACAGGACAAATAACGGTGAATCATTGGGCACAATATGTGTATTAATAAAACATCAACGATAAGGTTGACGAGTTACGATGAACAACGGAAATACTAATTTAGAGTTTAAACTGAATAATGCCCATATTATTTAGGATATTGTACTGTTTAGTTTAGGTTTTCAGAAGAAATGATTTAAACATTTTCCAATTCTTAGTAGATATAAATCATCTATCTTTTAGACAGATGTTTTACTACTTGATTACTCAACCATTTTATTTGTGCCAAACTGGCAACTACTAATTCGTCAAAACAACTCTTATAAGTTTATAACTTATAACTATATTTTGTTATAAAATATTATTGAATTTTTGTCAATTATTAATTGTAGTATGTTATTGAACGTCTTATGTTGTGTCATGATGTTGGTTTACTGTCTATAATATCTGAACATAGATAACGTTGATAATAAAATATTTGATTGTAACAAACTGGTTAGATTATTACGTTTACTTGTTTGAATTTTACAATGTGTACGTAATATAAATTTATATTATAACCATAATTATATTTATAATTATACTAAATAACTTTAGTAGCATTTTGATATTTTTATAATTTGTATGTATTTTATTTATATAAATGAAGTACTCAGATTCTAGTTATTTTATTTCAATCTTATACTGTACTAGGTATCCAAAACCTACCTAATACCTATCCTAAACGTTAAACATAGTAACCGAATAATGTAGTCGAAATATTGATTCTTATGATAATTTTCAGAAGTGTTAATAAAAAAGGGTTATTTACGCTTACTTTTGGGTGCGTTAGAAGGGGCCACACTACAATACTTGTTAATGAAACGTAATCTAAAAACGGCAATGTATTGTGGGAAACAAGTTCTTCCCTATATATGTATTATAATTTATATTATATAGGTACTACTTCCACAATGGTTGAAAGGTCTGATGAGCTGTACTGTAAGGCTAGGCAATAAGCAACGAGTATGACCCTTCAGTTTTTACTGGTAACGGATTAGTCATTTCGGCAAATACTTAAAATACTGTACCTATTCGATTGTAGTTTCATTTTTCAAACTATAGAGATTTTTAACATTATGTTGGCTGTTAGGTTTAATATCCCGTGTTAACGATCATTTGTCAAAACTAAACGGAAATATAAAACATAAAAAATCGTTCTATACTCACAAAAAATAGGATTGCCCATATTATACTCTAAAAATAAATGAGTTTAGCGTTATACGTATAAATATAATCTTGACTAAATCAGTATGATGCATATAATTGGTGATCCGAGGAGATGTTCCAAATCGTACATAATATATACGTATATATAAGTATATAGATGTGTTATATTTTAATTCAATGATAAATCATTGCATATGGAAAACGATTCAGAAAAGAGAAACTCTGTAAACCTATTATTTTATAAATATATTAGCTAATTGCTATTAGTTGTTAAATAACAACAAAATAACTTTAGTCATAGATCTTCGTTTAAATACCATATTTTATCCAAATTTTATTTTTAAATGTCTATAAAAAAATTGAGCTTATATTATTTCTTAGATTTATTGGTTTCAGTATGAATCAACAAAATGGTGATTTTTATATTACATTTTTAAACCTTAACTATAAAAATATAAAATTTTATGAATTTTTAATTGCTTAAAAAATTGCAAATGTTTGTGTTTAAGCTATAATTTTGTCAAAATTTGATATTTAATTGTTTGTAAAAAATATGCCTTTAATATCTTTAATATTTTTAAATAGCTATTAAAGTAAGTTATGAGGAACCTCGTATCAAATTTTCATACTCTTCGACTTAGTTAACATTCTTTATTGTTATTTATAAAAAATTAAAAAAATCAAAAATATCAAATATTTTGAAAATGTTAATATAAATATTTAACGAGATTTTAGTTTTCGAGTATTTATAATCATTTATTTTTGAGTTACGTTAACGAAATAAAATCGATTTTATTTAAAACTAGTTTGCAAAAAGTTCCTGTTTTCCTTACTTAATTGTTTATAACTTATAGTTATTTTGAAAAATATGGGAATTTTCTTCTTTTTTTCTAAAATATACTTTATCCACTTAGAAATTGGAATCTAAAAACAGTTTTAATTTATAATAATTATGATTTAATTGCTATACTTCGTAAAATAATATAAATACAAAAATACTTTTGAAAATTTTACTATAGTTTTTTAAATTTAAATACTGTGTATTTATTCACCCTCATACATAATAATCATGTCAGCTTTTAACATGAAACTTCAAAAGCAGGAAAAATGAATTTGTATTATAGCACAAAAAATTGAAAAATATCTTGACAATTTGTATACGTCTTATACGTTGCCAAGCGTACTTTCGTATTATTACTACCTATTATATTTTAAAACATTTATAATATTTTTTGTAAGAAATTATGGAACAATTTCCATCACTTATTTTTAAATATTTACATACTAAATAGAATTAATAAGTAAATCTTAAAGATGGATTGGGGACGATGGCATAGTCTTTATTGCGTCTTTAAAATCACCACAGCTTAGTTTACTCTTGATTCATATTCTTTATATTCATATATGCTTTAAAAGTTACTTAACGTAGTGACCAATGTTCCACATAAAATGTAACAAAATTTGTAAAATTTAGATCAATATGAAATTAGGAATAGAGGACTTATATTATTTAAGGTATTATATATTATGTTATTATAGTTTTTAGCGAAACTAAGCACTTTCATAAATTAAACGTTAACCAATGTAATCAGTATAATAATTAGGGGTATAATTCATATGAATATCAAATAATTAATGAATGAATAAATTAAATTATCTACTACTATCCAAAAAAATCTAAAATTATTAAACCTAACTTTGATTGTTCCAATTTAGTCATGCTCATTTTTGTTTTATAATATGTTGCTAAATATGTCTCGAATATTTTTCAACCCTATTTTTTAGGTAAAATATGATTAAATACTGATATAGAAACACACAAAATCAATATTCTGACTCTGTAGCCTTATACTCTTCACACGATTCACTGTGTGCTCGAAACGTTCTTAGTAATTCTGACACTGATGATATATGACTCTTTTATAACTTTTCATGATTTAAAATAACATTTTTTTTTCATTTTCACATAAGTTGATATTTCAATAGTTATACAAGGTAATTTTAACATAACTAGTGTGCTTTAAAGTTGTGTGGTACTGATTGTATGAAAATGTCGTATTTCGTAAGTAGTATATATAATTACTTGTTGACTTCATGTATAACTCAAATACAAAGTATATTGAAATGTATTGCACACAAAGATTATAATTTCTTACTATTTAAATGAATTATTTTAAATATTCAACTATCAATTATTATGGGTTGTATAGTGTGTTATATTTGTGTACATAATTATTTCAAATAAAAATGCAAATATTTAATTTAACAAGTATTTATCATCAAAAATATTAAAATTACATAATTATCTCAACATAAATATTCCAATTTACAGTATTAGGACAATATTTATTCAAATACAACTATATTTTTTTTATCATGAAAATATTATATATATATATAGTGTAATTTATAGATTGTACTGTATGTATATTTTATACAGAGTGTAATAGAAAGACCTGGCAAATGTAGCCAACCAAGTACCTATATAATACATTTTTTTAAATTTATTTAATTTTATGTAATTATTAATTATACGTTAAATAATAATAATAATATGAATAAGAACAAAAGTTATGTTATTATACAGTTAATTACAATTGATATATATTTTGAATGTAAGTATATTATAATGAATATTGATGTACATATTATAAATATGTCTTATTAAATATTTCGCGTCTGACGTCAAGATAACATTACAACCTTATAATAATGTACAAATTACAATAAATGATAACATATCTCTTAGTTGACCACTATAATCTCTATTCCTATGTGTAGGTAGTTCAGTTATTTATTAATTCGTGCTTATTTTGATAAACAAATTCACTCATTTTAGGTATGCGTACAACTACAGTGTTTAAAAAAATACATTTAGTCTATCTTGTGCGGTTTTGTGTAGTTCTCGTTATAGTTGAAATAAGTAAACATCCTCATATACCTATCATATTTAATAGTTTCAAAAAATGATTTTTTTTTATACTTAAGTGATCACATTTGAATGGTAAACACATTCACTAAAAAATAATTTTGGACATCCGGCATAAGAAAGGTCAAGGGTAAGTTTTAGTAAATTTTTATTAATAAATTTAATGGTTAGATTAAATTTGACAGAAGTGATTAAAGTTTATATTGCGTTTAAGTGGACGCAGTGATTCTCATGCTGTTAACAACGCCCATTGAATACAATATTGTTTGTTGTTTTTAATCGTACCACATATGTTATAGATTTTATAATTATGACAGCCGCAAGTAATTTATTCCCACTTAAGTTTTTTATCCTTCTTTGGGAATATAGTGAATGTAAATAAAACTTAATATATTGTTTATTATTATAATTCAAAAATTTACCCAAGTGGGAACAAAGAATTACATTTTTTTCTTTATTATGGGTTTAAAGTAATATCAACATAATCCAGTGCCTTACATCGATATTATAATTTAAAAATAATTAACATTCCAACAAGTAAATGCGCATTCTTAAAAAATTATCAAAACAAGTTTAATATATTATTACTCAAATGCTCACGATTAGAATTTATGCATATTGTTTTGCAATTATAAAACGTTTATTTAGTTTATGATTCTCAGTACAAGGTTGATATTGCAATTTATTGTTTTATCAATATTTTTAGATTCAAAATAAGTAATTATATATTATTGTAGAGTATTATGATTTTTTAGAATATATTTATAGTTATCTACTTCGTATGGAATTTGGTATCTATTTATGTATGATATATTTTTATTAGGAATAAGAAAAAATAATTTAATTATTTTGTAATGTGTTTAATATTCATACATTTTAAATAATAAGCTAATTGAAAGAACAAATTAATTACCTACATATTATTTGGATGTTTAAAGCCCAATGAAAAAATAAATGTAAATGTAAAAAAAAAAGTTAGTTTCTAGTTAAATTCCGTAGTTAAATTTTTAAGTTATCAAAAATGTCTCTTACACTCGATTGATAACATTTTAATTATTATCTATGTAATTTCTACGCATTAATAGCTTAATATGAATAATGGATAGGTACACGTATAATAATTTAATATTATAACATTAAACGATGTAAAATACTAATATGATGATGTATAGGTATTGTTAATAAAAGTGTAATACGATGTTAAGTATTTTGTATAAGTTTGTTTATTATTTTATTTATGATTATGTGTTGCATATTATATAAATAATCCATACATTTTTTTATGTACACAGTTTAAAGGAAATACGTGATATTGCTCTACCAGTAATTTAGATACGTGGTATTTCTGTTAAATATACGAGGTATTACTGTTTGTAAAATAATTAAATTTTAACCATACATTTTATAATAATTATTACTTAAACATGGGTAAGTAGTAGTGTGGATCAGTATTATGCTCTTTTGATCAGTTTTTACCGAAAACATGATGTTATGAATAAAAAAACAAGATTATTAAAAATAACAATACAAAAGTAAACTATTAAAATTTAAGAAATTAAAAAAAACATTTTAGATTATAACAATAAAATATTATTATATTATTGTTATTATTTATAACAGACAAGTCCATCATAATCTTTAATCTAAGTCTCGCTATTGTGCTTAAACATATTAATTTACTAATAATATAATATATTATAATAAATATAACAGTAGGTAAAGCTATTACAATACAATAAAACTAACTGTCTATAATATTATTAATACAAAATATTATATTAATTTAAAAGTATTCATTATAACATAGGTACTAGGTAATATTATGTTATAATGTAATTTGCGCAATTTCACGTAAGTAGGATGCGACACAGAAAAAATGAATTATGCAAAATGAAAATATCACGTATCTAAGACGTTTAATTACAATTAATATATTATAATATCAAATACATCTATTACATACATAACTATAGCAATAATACTTAAATGTATTAATAATTAATCGATTTTAAACAAAATATTATAATTATCTGTTGTTAAATTGATGTAATGCAGACTTCAATCCATCACTTTTTCAACCCATACGTTTGTGTTAAGTTACGTGGTATTACATGTGATAAAGAGATACCTGATATTATTTTAATTGATTTTGGAGGGAAAATATCAGTCTTATCATTACGGAGGTAATTAAAGAAAACAATCACAAAGAGATTACAAATATTTTGATACCAAAAAGTCATTATCGACAAAAATTGAGTTACGAGGTAATGTCATTAGTATAACGATATATAATATTCCAAAAAAATATAAGTTATTTTAAAATGCAAACATAAAGAATGTAGTCAATGTGTAACAATAATTATTCAGTTTTATGTTTCTCCTGAAAAGTACCAAAAATTTAGTTACGAGGTATTGTCATTAGTGTAACGATATCTAATATTAATAATTTATTGAGAACATTTTTTTTTTTTAATAATTCATAAACATTTTTCATTTTGTGAAATAGGTACTTAACTACCATTATATTATTATAATTAAGTATAATTACACATATTTTTAAATCAAAATGAAAAAACTTAATCTGTATCAATAAGCTGGTATTTTATAATATTTTAATTTTAAAGAGAGTTATTACTTATTATAAGCATTTTTTATTTTTAAAGTATAATATTTTACATATGCTAATAAGTTATAAGTTATAACTATTGATTAAAAATTAAATTATCGTAAAAGATCAATATTTAAATACAGACAATGTTCTTACTTGTAATTTTGATAATAGTTAAATTTTTAATTTATCATAATATTATTAAAGCTATAACAATAACAAGTTGGTTAAATTGAATAAACATTTTCCATGTTTTACATTTGTAAGACAGACAAACAGTCTATGGGTGTGGTGCACGTTTAATACAAAGATAAGTTCTAATAATTTTTCAAATTAAGTATATGACATTTAAAATGTTAACTAGAGCTTTTGAAGATCTCATAAGTTTCGTTAATTTAATAATTTTGCTATTATAATTTATATAAGTTAGCACATATCCGCGCGCGTCGCGATGTTAATCACTATTATAAAATATTATAATGAATACAATGAATTAATCAATCATCTATGGTATGTTTTTTAATAATCATTAAATCATTTTTAATAGGTACGTAGATATTTACCTACAATACAAATTGTTACGAAAAATTATAACTTAAAATTGTATAAATTATATGCCATAGAATTAATTTAATACTGTTATTCAGTATACGTTTAGCATAACTAAAATGTTCTAAAAAATAAAATTTTAGATATTTGAATTATGTTGTATATTGTAAACATAAAATTAATAGTTATTATAATGTTAAAATATACACATTGAATCTATTATTACAATAATAAATCAAAACTATAGAGACGAATTTTATAAATTCCACCATTCCAGTAGTCAAGATTGACATGACCATAATATAAAATTATAATTAATGAATCTACCATAATTGCATAATACGAGTATATACCTATACATTGTATTATGTACACTCGAGTAAGTACTCAATGAGTTCTAATAGTTTTATAGAAGTATTGGTTATTATTTAAATATACCTTTTGAAAATTTTAATATTATTATGAGCAATTAACCGATGATAAAACTACATTCGACCACTAGCCTTTTATATAAGTTACTCAAAATACCATTTATTGTAATACCATATAATTAAAAGGTATACCGTAATGAACTGATGATAAAAATAATTCGGTAATAATTTTATGGTAATCATGTTGTAAGTGTAAAAATTGTACTTACCATTTATCGAGCCATTTATATAGAAATAGCTTTTATAAACATTTAATTATAATTTCTACCATCTATGGTTATTTGTTTTCGAATCACACCAAATAACAAAATCGTGATCTATTTTGTTTTGTTGGGAACTGGTTCTGTGAAAAATATTTCTATTTTTCTTAATTTATTTTATTTTTTCAATTATTTTGAAAATTACTGGCGTTTTTTTACTTTTTGTTAACAATCCAATCATTTTTTTTTTTTACAAGTTAAAATAATTTAACAAATAAAAATATTATTGTAAAATCAGTACATTAATTTTTCCTCTTAGGATGTAAAGTATTATAATATTGCTACATTATATAGTTTGTAAATACAAAATATTGAATAAAATGTATAAATTATAAGTAAAATCGTATTAAAAAAAAAAAAAAAAAAAAAAAAAAAACAGAGAAAGTTGCTCTACTATGTAGAAGGTTTTAACTGTTTTAAGTGTACCATTGAGTAGTAGAAACATATAGGTTATTAATGTATGAAGTGTTATATTTGGATTCAATGATAAATTATTATAAAGGACAGGTACGAAAAATAATTCTGAGTGGAGACGGTGTAATACTGTAATAACTTCTATTTCTTAAGATATTTTATTATTTACTTAAATTTTTATTTTTAACTATTTATTACTTATTTTCTTATTATTATACTTCCGCGAGTGTTTCAATTTTTTTCTCGATTTAAAATCTTTTAAGCATAATACAATAGGTACAATAAGTGGTTTTTATGGAATTTCAAAGCTATTAAAAATATGTATGAATAATTTTTTTATAAGTTTATGAAGTTAAAATTTTAACATAATTATGAACATTTTCAAATTATTTTACAATTAAAAATTACTATAATATTTTAAATTACAAGATTCTTTGCAAGTTAATTTTGCAGTGATCTAAGAATATAATAAGTTCGTATTTAATTTTTCTATAGACATTTTAAGTTCAATTTTTGATAAAAAAATAACGATTTTTCCTATTATACGCTATTAATTGTAGGTATTATTTTAGTCGCCTAATTAAAAAACTATCAGTAGCAGGAACTTACACTTTTTGACATTATGTTAATTATTATTTTTTACATATATAATGATATATGGGTATTAACAGAAAAATAAATTTTTAGAAGTATGATAAATAATATAAAATATCCTTAAAAATAGAGTTTCACGCAACATTCCGCTTACAGTCATTTTTCGTATTCGTTAAATTTCAATTTAACACATCTATTACACATTTATGCTATTTATGCTACTCAATGACGAGGTGTACTCGATATCTATTCTACAGAGTGACGACTTCTTTTTTTTCCTATTGATTAATTATGTATTCGAAATTCCTTATAACAAACTATATTCTCTACAATATATCTAATACTAGTTATGTAGTATATATTGTTACGTATTGTTTAAAACCTGTAGATACTGTTATTATATGGACATATTAATATAAATTAATTTTAGATCAACGAGTAGTAATCTGTGGATTGATAGGACCTACCTATCTAAAAACGAATTATCGATAATACTTTAAAGATACTTATCTATCTGTACTATCTGTTGATTTGTAAGCTATAATGTTAGGAGGCAGTTCATAAATTAATTTTTGCGGTATTTTAATGCCAAGTATAACTATTTTATTCGTGACCTTTTTACCGTAAAATTATTGCATGGAATTCAACAAAAAATAATACATCTAAAAATAAAATAATAATTTTAAAAATATGTGTCTATTTACTAGGTATCTATAGTAATAATTTCAAGATTAATTTTAAGAAAAATTTTTTTTCAAAAATGTTACTTCTATACTTTGTAACATATTATAAAATAATGTAATTTTATTAGAATTTTTGAACAAATATTTTTTTAATAATTTCTAATAGGTAACCGTATACGTGAGACAGTTGTAAGAAAAATGTATACCAAAATTTAATTTAAAATTATATCATAAATATATTTTAAACAAAATATCGAGCAGATGCCTACGGATAAATAAATTTCTTGTATGCGAAAAATTAGAAATATTGTTGATTAAATTGGAATAAGTTCTAATTCGTTTTTGTCTTAAAGTATTCAATTATTCAAACAAATTATTCTAATTTATTGACTAAATAGACAGTAAATTACAATTTTAATTTTTGTTTGTATAGCAATTATTTTTACACCGCATTTCTGAACTTATATAAATATTAAAAATAATATCAATAATGTTATGAATTTTATAACCATGACCCTTACTTATAATATTTATATTAAATTTATATTAGTTTTGTGCACAAAAAAAAAAAAAAAAATCAAAACGTGTGTAGATAATTATAAATTTAAATTTAAATTAATTATACATTCCTTTGAATAGGTAATAGAGAAAGTTATTCTGATTTTTGAGACAACTGTAATAAAAAATATTAATAAATTAAATACTTGATAATCAAATGCATCTGCTTTTTCTTATATACAATTTTGTTATGTCATTAAATTGTGATTATATTGTGACCTATTACAAGGAATGAAATGATCTTATTGGCAGTGGAAACAATTTTAGTGGTGACAAGTTGGTAACCTGTTACGTAGGTTTTATAAGATTCTTGCTTTTGAAAATCAAATTAATTTCATAATAACTTTTGATACTACAAAACAATAAGTTTACTAAAAACAATTTCACAATCGATTAGTCAATAACTTGTTTTTATGACAATATATTATATTCTACAAAATTGTTGTACAATTAAATTTACCAGAAATGAATATTTTTAACCTATTTATCATAAGCTCCAATGAAAAAAATACAATTTAACTTGCAGTAATTCCTGCTACATCTATCGTATATAATAATATAATATATAATCATCGAGATCATCATAAGCATCGATCAGATTTTATCTAATTAGTATCATTTATCGTTTTAGTTCTATTATTTGTATTTACTAATTCCAGTATTAATATATTTGGAAATAAAATAATAACATTATATTTATTGGAAATTCATTGTGTTATAAATTATAACTATTAATATAACTAAATATACTATAATTTATTATTAGGTTATTACCTACTTATTATTATGGTATAATACTAATTATGTATTTAATAAATAATTATATATGTTGATGGTGACTGGCGAGCACGAAACAACATTTAAATCATAGTGATATTGCAATAATTGATAGAAATAGCTCGCTCCGTAATATACTCATATATAGATACATTTCAAATTTTAATTCATAAAAAAATACTTTCGTATTTTTTAATCATTAATTAATTTTTTTGTCTGAATTTTTCGTATAATTATTTATTGAGTAAAATTTATATAACTATTTAATAGTATTAGGTGAACAGAATACAACGATTAATGATGGCATAATGGTTACCTACCATCATAATTCTATCAAGCCGGTTTTATCCGACAAAATATTTTACTATAACACCTGATTAAAAAATGTGATAGTACAACTATTCAACAAATGGCTTATAATATATTATTTTAATAATAAAATAAATCAATAACTTGATTGTATCTATACTAATTGGTCTAGATTCTTCTTTCCTCTATCAAACAAGGTAATTGTAATATTTGTTGAATGTTTTTATTAACGACAATCGAACATAAATTTTTATGTAGTGTTAAATACATTTTATACATATAAAATATATTTTTACTTATAATAATATTTTATTAATGTTACTATTATGTATTACTAGTTGCCACAAATGTCACCACGTTTTTGCTTACACGCCATAATATGAACTACTTTACTAGCAAATGTAATAATTTATTGTTGTATTTTAAAATTGGTTTTTTTTTCGTGTGCAGAGATACAAACTGATTAACTTGTGAATTTATAATACTTATACCAATAAACATCAAGCGTTCAATGTTATATCCTAATCCAATCCACCGCAAGCGAACTGCCCATTTTAGTAATCAGTTGGATTTGTCCACAAAGCGAGATTCACTGACGCCGACATGCTCATGAACGAAATGCATTAAAATTAAAATACACCGAGTGTCGTATTTTGTAATATCGTTAATTTTTTCCAGGGCAAAGTTGGGTAATACAGCTACTGTATTATAATAATATTGTGTAATGGGAATATCGTTTGACGCCAACCATATGGATATAAAATTTAAGAAGATTATGAATACTATTTATAATTAACGATTATTACTGCTTATAAGCGTATAACACAATAACACACATTTCACGTTTACGTGCAAGGCATCCGCTAGATTGCGGGCGGACTCGATGGTAAAAAAGTGACGGAAGACGGCTTGCGCGTGTCTAGGAACGCGTGTTACCGCTGCTTGTTGCCGTCTGGTGAACCGGCAACTGCGAACCGATCGCACTATCATAATAATATCATCCATCGCAGTCAGTCGAGCGTGTCATGCCCGACCGGTTATGTTTTCCGGCTCATTATTGCGACGACTACGTAGACGTACAGTTCTGTTTTATCGTCATTCGGTCTACGATAGACGAATTCATGTGTCCGCGTTTATTTACGACATTTAAACAAAAATAAAAACACTCGAAAATCCTTTTTTTTTTTGTTTTATCTCGTCGATATACTCATAGTTTGAACGGCACGAATTTTCGCACCACGTCCTTTCATTGACTAATAGTTTTCCGATTTCCACCGTAAATGCGCGACCTACGCGCCCGATGCACTTCGCCCGACGACGATCTTAAGCCATACCAATGAAACTGATCAAACTGGTAAGCGTTGTTTACGTATACCTTTAGTTCGGCGCGCTTTGACAATAATACGTATGTTGTCTACCATTCTAATTGCGCGAATGTATGAGCTCTGGTTGTATGAAATCTACAAAAGTCCAAGTCACTTGTGTAGTAGGGAGAGAGTTAGGCTCCACAAAATATTTGATGAAAAACAATGTGAATTTTGTTTATAATCAAAGATATTCAAGATCAATTTTATAGAGTATCAGTTCTTCTTACTTAAGTCTTTTCCGTGTTTGCTTCATCTCCATGCGTGAATCTTGTCGACACATATCGTATCAGAATAATGTATTTGTGTAATTATTATCATTGATGGCGGAGATCTAAAAAAAAAAACATTTATTTTACTAAGGATATTTACGCTACCACTAGCAATACAGGAATCATCACTATAAATTATTTAAAGGAAATGTAACCGTTAAAAACGACCACCCGCCAATTCCAGTTTATACATATATATACTGACGTCTGACGTCACTGATTAAAAATAATAGGTATATTACAGTTACTACACTATTATTATTGTCATATTATTTGCACACCATACTTGAAAAGAAAAATACTTATATTATCTCGATGTGTGTGGTAGTGCCGTTTTTTCTCAGTAATTTAATATTTTTATTATATATATAATATATATATAATATTTATGTATAGCTAGTTATACGTTTTAGTCAGTTTACTACTCGAGTTTCAAAGCATCGTATACGATTTTATTTGTTGGTTTCCGTTTTATTTTTTACTACGTTTTATATCTGTTTACTATACGGTGGTCTCTTGTTCTTATACGAGCTATGTTCTCCTGTCCCTTAATTAAATTAATCTGCCTTTATATCCACTTAATTCTGGAGAGGTATCTAACATAATAGTTGTATTGTTGTATATAATAAATATTAATATTAAATATGTTCATACATTTATTAATATAATTATATTCAAATTTAGCTATTAGTGAATCGCTAAAAATCTACATGACGTACTTACTTACATATTATTTTTAAATCGAGCCAGGAAAAACACACTTTTTGATTAAACTATTGTATGATAATGGTATTATTTATCTGAACGAAGTTAGATTTTTATGTTTTCTCACAGGCCACAGTTTAATAAGCAAATAATATATTATTTATATATAATAGTATAAATATTTGTGTATGAATGTACTACCGGTACGAGTGGTACGACTTTCATTCGATATGTATATTTTGCCGAATATAATGTTTTTGATATTATCAAACTGTCTCGATCAATATTATGAAGTCAATATTTCTGTATGTTACGTATAATGGAATTTTTTAAGATCATTTCGAACTATTGATAATTATAATCATAATCCCGGTCATTGACTTTAAAATCTATCTGTTTATGTTTCTTGGCATATCTCGTACTTATGCACTAAAAGTAACAAACATTACCATATAGTTTACACACTATTATACGGTAGTCCTACCGATCAATATTTTTGTAGGACCACATAACGAATTTTGGAAGTTTTCGTGAACTATCAAAATTATATGTACATAATTAATAAAATATAGTAAAATGAATAATAATGAAAACTTCATTTAGATCACTAAAATTATTATTATTTAATATTTATTTAACTAATAACAACAAAAGTTTTTTTGTAATGAACACATAAAATAAATAATATTGGTCTATTCGTTAAAGCTTATGGTTTTGGTGTATTTAAGTATTAATAATTATTCATTTAAAACAGCAAACTATAAAAACAAAAAATACGTATGAACTTTTTTTCCTAAATAATTTTCTTAGTCACATTTTAGTGTATCCATATAGGCCGCTTATTTATTACATAAATAATTTATATTTAACGTTAATTTATTTGTAATTATACAAATGTAATCGTTATATGAGATTTTACGTTTCAATATAATAATATAGTCTATACTGATATACTGTTTAATGTAGTAGTTCCTACGCGAACATCGTGAATTGTGTGATTGAAAATGTAATAATTGTCATATTATAAAGTTATAATGGATAAGAACCACTAATAATAATTCGTTTCCTTATGATTTAATTTGTTCCTAATTTAGATATTTAAAGAGATAATGTATAATTTTATTACTTAAGTATAAATTATAATTGCTTTTTTTATAAACTTCTACTTGTATGAATTAATATGTAATATTTAATTTCTGTTGAATAACCTGAAAGTATATACTAATGGCAGCATTTTTTAAATAATCAATAAATTATTGTTTCAGACATTCCATTGCGTATTTTACAATATAAAACACTATTACTTTTTAATTAATTAAAAATAATTGTCTAACTATAGGTATTTATCATAGCTTTAAGTTAATACATTATACTTGGATATGTAACTAATTTTAATTTATTTTATTTATCAAGTATATTTACACTAATTATTTTAATCAAATGAACTAAAATTTACTATTTTATGTCCCAACTTAATTTAGCGATTTTAGTCTTTTAATTTAAAAATGATTTAAATTTTTTCTATTGATAAGTTTAATAATTATTTATTACTATGGATTGTAAGTAAACTCTATTGCGTATTAGTATAATAAGAATGAAAATTATTTTAAATGAAAACGAAAGAGATTAATAACTGTCTATATAACTATTTTCAATTTATCAATTATACATGCTGGAATGATAGTTTAAAATTAAATTTAAATTCACTTTATGCACATTGATTTTATTAGAGTATTATATATTTTTTTCATTGGGTAATATTATATAAATATCAATAATATTGTGGCCAATTATATATTTATCTAACCTTATGCCTGGAAGTGAAAAAAATTGTGTAACTAAAAAAACGTAACGGTTTTTAGTTTTCCTAATAACGCATTATTTTTTGAAATAAAAACTAATGGGAGTGACATGTAACATGTTCCTAAATACAAATTTGGACTTTTTTGTGTTGAACATTTACAAACACAAAATCATATTTCGTACTTTTCTATCATAAACCATTACTTATTGATATAAATAAATAAACCTAAAATTACGTATCAATAATAACATAATATTTAAAACCAAATTGTTGGCTTTTGAAGTAAAAAAATATTATGTTGGTAAATTAATTCAAATAATTTTAATTAATAATTTAAAAGAGGTATTGGGCACATTTTTAAAACAATTGCCTGTTATATAAATTCAAATTCAAAAACTGTGCCTATTATTTCAGTTATTTGACAGAAATTCTATCTCAGCATATTATTATATCATAATATGTGCATTAATGGAAAAAAGTCAGTAAATGATGAATTTTAAATCACACTTTAATTATATTATATTTTAATATTACTCACTTATGACATACGTTCAGAAATATTATCTAAGTTAAATCATTTTTAATAATAGTTACTATTATAATATTAATTATAGGTACTAGGCAAGACACATAGCCACATGTATAATATGATATATGTCATCTACAATATGTATAATATAGAATGATTATGTTAAATAAGTGTTGGGTTTTGTGGTTTTCGTAGTAAAATAAAATATTTTAATAATATGATGCGCATGTTCGTTGCTTGACATCGATAAATTATATATTATATTATCCGAGGACAAAAGAAACACTCAAGGTATATATAATATTGTTGTTTTTATTTCTACGACTTCCGGAAAATACTAGTCATGAGAAGGAAGACCAATAATGTAATTTTTATAATAGCAGTATACTACGATATCCATTAATGTTTTAATCGGAGCAAAAAAATTACGTATAAGGAAAAATTGCGATGATACTCAAGTAATCAGGTTTTTCGATCATTCAATTAAGCTAATCTGCGAACCGTTAACCTAGTGACCACAGTTGATTATTATGTATACATACAGAGTGATTCACCAAACATGTATATCCTCCTTTTTTTACAATAATGCAATTATTCTAAATCAGATTTATAGAATTTTTTAGTTTATATTTAATGACTGTATTCGCATATATTTGAATTTTTATGCCAACTTAGGAGTGTTTTATAGCAATACAAACTTATTTTTGTTTAAACGAAAACAACTCTTTTTGGCTGTAATTTATTAAGCAATAGAGTTTTTAAAAATGTGAATTTTTTTTGGAAATCTATATGAGTATTTTTTGAATTTTAAACTTTGTGTTTATAATAAATATAATAAGTTTAGAATATGTTAGGGTTAAGGAGTATGTTTGAAAATTATTGTAAGTAATTAATTTATATTTATTACATTTTTTTAATTTCTAAAAATTGTCTAAGTATAATAAGTATACTATGTATTTTTGTAAAACAATTATTTTAAAAACAAAATTTTACAACTTAAAAACTATAATTGTTCGATTTTTGATTTAGACGCTTTTAAATTTTCAAAAATTTAATTGTGCAACAACTTTGTTGTTCTTATTTTAAAAATCGAAATTCTTATTGCCATAGGAGTTCTTTCAAATGGTGTAAAAATCTAAGTGTTCAAAAATATAGTCTTTCAGTCTAATTAAAAATTTTAAAAGTTTTAAAAGGATAAAATGGAAACATGCTTAGTGTTTTACCTTGTCTATTTTTTGTAATAAATATTTGCTGCTATACCGTTTATTGTATAGATACAACCGTGGTAGGAGGAGTATATAATATATATCCAGCATTTGGCGCTAATTTTAATGGGCCATACAAATTGTCGTGTCACAGATTTAAAATTGTACCGATAAAGAAAACAGCCGTAGAAAGAAAAAAAATAATTAAATGTTTAAGAAAAAAAAAAACAAATCGAAAATAGCCTAATCTATAACATAATCTAGCCTAAAATCTATAACAATATAATATCCGTTCAACATTACCCTTATTATAGTAATAATTGTAATGTTAATGTCTAGTAGTAGCCTTGTGTAAGTGCCATTAAAATAAAAATAATACTTAGTATATACGTAAAAGAGAAAATACTTCGTAGGTACCCAACGGAAACAAACGGACGAAACGATAATATTATTGTAAACAGTGCGCGTGCATGTCGAGGTGGTTAACCGAATACTAATAAAACGGCACAGCCGAAAATTCAAGAAAAAATTGCATTTAATTAATATTCCAGTGTGTACTTTGACACGGATGTAAATTAATATTGTACTTTTCCCAAACTTTTGTTTATAGATACCTATACTACATTGACAATCATAATAGGTACACGTCATACAATATTATATTAATATTATTGACTATTGTTGTTTATGCACCAACGACGATGACCCGGAACGTCTTTTCTCGAAGGTTGAGTTGCTATATTCCTGCTGATACGAAGACGGAAGATTGTTATAGGAATTGAGTCGAATTTTTTTTTTTTGAGGGGGATGGTTTTAGACCCGAATTCCTATCAATTAATTGATGCACATATAATTTAATAATAAACTATACATATTAATATATCAACATTTTCCATGAAATGCTTTAAGGCTTTAAATAAATTATAGGAACGTAATTCCTTATTTGAAGGAGTAGTTTTCCTAGTTGTCAATAGTTATAAGTTATAACTTATTATATTGTTATCCTCCGACTTGTCGAATCATGCATTAACATAGAAATGAAAACGTGATGTATAAAGTATAATATTGTTTTTATTAAACATATACTTAAAATACAATAAATTATAGTTTATAAGGTGGTGAACGGTGTTACGACTTACTGAACGTCTCAGACATCCTTAACCATTTTCTGAGCTCTTGTAAAGACTCCCTTTTGTACGATTTTATCATTAAGAATGGTGATCCTGGTGGTGGTAAATTAACCGTAAAAGGCAAATTTTGGGGTCTCGTAATATTCTTATTTCGTATCCTTATCTATAGACATCGAGTTATGACTTCTGCGAGAAGAGACGTATGATAATACTTAAATAATTGTACTATGTTTATTACGCTCTTCGCCCTAACCTCAGCATGCCTGTGCTGTTAATTTTCTTATCAATAATGTCGACATACCATATGAAATGTGTGCTATGGTGTTAAATTATATTATATATGATTCATAGGGTACGTAACAATATCATATATAATACGCATCGTCGCTATTATTGCTAAGACTGCAACAAAAATTCCCTTCATATTATAGTTAAACTGTATACTCGTATGTATATTACGTATAATTTGACCTAAACAATTTGTGATTGATGCTAATAAATAATAATAGTACCTTCACGACTAATAAATAACTTTGAGTGTTTCCCACATAGACGTGGAAACGGTTGAAATTTCATCTGAAAATGTTGTAGGACTTTAACCTATTATAATACGATCAATCAATAGTATAGTACTATAGTGTACAGTACATTAGTACAACGTTATAGTAATAAATAGATATAGCGATCTGCGTTCGTGTTTTGGACACAGTGATTGAGGCGTGTTGTTATTTTCTCTACTATTGTGCATTAACGTTATCAAAATTGTTAGGTACAGAAAAACAAAAAATAAATAAACTCCCATGACGTAATTAATAATTATATACTTACACTGTATGCGAGGTCCGCATTTTAGTGTCATCGAGTTAGGTAGTGGATACTACCCACACAATGTGGACTTCCTATGTTCCGAACATTTTGTTGTTTTTTATATTTCTCATGGTATCAGAAAATATTGGAATTATAGGTGTAAGTGCGACGGAGAAGCGTAACTCATTTATTATTATTTATTTATTAACTTTTTTTTTTTGTGAAAGTGAGTATTTTGTGTTTAGTGTATTCTCCCTTATTATATAGTTAGAATAATAATAATATATGCACGATGTCTAGTTTTACTGATTAGCCATACGAAAGACTATCGAATACATTTATAAAATTTAAAAACAATTCGTATCGAATTTCGTTTATTTATAAAAGTGTTGCAAATATTTATTTTTTTTTTTAACAGGAAAGTGTATACAGTTGACCTTCGATTTATGTTTCAGCAATGTTAGTTTTTTGCATGTTGTACAACAATAATACAGATGATATCGAACTAATTACATACCTATGTAGTGAAGACACTCTAGTCATTTTTTTTATATATATATAATATATATACATTTTTAATAACTCCTATTTGCCAATTTGTATATGAGTTAAGTATTAGCTAAATTTTATGTTAATTTATTTTGAATTCGTTTTTTTTTTGTTTTTCAACAGCAGCGCATTTAAATGATATTAAAAAATTAATTTTTCAGGGAACTCATTTTATTTTAATTGTTATATTTATTCCATTAAACAGAGTGTTTAACCATTTACACTTAACTACTTTAATATATATATATATATATATATATATTCTATGATTATAGTTTAACTGTTCTATATTATGCAACAAATATGTATGTGTGTGTGTGTGTGTGTGTGTTCGTGTGTATTTTATGTTCTGAGTTTTGAATTCCTTTAATAAATATAATTTACGGAAATAATTCTCTGTTTTATTGTATAAAACCCTTGTAAAATATTCGTGCTGTGCTAAATAATCAAGGTAAGCCACATATAGATATATTATTGTTATTGGCAATAACTCCTATAACAGCTTACATAATGCATTACAATTTCAAATCAAGATAACTAATCTAGAAAATCATAAAAATATTGATATTTTCCTTTTGAATTCAATTTTGAATCAATAATATCTATTTCATATTTTCCTAGATTTATATGATAAAAGATTTTTTCAATGATTTTTTACTTAAAAATTTCGTATATACGTAATGTACAGTGCTTCTGGATTTTTTATTGTACACAATTTTAAACACTTATATTATTTTCACACCTATAATAGTTTTACGAGGGATAAGAAAATAATCAAATCATTAATAATTAGATATATTATTGTTGCTCGCTCTAGTACTTAAAATAATTTGAATTCATAGATTTTTTTTTATATTAATCAAATTTTTAAGATAAATGTTAACATTTATACCAAACATAATATTTTATACCTAAAACATTTTAAAAATTGATATGATCATAAATCAATTATAAGTGTTAGTCTTAGTTTTATTCAGTTATGAATGTTATAATTAATTTAACTATAATTTTTTATTTTCTATTTCTCTAATAGTCCTGTTTGCTTTCAATAACAGCTGTACTGCTGCTGCCATATGCTGTATGCGTATGATAATGTAATATAGTTTCTTAAATGAGGATATTTCTAACATAATGTTATATATTATACTTAATATTTTAGACGTTATCCTGTAACGTTTAGAATATATTATTTTTATTGTTCGAGCTAAATATAAGTCAAAAGTACAAAATCAACAATTGACCTGGTAAATTGTAAAAATACGTGACAAGTATTTTAGTCTTTTAACGATTTGACATGCTTTTTTTAAATACCTACCCGGCCCATTTAATTCCAAAAACTCTACGTGCTATAGTGTTATATGAGTAAGTATGTTCACACGTGTATTGGTTTGATAAATAATATAGTTTACACCAAGTGGGTCAGTAGCATGAATAAATTATGTTTATTATTTTTCAAATTCAATACAAAATATTGGTACAGGTCTTCCAAATATAGTCCGGCTGATTATCGTTCAAAACAATAAAAATTAAACAGTTGAATATGCGCTAACCTGTTGGCATATGTGTTATTATTTTTATATATAATTGGATATGATTTTGATAAAATTTTCATAGCTGCAGATATTATGTATATTATCAATGATAATTTATAAATTGTTTAGTGTTTAGAAAAAAATAATAATAATAAAAACAAATACAAGTAGAATTACCTGCAGTATTATAAATTAATTAAAATCTTAAAATATTACTATAAAAATTACATTTTTACTAATAAAATTATTGTGATGAGACTTGTATAATAATATTATCTTTAGTTCCTGAATATATTACATAAACACAACATCTTGTTTTTCGATACCCAATATTATATTCACGCGTTACAAAAACAATTTAATGTTTCTTGTTCTATAAAATACCGATTGCTGATTTTATTTCGTTATTTATTATAGATGTGTAATATATATACACACTTACACAGCATATCCATTTACTCACACAGAAAATACGTCTTAACACAATATTTTATATATTATATTGTGCTCATTATTTATTATATTACACACATAGTTGTTGTAAACTCATAAACACGCGTAAAACTTAAGCGTATTCGGTTTCCCTGTAAATTTGTCAAACGTCACGTGCCTATATACTGCCTAATATATAATACGAGTAGGTACACGGTATACCTACTGTTATGCAAATATTATGTTTTATACCACAGTTACAGTTGGCTAGAAAACATAATATTATATTAAACTTGTTGCATCAACTTGCGGGGCGTTTTGACTTCATATTATACTTTCACATTCCTTCATATTATATACTTCCAGGTATAAATAGTAATAATAATTATAATATATTTATATAAACAAATTTGGCGCTACGTGTTTCCGCTTTACGTCTGGAGGTCAATAACGGCGGCCACCCGCAACTAGTGTAAAAAATTTATATTATATCCGTATGTATACCATATTACTTGCGTACTGTATGCGATTACCCGTGGTCGGTCTATCGATCACGTGCGGAGCGCATTTAATCGTTTAATGTTATAGAAAAAAAACCTAATCTATTTCACCGTCAATTGTAGTTGAATGTTTCGATTCATTGCAGCTTCATAGGTATTATAGTAGTAGCAGATGTATAGTATCCAACGATAGGTCGCGCTGTGAATAAGACGGAAAAATATCGTCCGCGCAAGGTTACCCACATCTCGACTCCTCCCCACCACCCCATCAACCAATTTATAATTGATTGGTTTCATTTTGTTGAATCTTTTTTTTTTTTTTTACGAATATTGTCGTTTTGTACTTTTGTCGGGATGATGATGGATGTCAAGTATGCCCGCGTCTACGTGTAATGCGTATATCTAAATGTTCAGTTGCTGTATATCATGTATAATATTATGTGTACTTGCTGTACGTGGCGGCAAGGCTACATTCTTTGAAAGTGAAAACCGGCGTATGGTTCATGTCTAATATCATACAGATGATAGATACAGTCGACGACTAGGACGACGATGATGATCGACTTTTATTCGTTTATGCTACGCGTGATTTATACGGCCGAAGAAAAATTAAAGTAAGAAGAAAAAAACAACGACTGATATTATTCACGGTGTTTTTTATCTCCTATAATGTATAAATCGCTCTATGATAGAGAAATCAGATGGACTATACCTATTAAAATATGTGTATATAATATATATACCTACGTTATATTTATTATATAGCTGTAGACTGCGGTATAATTGAGGTATGAGAGTTGTACCTTGTTGTGAACATAATATAATTTGATTAGCGCGCGTACAAAAACCGAAAGCACTTAGATTCAGTTCGAACGCCGTATATATAATTATACACTTGGCATAAATACGTGGTGGCAAATCCGAAGGAGAGGATTTGAATACCCCTCTACCTATTAACATTTATCTTTACTTAATTTGTTTTTATTATTTTAATTACGATATGAATTAGTCACTCAAGTTTTATACCCTTTAGGAGTGAGAAATATAGTAAAAAATTTTCCAGATCTTTGTAGTTAAACGTTAAATTTTAATACGACGGATAGTCCATCTTATTAAAATTTGTAATAAAAGTTTTATGTAGGCATTTTCCTCTACAAAATCTAACTCAGGATTCGCCAACAGACGTACATTGGTACTATTATTATTATTGCAGCGGGTACATGTTAAATCTCACCTTAATTCCATCCAAAGTATATATTAGGTATACATACCTACAGTGATTTACGAAGTATACTAAATATTTAAAGACTAGACTTATATTTTTTATACTGTTTATAAGAAGTATTCTGTGTCGTGTTAAAACAAATGAAAACCACTCTTTTTTTAATAATTAAACATATGATTACTGTTTAAAATGTTGATAATTACGTCTTTTTAGTTATTAGACTTTGTGTACTATAAAATAAAAAAAATAAAATTTTGAGTCTTAATAGTTATATTAAAAATTTTATATTAATTTTATAATCTTCAAATCATCAATACCCCGTATTTTTTAAACCGCTATGTGCAGGCGGCTATTATTTTTAATAGTAAGTACATAAAGTTTAGTAACAAGTAAAAAAAAGGTAATTATTTTTTTTAAATAATAAGTGATGTAATAATCTAATTATCTATTTAAAAATATAGTTTATATAAGTATACGTATATTTAAAACTTATAACAATTAAAATTAGAATAAATGCGTAATTTAAGAGAAAATGGGGATGAACATAATATTACACTTGCACATAGGTAACGATGAAATTTCGTTTCTAAAAATATTTTACCATAAATAATGTTATAACTTATAAGTAGGTATAACATAATAATATTCGTACTTATAATTATATTATTCTAATTACTCTAGTTCTAGCCAGCTATCTCTCTCTCCCTATATCTGCTATTCGCGCATACTTATAGTATGATAATAATTTATAATTATTGATCTATGTTTAAACAAAATATATGATAATATATTCGTTATAATCATACAACATTATAATAATAATACTTTTATTCTATAGAGTAATACGTAGTATGGGTGGCGATGGTAATATAATGTACATACTATCATATTATGAGGTATAATAATGTGGATTGTAATTTATTATTGTAAAGAAATATTATTAGGTATACTTAAAACATTTGTAATTATTAACCACAGCTGTATATTCGAGTTAGATGATTACATGATTTTACTTTATTACAGCGTCATTCTTGTACACAAATTTATAATCCTGTAAGTACGTTAGCTAATATTGATTGCAATTAATAGAATAAAATAGATCAAGTAGTTTATTTTGTTTAATGTTATAAGTACTCAAATAATATATATACAAAACCAACTGCATTATGAACTTATAATATCTTTATATACGTAAGTTTTCGATGACTTCTTTTACAAATCAAACTTTTAAAAAATAAGGTTTAATACAATAATATCATAGAAATCGAATTTATTAGAAATAGAAAAACATTAATTATTATACTAAAATTTATAATATGTTTATTAGCATTAATTCTCTGGGTACTTATTAGGTGACTTTACATTAAAGGTATGCTGTAAAATCGATTTTTTCATATCGAAGTAGTGTTAATAATTGTATTACTTAATATAAATTGTAAATAAAAAAAACTATTTTCATAGTAATAATAATTTTAAAAAAGGTGTTGTCGTTGAAGGAAGGGTTCTCCTGGTGCACATATTATATTTTAAATAATATACCATATAATGTAATATCCTTATGTGATAATTATATTTAACAGAAAACTTTATTTTTTTATTTGTGTTTCAGACTGTGCCCCGCTCCATGGCGGGTTTGGCGGAGAGACTATCTGGAATGATGCCTACGCCTAGCGTACGAGGAAGAAAGGGCTGGTGTGGCTGCCTCAAGGTATATATCAACATAATTTAATAATTATAATCACTCAATATATATTGTATGTAGTAAATGCAGCCTCTGTAATACTGTATTAATTTCATATTTTATATAGTTATTTGAGCTGTTATAAACAATACACATTCGTTGCACTACTACTAGGTTGGTACCTGTATTAAAATATGCATCATGTTACAACACGGTTATGGACGATAACATTATTTATCGTTTAAACATATACTTTTAAATGCGCGCTGTAACATTATGTAGCTATGTATACTCGTACATGGCGCTTACTACAACACCGTGACAATTCCGTGTTCCGAGCTTGTCGTCAAGGGCGGATTATATTATCATCGTAATTATCTAAGTCTGTGTAAGCCGTTGAAAGGACAAACCACAGTGTCAATTGAAACCGCAATGGAAATTATTTTAATTGACATCGCAGTATGACGTCGCATTCGTCGTAATAACAACAACAATAATATAATTCAACGCCACACTAAAAAAAAAAGTTAATTTTATTGACAACTTCTTGTTTTTTTGGGATGTGTAGATTCCTCTGGGATTCATATCAACAGTAAAAATAATAATAATAACTGATTTGTTGAATTATAAAACATTTTGCAATTTGATTAAAATATAAACAGAATATCTCATATGATAGGATTCGAAATGTATCTCAATACATTTTTATAAGTAGGTATACTTAAAGAAGATAATATCTTTCACAATCAATCTTTTTTTTTGTTTAATGTGTTTTAAACTTATTAATAATTTAAATTTTAAAGTAAACACTTTATATTTTCAATACTGGATAATCTTATAGGAAAGCATGTATGCGATAAACTTAACAGTTCTAAAATATCAAATCAAACGACTGTTTAAATAGCTATAGATACTGACTGATACAATGAGGTAGATAGCGATTAATTAGAAACAGTCAAGATATTCTGTATATGGACAGTATAAATTGGATATAATATGGTAGTGTGATAGAGAAGTCCCTTAGTCTGTAACCTTGAGTTATTACTTTATACAATATGTATAGAAGTTATAGAAATAGTGACTAGCGGCGAGCTACTAGAAGTTCTGTGGTTAAAACAATATTAATATTTTTGACGTCTTTGGTCGTTAATTATTTTTCCAGATTACTTCAAGCCTTAATTTACGTGGGGCGCTGTAATTTCACTAAATAATTTACTGTACGAGGAATACTTCCATTAGTGTCGTCGTTTATTTATACGTTTCACGTTTTCCATGTGTACGTCGCTACATTCTTATTGTGATAAATCATACCTATCAACATTGTGTAATGAGGAATCGCATGCATTATATATTATAGCAAAGGCATTCTTAGAGATAACAAGTGCACAAGATAACAGACGTAGTAATTTTTTTCCCCTATAATACAAAGAAAGATTTGCAATATTTTACAAGTCACAATTAATGCCGGAATGCCATTTTATCGATTATACGATTAAGTCTCCTGGAAAATGTCTAGGTAGCTGTCATTAAAAACGCATATAATTTAATGTTTTTAACAACTACATAATTTATTACTATGTATTGGCCATTACTTAGTAAAGTTACCACTCGTCAGATTCGAGTTACAAAATTATTAGTATACCGTAGATTGTTAACGTTAAAAATATGTTGAAATAAATTTACTTCAAATAAAAAAAAAAATAATCACAAAATATAGATATTCAAGAATAAATTATAAATTGAAAACCTGTAGAAACATTTGGCTTTAAAGTTTAAATTCTTGTTACTTTTAGTAGTTACAATTTATCTGCTTTGCTCTTTTTGCAATAAGTTTATTGGTATAAAACTTAAAACTCGAAATTATGTTTTTTTTTTAAGAAAGTCGTTTATAATAAAACTTACTCAATAAATATTTATTATATATTTTTTTTTCAATTTATTCAATTCTCAATGTTTATTATTAATCTTATTACAAAATCGACTATTATACCTATTTATTTATACAGTTCTAAAACAGAAATATATTAGTGTGATACATTTAATATACGAAATTATCTCTTAGCCTGAGAGTTGGACTAACAACAACACATTAGAATATGAATATAAGAGAAGAAAATTAAAAATGCGCTATTGCTAAATAACGAGGCTAATTAATTAAGTATGGTTATGGAAACGACATTGTAAAGAAATCGAGATATTAAAAGAGGTGTGTGAAATCACAAATAAATAATCTTCAGTGTAGCATGAGCAGAGAGGAATGTCATCAAGACCATTAGTTTGTAGGAATGATACGGAAAAAAATAATGATTAAATCTTAAGATAAGTACGCAAGTTATAATTGCGATTATAGGATCAATTAGACAATTAAAAATACCCTTATTTACGCATCTAGTTTATTTTACACTGCTGAATTTATATTTTAGTTATCCATCGATAGTTGTTAAAATGTGGTTACAAAATCAAGTACTGATAAACAATTATTTTATTTATTCTGACATTGGATATTTAGCATTTTTTTGAATTACCTGAGGCATAGAAATTTTAATAATAAAGTCCTTAAGTTGTTATTTCTCGATTATCCATTGTTCATAAACTCATTAATTAAATACTAGTAAATCTCAATTTCGCCAATCGTGTAAAATATAAGAACACGTGACCCCTGGTTAAGCACCTAGTAAATATTTTAATAAGCCACCTCAAATTAAATACTCAATGATTTTGTTCTATGACTGATGATTATGGTTATTGGAAAGACAACCCACTGTGCTGAAAGTGTGGAATTTTTAAATATTAACATGCTGACCTAACCCAAGTGCATTTTCCTTGTTAAAAAACAAATGTAATTGGTAGCTTCGAGCTACAAACGTGTATAATCTTTTAGATTAATCGATAGAGCGGTTAGTATTTATAATATTATGCTTTCACCAATATGACTCATTTATTATTATCATTCCAATTTTATATAAGTTTATATAAATGTTTATTCGTATACCTAGCAATGTTGTCATTTGTTGCTGCACGTATGTGTGTGTGTGTGTGTGTGTGTGTGTTTGAAAATATATAAAAGTATTGATATTATAATTATTGTAAAATTATAGAAAATAAAAAGTACAAAATAACGTTGCGATATAAATAAAGTTATTTAATATTGTACTCTGCGATCGTATATATAATATATTTTTTATTTTCATCGATGCAACAATATAGTAAGTCGATAAAGATCCACTCTACTACAGTTTTCGTTATCTGGAGTGTTTGGACTACGACTTATATGAATTGTATTGCCGTCGTTGGTTGTTGTTATTATTATTATTATTATTATTATTATTATTATTGAAATCGTATTTCTCTTCATGGTACAATGATAAAAACATCGATCAAGTTCAAATTACGTAACTTGTCATGTTTCAAGATCGTTACTGACGATGAAAAGTGTATAAAAGGATTACACATGAAAAATTAGAAAGTAGAAAGAAGTACTCATCACAGATGTTTCGATTCTTAATTTTTCTATGCCTATCTGTATAATACGTCACGTACGGTGCTTTAATTAAATTGGATAGTATCATCTATCCGTACCTGTCTGACAGTAAGTGATCAAAAGATATTATTTATAAAACCTCTACAGATTTTTATCCAGAGACGGCGCCACGTTAATTTTATAATGATGACTTTGATGCACTTGAAGTGATTTTATCTTCTTAGAGTAAATACGTTTGTTATCGTAAATACATATATATTAAAATAGTAATATATATTAGTGTATTATTATATTATTATCGAGAAATGTGCAATTTTCTTTTAGAACATTTGATTTCAAATAATATTTAAATTATTTAATATCATATTAATAATTTATTGTTAATACGGTAATACATATGATTTACCACGTATTAGTTTAAATTGGTAATGTTCTAATGAGTATAACTGTTTGGAAAACGAGTAACCCCTCCTGCAGTGTACTTATAAGTTTTAAGCAATATTGCTATCATTAAAAGTTTAAAATTTATTTCATCGTCACAAAGAGAATAAAATCTTTTTTTGGTTAATAATAAATAATAATATAAATATGTTTATATTATAATTTATTATAGTATAAATGCCGTAGAATGTTATACTCCGTGGTAAATGCTATAATAAAAAAAAACTTTATATCATTATTTTTATATAGTTATCATTACATGTATTTAAATACGTAGTAACACATTGTAAACAACTATACAATAGAAACTATCGACACACAATATTCACATTAAATTTGTATATTATACTTAATTATGATTGCAATACACTATATTATGACGTGTTTTTTTTCAGGACGATGAGCCGCCAGAGATCACGTATATTGTGGTCGACTCGGGCACTCTGACGTTGCAAAAGATGACACCCACACTACCTATGCCCGAAAAACCCGAACTGGACAGACTATTCGCCGAATTGGTTGTGAGTGTTACGAATTTATAATAATAATATATTATTAGAATACCCATTTATATTTCATATTAAGTATGATGTACAATTTACACATAGCTGTATTCTACATCAGAATCTTGTCTGCCGTCTTGAGTCGATTTGTTTGCAGAACGCGAACAGGACGACGTTATTTTAAATTTCTATTATAGAAGTGTGACGTATGGTACCTACCTACCTGTTTCTAAAGTTCGTTTTTTTTTTTTTGTGAAGAGCATATATTTTTTTTATAAATCATTTAAGTACATGTATTAAAAAAAAAAAAGTCATTTACTTTAATTTGTATAGTCGATGTTTTGTAGCTTCAAAATTTTAGTTGGCATTTTTTTTTTTCACTAGAATATTTCAATTGAAGAATTATACTGTTTTTGGTTTTTTAAGTAAAAAGAAAAAACTCACCATTTCAAATAAAGAATGTTGGTATAGTTATGTTTATATACCTTGTATTTATAAAATTATGGTATTTACCATGAGTGTTTTGTTGAACTAAACAAATAATCGATAATCTGTATCTTATCAACGTTTTATTACCGCTAAATACTACCACATTCACTTAATTAAAATGTGTACTCTTCTAGGCGTCTGCCTATTTTTTCCCGGACACTAAATCTGTCACCAATTAGGTATGTTTCTTATACTTATTATATACGTTATGTGTATATAAAAGTAACAGTGGATTTTACATTGCAGTCCCCCATCGTCGCTGTAATATTTTTTTCTTATTTTTCTTCTTTTTTTTTTTGAACGACGTGCATGAAAAATCGTCTCCGATATTACGCAACAAACATTTTCACTTATATAATACGTACATGCGCGCAGACATCATCGACTCGTCGTGCGGTCGCATTCGACTCGCGGCATTGTTGTACAGTGCATGAGAAATTCTCAAGGGAATTACTTAACTACCTACTAAAAAGAACTTTTGGGATTAGTTTTTATGACCTATAAAATATTGACTGACCGCACACACACACACAATTTAACAACCATCATATTCGTATTATGTAATTTTGTGTTATTACTTATTGAAAGATATACATTGTATTGTTGAGTTTGTTGTCCGAGGTGCCGATCTTAATTTAAAAATATAAATACGGAAATTTTCGTTGCTAATCACAAAAACGTGACTACAAATAAGAGATATTTTCGGCTCTTGATACAATTGTTCGTTATTGCCATTAGCTAAAAATAAAGGTATACGTGGTCTTTGGACATCAGATGCATGATATTGGTGTTACAATGACTACCATGGTGTTTTTTTTGTTTTTCCGTTGATACTATTTTGAATTAGTAAAACAGCTTTTTAGTTTGTACCTACGTACTTCATTGTTAGCTCTTTAAGATATAAATAATTAAACTTATATACAATGAGTATATGTTTTTTTTTGAATTTCTTAATAGTATTTTAAGAAAATAAATCCCGAGTTGTTTCCCATTTTTAAGGATAAACTACCTACATTCAACAATTGAAATATTGAATAAATCTCTATTCGAACCACTTGACAGGTTTTTTTTTAATGTTCTGGTTTTCACTATTCTACACAAATATTTTTATGGTTTTAATTTTGCTTTTTTATAATTAACGTAAATATTAGACTACAATAGTCTATAATTTATTTGTTTGAAACCATTTAAGTAGTAAAATCTGATTATAACTAAAATAACATTAAATAAATATACATATTGGTACATAATTAAAATCTTCTAAGTAATCAATTCATTAATTTATGACAAAATATCAAAATATATATTATATAATTTATTTGTTATTATTTATATTATAGGAAGAACTCGATTTAACTGCTACTAATAAAGCATCTATGTTAGAACTCCCAGAAGAAAAGAAATGGCAAATTTACTGTAGTAAAAAAAAGATATTAGAGGTAAAAATATACATTTAAAATTTTGTTGATAACATTAACTTAATAATTAACATTATTAATGATTTTAGGATCAAGAAAATACAACAGATTTATCACAATCTCCTGAAAACTACATTGAACGTATACAATCGTTGAATGGAGATGAGCAGGAGAACACCAAGTTATTTGATTCCTTAAAGACTGCTCTGCGTACTCAACCTCATAGCTTTGTACTGAGATTTGTCCAAGCTGATGGGTTAGTAACTCTGTTAGAAGTTTTGTCATCTATGAACTATGATACTCAACAAGGAGCAATGCACACATCAATTATTGGCTGTATCAAAGCCCTTATGAATAACTCTGTGAGTTTATTTATATGTCTTTTTATTTTAAAATGTAAACTATATACTTAATTGGAATTATTATATGTTAAATATAATTAAATAGTAAAATAAGGTATTATAAGTTTTTAATATTTTTGATTGCTTCAATAGCTTGATTTTTTTATTTAAATCCATATTCATATATTGTTCTAATTTGTATGTTTTAATTGCATTTATCATATAGTTATTCAAGTGTAAATATATAAAATTTTAACAAATAGTAATATAAAAATAATTTAAAAAAAAAAAATGATAATGTAATTTATTATCGTAAAGTAGCAAAACTTAAAAAAAAAACTATTAAGCCTATTAAACTATTAAACTTGGGGCTATAGTTCAACATTTTTTTTTTACATTTTAAAGTTTATCATTAAAAAAAAAAAATTTGTATTACTTTATTATGTTTATGATTGGCAGCCTTCTCTAAATTGATAGTCATATTATGACTAATTTATTATTTCATTAAATGATTAGTTTTTTCCTAATTTTACATACTTTTGTTATAAATAAACTATCTTTTTTACCTAAAGAAATTTTAAATTTTCAAAATTAGTTACACTCTTGATTCATTGAGTTGTAAAACATTTAAATTATGTTTTAAAATGTCCCTAGGTTATAATAAAAGAATCATTTTAAACATAAAAATAATATGTATTATTCTTATTTATAAAATATTGATGTTAATCCAGTAGATTGTAGTTGTACATTATGTAAAAAATAAATATTTGCATATTTATACACATTCTTAATAGATTAATTCTATAATTTTAGACTGGAAGATCTCATGTACTAGCACATCCATCAGCTATTAGTACTATTGCTCGCAGTTTACTCACTGAAAATCCCCGTACCAAAGTTGCTGTATTAGAAATTCTTGGTGCTTCCTGCTTAGTTCCAGGAGGCCATAAGAAAGTTCTTGATGCAATGACAGACTATAGGGAATTCGCTCATGAACGAGCCAGATTCCAAGGCATTATTAATGATTTGGATAGAAATACTGGCGTGTATAGAGATGATTTGACAGTTAAAACTGCTATTATGTCATTTGTAAATGCTGTTTTAAGTTATGGACCAGGACAAGAAAGCTTAGAATTCAGATTGCATTTGAGATATGAATTTTTACAATTAGGACTCAAGAATATTATTATTAAGTTAAGAGAACATGAGAATCAGACATTAGACAGACATATGGATTTCTTTGATATGGTTCGCAATGAAGATGAAAATGAATTAGCAAGGAAATTTGAACAGGTAGTATATCTATTGTAAACTTAATAAGTAACATGTTTAATGTATGTTTTATTTGCTAATAATCATAGGAGCAAGTAGATACTCAAAGCGCTACTTCTATGTTCGATTTACTACGCAGAAAATTGAGTCATTCTCCAGCATATCCTCACTTCCTTTCACTTTTTCAGCATTTTTTGTTATTGCCTCGTAAGTGATGGATTAATAATAATTTATTATTTTATTAAAATATTATTTCTATTGATATTGTAGTTGAGTATGGAAGCCTACCACAACATTGGCTTTTATTTGATCGAATTGTACAACAAATAACACTTCAAACGGATGCTGGTGCTGATAATGATGTATCACCAATTAATATAAATGTTAAAGAAATTATTCAACTGTAAGTAACTAAATAGTGAAAAAAAGTGGTTTTTTTTTTTTTTTTTATGGATTTATGCATAATTATTTTGTTGCAGTTTGGCCAAAGAAGAAGAACTTGTTGAAGCAAAAAATAAAGCTGAAGAGCTTGAAAAAGAAAATACTAATATTACTGCTTCACTTGCTAAAAAAGAACAAGAACTAGACTTAAGAAATCAAGAAAAAGTAAATATAAATTGTATTTGAAACATTTTTTTTTATAAGATGTAATTGTGATAAAAATATAAATTAGGAAGTTAATTCCCAGTAATGGTAAAAAAATTAATTCTTGAATTCCGACTAACAAAAATATTGATTTTGCTATTCCTATAATTAGTCTAAATGATTAAAAAAGAAATAACTTGGTTTAGTTATTAAGCTAGATTCAACTAAGTATGTTTATGAATTTTGTGTATTCTTTAGGAAGATATGGAAGCTAGTATTTTAAGAATTAAAGAACGTTTGGAAAAAGAAATATCTATTCACTTGGAAACTAAACAAAAGATATCTGAACTTGAAGATACTTCAAGTGAATTACAGCATAGGATAGCTTATGAGCAAGGGGAGAGGAGAAAGCTAGAAGCAATGCTTAATAATGGAAGTTTACCAGATGATGCTAAAGTTAATTTTAGCCCACCTCCTATGCCTATTCCACCCCCACCACCACCTCAATTAATAATTAAAAGTAATGGTCCTGCTCCACCCCCAGCACCACCACTACAAATCCCTCCATTAAATCTTCCACCTCCGCCTGGTTGTCTCCCTCAATTAGTCGTCAGACAAAGATCTGTAGAAATTCCAAAACCATCTGCTCCTCTAAAATCCTTTAATTGGGCTAAGTTACCAGAAACTAAAGTGGCTGGAACTATATGGGCTGATATTGACGAAGGAAAAATGTATTCATCTATTGACCTTGAAGCAGTTGATAAACTATTTTGTGCATATCAGAATCAAAAACCGACGAATGGCACAACAGTTGCTGTAAGTATAATGTTAACTAATAAAAAAATAAAAAAAAAAAGTAGCTATATTAATAAATTAACTTATTTTTATAGAATGAAGGATCATCTGAAGATCTGAGAAAGACTGGTAATAATAAATCCAAAGTATTATCTGTTATTGATGGTCGCCGAGCTCAAAATTGTACTATATTATTGTCCAAATTGAAAATGTCTGATGAAGAAATCGCTAGAGTAATAATGGATATGGATACTAAAGACATTTTACCATTAGACATGGTTGAACAACTTTTAAAATTCACTCCCGGTCCAGATGAAGCAGCTTTATTAGAAGAACATAGTTTTGATTTAGACAGTCTTGCCAGAGCTGACAGATTTTTATACGAAATTTCCAAGTTCGTAATAAAATATATTATATTGTATACATTAAGATGATTAACAGTTATTTACTTTTGTTTCGTATTTAAAGCACCCATTTTGTATTCCTAACAAATAGATTCTTGATAAGCCATAAAAAAATACTCAATTACTTTAATGTACTTAAAACTAGTATACCACAAAACTCAAAGTAAAATTATAGACCTCAATTAAATTTTTTTATATTTTTAATGTAATGAAGACGGTGTTGCAATCTACTAAATGATAAAATAATTTCAGTTTCATATATTAAACTAATAAAAAAAAAATAAAAATAGATAGTGTCATCATTGTATGGCTTCTCTTTTTAAAAAATAATCTTAATTTACATTTGCTTATTTTTTTAAAAAATAACAAATAATAATTATCTTAAAAAGTTTGAAAAAAATATTTTTGTGTAATTCTTATTTGGTTGTAGATAATAATTTTCCCACCAAAAAATATTCTTATACATAAGCTGATAATCTTCGTTTGTGATACTGATTGCATTTTAATAATATTTATGTAGTTATATACATATGTAATTGTTACCAATCATTAATTGTTGATCATCAATGCTTTGAAAAAATAATTGTTATTTTTTCAAGTTGAAGAAAAGTGAAAAAGAAAATACTAACTAAGGGATTTCTTATAAATTTTAATATATTATTTACAACTTTAAAACTAATAGTAAATATTTTAATGATTTCTAAGCCAGTAATATGAAAAAAAAAAAAAAAATTACACCTTATTTATGTTTTAAAAATATGTACCTATTCGGTATATCATAATTCATAATACAGTCAAATATTTTGATTAATTTTATTTTTAAATGTTTATCTCAAATTATTCTTTGTTTTTTCTGAAGCTCACTAATTATTACACACACATAAAACTTAAATTTGCTTGTTCGTATTCTTTCATAAATTGAATATAATATCACACAATATGTTTTTTTTATTTCCTTTAGAATTGCACATTACGACCAACGTCTTCGTAGTTTAGTTTATAAAAAGAAATTTATTACTTGGACCGGAGAAGTTGAAGGCAGAACAAAAATTGTTATGGAGGCTTCACGTGAAGTAGCTCGTTCTCGACGTTTAAGAAAATTATTAGAATTAGTATTAGCACTTGGAAACTATATGAACAAAGGAGCAAGAGGAAATGCATGGGGTTTCCGTTTATCATCTCTAAACAGACTTACTGACACTAAGTCAAGTTCTGTTAGAGGTATAACGTTATTGCATTACATTGTTGATATGGCTGATAAGAAGGTAGTGTATAAACATTTTGTAATATGATAGGATCATAATATTATTATCACAGAATACATTTATTATTAAAAATTGCTTATTTTATGTAATTATATTTTAATGACAGCAATTCTAGTTAGTTATTCATTTACTTATTTTAATAGTTCAAAGACATTTTATTATTGGAAGAAGACTTACCTCATGTAAGAGGGGCCTCAAAAGTAAGTTTGGCTGAACTTGAAAAAGACATGTCACAATTAAGAAATAATTTGAAAGAAGTTGAACGAGAAATTGAATTCCAAAGGGTACAACCTGCTGTACCGGGTGATATGTTCCTACCAGTAATGAAAGAATTTTTAACTACTGCTACCTGCAGATTTTCTGAGTTAGAAGACTTATTTCAAGATATGAAAACTAGAGTTAGTACCTATTAAAATTTTTATCATAGTTACATTTTTGGTCAATTGCATTAAAATATTTTGTTTTACAGTTTGATAGAGCAGTCAGATTATTTGGAGAAGATAATTCTACGATTCAACCTGATGATTTCTTTGCAATTTTTGATTCTTTCTTAACAGCTCTTTATGAAGCACGTCAAGATAACTCCACTGTTAAAAAAAGACGTGAAGAAGAAGAAAAAAGGATAAGACAAGAAGTGGAGGTTTGTGTTGTATTAATAAAGACCTAGGGGTTACATTATATATTAAGAATGTAAAATTAATACAAACTTTATTTTATAGTTAAAGAAATTAACTCTTGATCGGAAAAACTGTAAAGAGGGTGCTAGTATTTTGTCTAATGGATCTAGTAGTCGTCAAGTTTCTATAAATGGTAAATCTGGTGACAAGGCAGAATTTGACGATCTTATATCAGCTTTAAGAACAGGAGATGTTTTTAGTGAAGATAGTATGGCAAAAATTAAACGCAGTAGAAAATCCAGACATTCACCTCCAGCTAGGGAACACAGCAGGGACAGAGTATTAAACGTTACTCGAAAAAAATAAATTAATTTAAATTTAAATAATGTTTTTTTATGTATTTATTGTTTATTTGATTATATTAAAGATGATTAACTAGTAGTTTTTGCATTTTGTTCTACTTTCTGTGATATACATTATGTCGTGTCCAAAAATGTTCTTATGACTACGAGTTCAACCTATTTGGCCTGCAAATACTCTTCTTCATCTTGTATAATTTTTCTTTTATATTATGTTTTCTTTAAAACTAAGTTATTTATCTGTAAATTGTAAATTATAATAATGGTAATATCATATATATATATATATATTAGAATGAACAAAATATGTAAATCACTTTTAGAAATACTTTATAGATTTTTATATAGCATAAATTTTAATTACACTTGTTTATTATATTATTTTAATAACGGACAATTTGCATTTTTCAGTGCAATCAAAAATTGAAGTTGATGTTTTTTTTATACTTTGAAAATTAAATAATAGAATAAAAGATTTTCATTTAATTTTTAACCAATTGTTACTAAATTTATTTACTGGTGTTATTGTAAATATGCAATAATTGTTTATATTTTTGTTGAAATGTACTATGATACTTTGTATAAATAACTGTACAAGTATAATTTTGAACATAACATTTTTTAATGAAACTAGATATGTTAATGTGTTTTTAAACGTATGTCTTATCAATTTGATTGTTTATTTAAATTAAATTAAAATGTTTTTATAAAATATACATTAATTATTATTATGCCGTGTAAAGTGGTGTTATAAATTATGTGATATAAAATTATTTTCAAATTACAGAAATTGTAATAATAAATGGCCAAAGATGAACAGTAGTTTATTTTTCTAGAATTGAAATAATTTTTTGCTAAATTTTGATTTTTAAAAAAAAAAAAATTATTTCTTATACATAATTATTATAAATATTAGCTTATAAAAATTGATAATTTTTTGGCATTTAAAATAAATCTCAGTATAATCAATTAAAATAATAGGCATTACTAAGTATCTAATACAATAAAGATTTTTCATAAATTACTAAGAAAAATTTTAAAAAATCTCATAATGCTAATTTACTTTATTTTTGAGAAAATATGCTACTTTTTTGTTGTTCATACTCAAATTTTTAACTTTTATCCAATAGGCACTTTTAATGCAATAAATATAATAATTTATTATTAATAAACAATTGGTTAGGTTTTTTTTTTATCTTTAAAACTTTTACATGAATATATGTTCTTACATAAACCATAGATCTATGATACATAATTTTACTTTAAAAAAAAATATTTTAACACAAAAGATAAAACTAAGGCAAAGACTGATAACAATTTGTGGAACTATAGAAAAAAGAAATTGATAATTGTATACAATTATTGTAATTAGTTGTTACAAATAACAAAATCAAAAAAATTATACACTTGCTATAAAAGTATAAACCATTAATAATTTCAAATATCTTATACAACACAGTCGATTAGTTAAAATATAATCTAATCATTCATTAAAACGATAGTTTTTATGTAACCCTGCATAAATATTTAATAATCAGTACTGTCGAAATATACTAAAGTTTGCTTTACAAACTGTTAACTATTAAATAATTATTCACTTTCTTTTATGTAATCATAAGCAATATAGTTGTGAATTAAAATTTTGAATTATGAATTTCAAAGTAATGTATTATTGTGCAATATTATGTTTACTGGTGTTTAACTATTTTTGCCGTAGGTACCTATCTAAAGAAGTTATTTCATATAATAAAATTATGTATTGTTATAAAAATTTTGGTTAAAAAAAACTAACATTAATATTTATATTATGATGTTTACAGAAAATTAAATAAACTATAGTCACAGTAAAAATATAAATTTTTAATACCTATTAATAATTATTCTTTACTTTGTGTTTTTGATATAATTTACTTAGTATTAATATGACGTTAACATTTTTTTTTTAATAGAAATATGATTGACTTGACATTGATTTTCAAATTCCCACGATACCACATTACTACTATCATAATTATGAGCAATTATAAATAAAACTACTAATGTTTAATATTATGTTAAAATAAAAATAGTAATTGTGTAATTTATAACACATAGTATGATTAGGCTAAATAAGTATATCATAAACCCTTACTTCAAATTATCTTCAATTATAAAATTATATTTTTGGAGTTGAGTAGGGCAGAATATAAAAGTAAAAACATAATGACCTTAATAGAATTTTTTTCTATCAATTAAAGTTTTACAAACTTTTTGTTTCAATCATTATTTCCAACCAAACTTATTTATTATTACACGATAAAAAATACATAGGTAGGTACTTGTAAGATACTAAAAGATTATTCTCATTTACTGGAATTATTATACGTCTATAAGACTATAAATATTTTATTTTATTTTTTACATAGAAATATTGTAATATTAATTGTATAAGAATATTTCTAATGATTGTATTTTATCAGGTATTGTCATTTGTCGTATCGGGAACAGCGTATTTCGGTGGTCACTATTTTTCTTTGGACATTCACACATCACACATACGCTTTTAAGGGGTTTGAACTAGGCAATTTAAATGAATAATTATAAAAATTAAAATTTTAAGTTGTACATTTAATATATTTTACTAATTGAAGTATGGATTCTAGCGGAACGATTTTTATATCTATGTATATTATGCATTTATGCAACTATTCAGAACGCACAAAATGTGTGTGCTAAGTAAATATTTTTAATGTTATAATATAATATTTTGCAATACTACTTAAAGGTTAGGTTAATTCATAAAAAAATAAAAAAGTATTTGAAATATTATTAAAAACCAGTTTAAAATCCACTAAAAGAAATATGTATTGAATATTTCAACTTGAAATGCAATTTACTAGTATAACCTTAATTTAAAGATAAGAATGGATTACATTGTACATTTTCAGCATTATTTTGGAGTATAAGCAATAATAAAATTAATCTTAAACTAATAGAACACAAAGTGTTAAAACAATTTACTCTATGTTGTCAATTCAACTACCGGTACTATATGGTAATGAATAAAATATAGGTAATTTAATATCTTAACACCGTTGCCCACTAGCCAACTATTTTTTTATGGTTGATATAATTAGATTATGCAGTTTATTTAACAAATAAATATTTATTAACGTGGTTTGGAGTTGATCGACTACTTTATTTTTATGTATGTGCTATGTTATTCATGTGAACTGGCTATTTAAGACTTCATCGATGTACATTAGGTACAAGTCCACCAAAATGCGTGTCACCCATAATGAAAATATTAAGTAAGGGCCTTGGTAAAAACACATAAATATTATTCACATGCTCATTGTAGAAATAGACGGATATTCGTGTATGCTTCTAAAACTCTATAATTTTAGCTTACAATATGATAAGAAATTTATTGTCTATTTCAAGCAATGTTTAATTGGAAATTATAGATACAGACATTATTATTATTTTATAAAATATGTTTATTGTTTATATGATAACATTGATTATATAATGCATTAGCCATTTGAATTATATAATCCATTAATATCGCGTTTTTATCTGATTGTGAAATGAATAATGTTTGTATTTATCATACAAAATAGAATTGCAATTATTTCTCATAACGTAGCTAAAAAATATAGAATATGGATGACATTTCGCAAAATGTATGTATCTTCAAACTATATATATACATAACAGGAACTAACTTATCTTCAACTTTACAACCAGGGCCGGATTTACGCCAAATTTTTGGGAGCGGTAAATTTTATAAGAAATGAAAAAAAAAAAATCATATACATATTTTACGCATTTATGTAACTGCATAATTTTCAATATACATATTTAAAAACATAGAAGTAAATCCATGAATTTGAGAAATAAATACTACTTTTTTTTTCTTGGGGTTGGGGCGGCATATTTAAAAGGACCTAGAGCGGCACTTGTTCTAAATCCAGCACTGTTGACAACTCGTTCATGCACAACGTATAGACTATTAATTGATAATTGATATTGTAATAAATATCAAGCAAATAGGTAGCAAATATAATACTTTCCAGACTATTCAGTCTTTTAATATGTTTTAAGACTAGTTTAAAATGTTATTATCGAAAAATTAATTTATAAATTTGTTTAAATAAATAATAATAATATTAATAATATACTTACTATTAAAACAACTGATTTTAATCTAAAAAAGTAAAAATTAAAAAAAAAAATTATATATTTTTTAGTTGGCAATAATAATAAAACTATCAAATAAATTAAATTATGGAAAACGAAATTCGTCTTTATTTTCTAAATTGTATCATTACTTAATATTTCGAAGTATAAAACATTATGATAAGTAGATGACACTAAATAAAATATACTGTTTAGGTATCCATTTCGTAAAATTCAATCCACATCGTATAATCACGCGATAAGTAGAAACCGCGGTTCCATTTCGTGCAAGTATAAAAAATCAAAAAACTATTGTTAATCCGATATAATATTATCAGTGTGGTGTATAGGAATGTATTGCAACAGTAGTGCTTAATACATATTTTAATAGGTATAGATAGGATTTACAACGTACTCGTTCAAGTCGCATACGACGTATTGACGTGTAAGTTGTATGAGTGTACAATAGTTTATTTATGCATAAAATATGTATAATTAGTATACTCGTTTTCACCAAACAAATTATATTTCAAATGATTATGAGTGATTAAAACATTAGTATCCGTAATTTTTATGTCAGTAGTTTAGCATCAATACAATATAAATCTAAAATGTAGTATTATAGCTTTAAATATAAAATGTCCTATTCAGAATATATTAAACATATTACAATTTTTTTCACCGTAAAACATTCTCCTATAATAAACGGTACTAAAAATGAATATGAAAGTACACATGAGATCAAAAAAAAAAAAAAGGACAAAAATCAAAACGAAGTAGAAAATTACAATAATATGCTATAGTCAGTATCTATTTACTATGGGTATATGAAAAAAAGGATGTACGGGATGGGTAATTTATTGTAACAATCATAGTTAAGATAATATTCTTACTGTCTAAAATGCGCAATAAAATGTAGTTTTTCAAGCTAAGAAAAATTGATTTATACAAGAAAATGTAAAAAAAAGAAACAAAAAATTACGAATTATTGCACGTACGTATGGGTATAATAAATATAAATTTTAAATAACAACACACGATAAATTATCTTTACAAATGTATACAAATATTATAGACGGCGCGTATGTACATAAATTATCGCTAATAATAATTAAAATATACCTAATAATATGATAGATATAAACAAAAATAATCGTATTATCCAATATTTTTAAATAATAATGACAATAATAGCGAACAAACACGTCGATAAATACTATTTTATTATTATATTTACATGGTTTTCACTTATTATAAACCGATTATCGGATATTTATAAAAAAAAATAATATTATAATTCCGAAATCTGAAATAAATCTGGCAACCGTTATAAACAATCATTGTAATATTTGAGAATCCGTAATGCGATCAGACAAAGGCGTATTTTGGGATTCTTTTTTTGGAGAATATGAGATAGCCATAATATGATATAGATATTAGATACCACTCCTTACAACGCACACATGCACACATCGTCCATTGTTAGTAATACAATGGTTCAAGTCTCGCGTATTAAATTTACTTTTTGAATCTGAATTATTGGTTTAAAACAAATAGGTAGTTATTTACATTTTATATGTCATAGTTTATTATCCATAATCGGCATATCAGTCGTCTTATTATGTAAAATATTAAATGATAGCGTATTGCAATTGATTTGGAGAGAGTATTCGTTTTTAATTACCACTTGTAAATAAATATTCTGTTGCGATACTTCAATCGTACCAGAAATTTCCAAAAGCTTAAAACAGGTAGAGTAATATAAAAAAAAAGTCAAGATTAAGCCCGTCATCGTTCCCGAACCCCATCAATCGTATGTCATTGAATGTATAAACACGCTCTGGGCAACGAGAGCGTTACTGAAATGTCGAAGGATAGGAAAAAAATAAATAACAAAAAATAATCATCAGATTACGTGTACGCAAATATATGTGCACGATATATGTACAAAATTATTCCTTCTTACTAAACGTATTATAATAAAAGGGGCTTACATCGTAATATGACAACTGTTATAGGAGAGCATGATAAGCGGGCGGCAGAGGATAATAATTTTATTGACGTGTGTGTCGATTCTGTAAGGGACACTCGGGAACGACGACGGTGACAGTGATGTAAACGATTACGCAACAATATTAATTTAGAGAACGGATATTGTGAAGGCATTTGATTTTACTTTCGTCTCCTGGCGAAACAGATTAATCGTAAAATAATGTACAATTTAGCGTTTTATACTCGTTTCGTTGTTTTGAGATAAAAAAAAAAAATCAATCAAACAAAAGTTTTAAAATTATTACTACGCTATTGTCGATATTGTATGCCGAGAAACGAAGTGAAAATTGGACAAGAAGTTCCCGAAGACGCATGATACGGCAATATTTTGTTCACTGCAATGGCGCCAACGATATTATGGGCTTTCGGTGGCTGTTGGTTTGTAAGGGTTTGACGGGGGTAAGAAATGTATGCTGAAAACTGCGCGGGCGGTAAGCGGTTATACCCTCAGATTATATCATTTTCGTATGTGTGCGCCACCGGTTCGTTGTGAATTCGCAGCAATTACTTCGTCGCCGACGATCAATCGAAATATTATTGTATCGTCCAACCGCCGAACGACTTTGGAATTATTTAAAAACATAAACAAAAACGGCCAATGTCTGATTGCGCGTTCGTGACGATATCACATTGATCATAAATAATTTTTATTATACGAGCTAGTATACCGAATTGATTTTTAAATTTATTTCGAACTTACAACCTATTGGGCATTCATTTAGCAGTTGATCTACCGATACTCTTTAAGGATTAATAGTTTACCGACCAGGTTTTCTTTGATTCAATAGTATGTGATCTACCGGGTTTAGTTTAAATTTAGGTAAACACACGGATAACTAATAAAAGTACCGAATAGTCGTTTTTCAGCAGTATATTAGTATAATATGCATCAATACTCATCATCTGCCAATAACGGAAAAGTGAACTGGTCAAATATACACAAAGATGTCGTAATAATATTATCATGTCTCAGAGTTTACAGCAACTATTCTCGTTCCGGGCGCGTCGTGTGATTAGTAGTGTGCTAAAAATGAAAACGTCGCGAAGAATGCGCGCGCAAGTATAGTATAGCGGCTGATCACTAACAAAACAGAACGACTATTTATTTGTTTTTTCATAATTTTTTTTTTTTTTTATCAGACGTCAGAACAGTTTAACCTTTCTATTTTAGGGATTCCCCTCTTATACGATTTATTATCCACGAGAATACAACACGACCAATCGTAAATCATCAAACACGAGTTTGCGTTGTGTATTTTCATATAAAATAAACTAAAACGAGCGGATAACACATTTGATCGCATGAAAAAAAAAAAAAAAACCATTAATATTTTGTTTTTTACTTTTTTTCACGCGCAATTAGGCACGTGTAAGTGTACACCGTGAAAACTTTGTAGGTCACCGTCGTCGTGATACCAGCCAGTACCGGACGTCCGGTACACACCGCGGTTAGGTCAACCGCTAATCGAATGCCCTGCGACCTACGAACTGTTATTGCGCTTCGGCATATTATTATTATTATTATTATTATTATCCGCATTAAACGCGACTACTCTAAATTTTAATGTTTATTTAATAATAACGTACACGATAATAATAATGTATGATACAATAATGTATAATTAATATTATAATAGGTTTTGCGGTGAACACGACGGCGGCTAGAACAGCGACGACGACGTGTCGGAAGACGTGACCATTATGTCGGAGCCGACCGCCTGTTGCTGATGGTGGTTCACGCCTCTCACGTTGTTGGCGTTGGCATCGCAGTCGGCCAGCACCTGGCCGCCGCCGGACACCATGGCCACGTCGGCGGCCGCCGCAGCCGCCGCGGCCACGGCCACCGCGGTGGCTGCGTTCCGGCTCCGGAACCCGCCGCCGTTGTTGTTGACCAACATGAGCGCGTCCGCCGACAGGCTGAGTATCTTGGCGCTGTGTTCCTGCGCCTTGGCCCTGAGGCACGCGATACTGTTGTTCCGGAACTCTTCCGAGTCTTGCGCCCGGTTGGCGGCCAGCTGCATGACGGCCGCGTGATGCTGCTCCATTTGCGACTGTATCTCTTGCTGGATCCGCCGGTGAGCTTCGGCGTTGGCCGCGCACTGTTGCTGCTGCTGTTGTTGCTGCTGTTGTTGCTGCTGCTGCTGCTGCTGTTGTTGCTGTTGTTGTTGTTGTTGCTGTCGGTCCTGCGCGACTGCAGCGTCTTGTTGTTGTTGCTGCTGCTGTTGGTGCCGCTGCGGCGACATGTCGGTCGCCATCTCCGGACTGGTCCTGGCCGGCCTCTTGCAGGGGTGGTTTTCCTCGTCGTCATCTTCGTCGTCCTCGTCGTCCTCCTCGTCTTCCTCCTTGTCGCTTTTTTGACTGGCACCGCTACACACGGTGTTGTCGTCTTTCAACTGGTCTGCTGCCTCGATCGACTTGCGGTGCATGCCTAAAACATTCAAGATAATAAATTTATTTTTAAATTTGTAAATGGTGGGAGAGATGTGAGTGGGAGAAGGCTATTTATTCTATTATTATGATGTCAGAAATAAATATTTGAAAATTTAACTTAAAAATGTATTGCGTTCTCTATGACGCGTGCAGGTTCGTCACGTGTCTGTGTATATTATTTACAGTAACTTCATTGGAGCGCGAATTTCTTTTGTTTTTCTTATAATAAATCTAACGTTACCTAAAAGTCAAACCGTTTTGTTGTGTACTAAAACTGATATTGGATTAGTTCATAGTTGAATTAGATAAAAAAAAAAGAAATTTTCCGTTTTTAATAAAAGTAATTTCCTAATTTTAAATACATTCATAAATACTTATTATAAAACTGTTAAAATTCACTATTTATGTCATAATAAGTATTATTTATAGGTGTAACAGATTAATGAAATTTAAACATTTAAATTGAATTTAATAAAATTTAATTGTTAAACAAACATATATGTATAAATAGTAATTGGCTTAGATTAGAATATGTTTAAACAATTTTTATGAAGTATCAAAAAAAAAAAAACATTAAATATTTAACTATCAAAGAATAAGCAATTTGTTATTTTCTATTTATTAACAACTTTTATTGATACGTCGTCGAGTTTTATGTTACAACGAGACCAACCATTTTAAAAGGGGAAAAAGATATCAATGCATTATAAATACGTATTCTCTGTGTACAAGTATACATTATATTTTGGTATTTAGAGGTTTTTGTTTTTTAAATTTGAACATTGGTAGAGATATAATAGAATTTGCATGTTTAATGGAGTGGTGATATGTTGATGAATTAATACAATAATATAATCGCACTTGAATTTAAAGGCGTGAAAGTAAAGTACATGCCATGAAGTAGAATTCATCGGCCATTACGTTGGTAAAACAATGGCACTGTGATGGGAAATGAATCCTTAACAATGGACATTGTGCTAATTCATGAAGCTCATTTCAGTGTTTCCGTAGCAACCAATTTCCCGAACGTTATAATGAGAATAATATAAAAGAGTGGGAGAAAAAGAGTGACGGAGACGTTATTACGGTAATAGGTACTTACCGAGCAACCAGGGCGCGACACATTCATTCTCCTTTGCACTTTTCAGAATAGTCTCCGGCAGTGGTAAAGAATGTCTGACCATAGCACCATAAAGTCCATATTCAGCCATAATTGTGCTTCTTCCCCAACACTTTTCGGTCTTTCGCCACTTGGCTCGTCGGTTCTGGAACCAGACCTGCGCGAAACAAAAACATTGTGGTTTATTGTATGTATACATAGGTTGAGTGTTGTCATCCCACAAGTTAACAATGGGGTACTTGATAAAAATAATGGAATTACAATGTGATGGGTACAGGAATATTTTGACTCTGCACAATATGAATAACGTATAGTGTATTTCTTCGGGGAACCAGAGAAACTCTCATTTTATTATTATTACTATAAATATAAAGTGTACTGACAAATATTTTAGTCAATAAAAATATACATGTACATATTGTATTCGTATAAATAAAATGTGATTTTATTATATTCAAATTTAAAATAACCACGTTATAATATTATACAAGACTATGGCATAAAATTAAGTGCCTATATGTCTAAAACTATTGGAAACCGTTTAATTCATTATAAAAATAAAACCGATTTAATATTTATATTTAAATTTATGTACGTCTAGCGATAAACGGAAATAAGTACAAACATTGATTATTATTTGTAATTAATTAATTATATAACAATATGTTTATCATATTGTTTTAGTGAATATATTAAACATATCCATTTGATTTGACTTCACATTTAATTCCATAATTTACCTTTAGACTACCTATTAGCTATTACTTAAATCACTTGTAAATGAGTAACTATAGATTATTATTAATTATTTATTATACGGCATTATTAAAGTATAATATTGTTCAAAATTGTAAACACCCTGCATAATATAACATATATCTACTCGAGGAGTGTTGAAGGGTTTTTTATTTAGCTTTCAATGAACAATGACGTATTGATAAACATGCATCGTTTAATTTAAAAAACGTTTTTGATTCCTTTTTTCTATCGTTTTATCTAAAATTAATATTTTACCCCACTATCATGAGTTACCATTGTATATAATGTATTGGTTGATTAAAAATTATTTTACTTGGAATAACTACTTATAACTGACAATGTAAACATTATTATCGCTTGCAACGATAATAATTATTTAAGTTCTTGCTATTAACTTTTTTTTTTTATTTTATAAATTATAATAGACTGGAAATGTGAACTGCATGGTTGTCATACACCAATACACGTGGTAAAACTAGGAAAGTACTGGATTGTCTGGATTTATACTATAATTTAACTATAAACGGTTAAAAACTTATATAATATCACGAATCATGATGAAATTGCAATACAAAAAAATACTTCATTCTATATAAGGTAAATTAAATAAAAATTACAGAAATAACGAAATAATTACCTATTGAATTTTATTTGCTTGAGTATAGATACTAACGGTAATTTTAACAATATATTATCATTTCGTGCAACTTAAATATGTTAAGCCCGATTGATATACCTACTAAAACGAGTTGACAAAAATCGAACTTCTTCCAAAATAATTGGCGGAAACATATAAATAAATGGAACTTGTGTACACGTGCACATAACACCGACGTATCGTCGTAGCTAGATGCTACGATAGTCGGGATTATTGTTCGTCCCGTTGCACTTAAAAACCGAAACGGATCATAGTATCATATAATATTATAATATATGCGCTCGCTTATTTTATTGATATTAATAATATAATACGACGACAGTCACTGCCACTGTCGACGTCACGTATAGCTCAGTTAGCCGTGTCGCGGATTAAATCAGCCGGTCGTTATATATAATAAACGTCACTGCGTGAAACGGCAATAATTTCCACGAATATCTACCCTTCCACCACTGATCCACTATAACCACCAGTGGCAAGTTATTAGAAATTCATTGGCGGCGGCAGAGCGATGGTTTTGATGGTTGGGGCTGTGGAAAGGGGGTGGAAGGATGCCGGAGAACTGCTGCTAATCGAAGCACACCCTGCGGAATTCGATTTTATACTATCATCGTCGTGTGTTTTTCAGCAAAACCTCCCCGTCATCCTTAACTTATAACGCACACACACACATACACACACACAAATTTTTACGTATTTAATATAAAATATCTATTATGTGTATGTGTGTCTAGATGGGGTATACGATAATGCGCCGGGGGTAATCCGATTATGACGTTTCGTCGTCGAGTTAATTGAATCGGCGTGAAACGTACACGCAGTATTGGTGGGGATGTATATAGCCGTGAATGAATGGACTTTAGCGATGTCTTGAGCGGTGAGTAGAAGGGGGTTAATAATAAAGTGCAAATGGAAATATTTCAGAAAACTAATTATAATTTTTCGTCGTCAACGCGCATTCTTTTCTCTCTCCCCGAAACTTTCACTCCACTGGCAAACTGCGAAACGGTGACGGGTTCAAAGTATAATATATTATTTCTGGACAATGTTTAACTTATTATTATACGTATGTAGATTACATAGAGCGTCAATAATGTTATTGTCTACAGAAAGTCGTACAATAGTTTTATCGGTTACGAGTGGTTTGAACGTCGATTAAAATATAGATAAAATATATATTTATGTATGTTGCTATCAATGATTTAATAAATTAATTGTACTTAATGCTTACTAACTGAAAATGTTGATTATTTTATTTAACAAAATATTTAAAGTTTATTAGAAACTTAAAATGATGCTGTACAAATGCCGGCTATCATATATACGTATCTACTATAATATGTTATATAATTTTTGCGAATGTGTAATACAAATAAATTGTTCTCTATTATATAAATTGTATATTCTGTACTTAAAATGTAGAATATAGATGTATCATGCATCCGATAAGGTACAAAATCGGAATTCTATATGATGAAATGCTACATTTTTAGACATAAAATCATTATACGTTTGGTTACTATTGCCACTATTTTTTTTTATGTCGTGAAACATCTCGGCAAGGGTACTAATATAAATAATAATAAATATATATTTGAGTTTTTTGCAAACGTTGAGTATATACTTTTTTATGGACATCATTTATAAGTTAGAAATCATAAATTGTGAACATGAATTGGAAGCTTGGAAATGTTACTAAATGCATCATTGCCTGAAAATAATGGAAATTAACGTTATTTTGTAGTCAATATCGTATAAAGTTTAATGTAATCAGGTATATTGTTATTGATTAGTCATTAACAATAATTCTTTAATCTACGTCTTTGTCAGTAACATATACAATCTTTAAGTACCATACAGGTGGGATTTGATTAATATTTGATAGTTTATAATATGGCTGCAAAGAATAAATGAAAAATGCGTAACAATATTGTCGTTTTGTCATAATAATAGGTGTGATATTATCGAAACAGAAATAAAATATAGTAGAGACCATAATTGAAATTATAAACCGTGCATTATAAAGGTGTACAAACTGTGCGCGTGACTATACAAGGGGCGTAACGAGTGTTGGTCAAGGAAATCACAGCATAGAACTATAGAGGCGAAAAAAATATAATGATGACGATGATGATTATGACCATTGCCTATTATGATAGTGTAACAATAATGAAAACGATCAATAAATATATTAATACAAACTCATAATATAAAAATTATATTTTTTGTCATTAATAATTTCGGGACTGTATAATATGTTGTGAAAAGACAATATGTATCTATATAATATTATATTATACTCGTTTAATCGTTTTATATAGAACCTCTGTATGAAAATAAAATAAATGAGCGTATAGTTGTAAAAAATCATATTAAACATATAATTTGGAAGGAATCTGTATTGGATAACGTGTTTCTTCCAACATTGTGCAATGTTTATAATATATTTAATACTTAATATATATTATTACCTATTAATTCGTTTAGATTTATGTTAAATTTATACAATGAAATGAATCAATTTTATGAACGTTTTAGACATGAAAGAGATAATTTACAATAGCTTTTTGTATTTATAAATGTATGTTACTTATTAAAATTATTTACTTTTTTGTCTTTTAATGTAGCTAAAAAAGCGAATAAGGGGTAAAATAATATTTGTCTACAGTCTACTTTCGTGTTGTGTTTACCAATACGGCAATACGAGTTGTACAAGTACAACTCGGCCCATTTGAAACTGATGATATAGCAAATGTAATCCGACTGGTAGAACCGAACAATCATAAAATATATTATATGGTAAAAAAGTCCTACAGTGACCAAAACTTTTTTGTTACTAACTCTCCTACAATATTGTATTGTTTACCATATCGGCGTATAAAGTATAAACTAGTATAAAGTTTAATATACTTAATGCATCATGCATCATATTGCGTTATATGCATATTATTTTCTATACGTCTTGACTTTTACTGCGTATATAGAAAAACTTACATATTTTATAATAAAACGAATTTAAAATACCTACCCATAATAGTGTATACAATTTAAATGATTAATTTATTATTTATTATCAAACTAAAAAAAAAAACAAATACATTTGTTAAATTATCAGTGATTTTTGCTATTATTAAACAAAATTTTAATTTTGATTTTCTATTTATATTTTATTATCATTTCTATCAAAATAAATTATTTTTTTTTTTATAAATATGTAACAATTGTTATATTCTTAATTTAATATTCAAAAAATATATTTGTTTAAAGAAACGTAATTATAAAATATTTTGAATGTAATAAAGCAATAGGTAATTAACTATTTAATATTTATAAGTATCTTAAACCTATATATTATTATAAGTGGTATGGGTTGCGTCAGGATAGAGTGAAAAGGTATGGAACACATCTATAAATTTTTCAAATATTTATAAATAATCATCTATTTTCTAATTATTTGATATTCATAAACAGTAATTTTCAAAACACTGTGTTACCAAGCATGAAATAAAAAATATTAGTTACCGTTTGAATACATATGCGTATATATATTATGGTATTGTTTAAAAAGTTTGAAAACGGTTATCAGACTAACTATTTGGATTGATAATTGATAATACGAAATAATTAATAAAACAATCAAATATTTTATAGACCTAATAAATATGCAGAAGTGTTATCTATTAGTACTCTATTTAAGTATAAAGATATGTATCCAGTAATTAAAGTATTCTAAAACTTTCTTAATACATTTAATTTTAAAGATATTGTTGGCTTTTAATATTATTTTATTTAAAAAAAAAACAACCTTTTAAGAGATTATCAATTCATTTTATTTTTATTTCACCGCAAGTGAGCTTATCTCTGCTGTGATTAAACAAAAGGACTCTCAACCCTTGACGTAGACAACGACTATCGTCTGATGAAGTGATTTCTGTTTAAGGTAAAATGTGAGCGCGTGTTTCCACCCTCGAGGAATTTATTTGAAAGGTTTTTTGTTTTGTTCAAAAAAAAGGTTAAGAAATGCCAACGAAAGATTTTATTTTTGTCTCTATTCTTTGATAAACGCATAGAAGAATATAAATGGACATGCCTAAGCAATAAAATAATGATTAATACGATGAATGACATTCATTGGCTTTTATAATATATAAATAAATGTGAAAAAATGCATGTACTGGGAATTGGGATCTAGTAAGTAATGGTGTAATACTTATACCTAAAGTTAGGTACTTCATTATTTTTATTTACTATTAATATTATAAAAATAAATAATATAATTAGGGTTTTTTATTGAATCCATAACAGCAAATAAATTTTAATTATAATAAGTTTTTAGCTATTATTAAAATCTTCAATGTGGTATTAGCTTATACAAATTATACTAAAAAGTAATTCAGTTTGGGTATTTAAAATGAATGGTTTCCATTGTTTTTAGTTTAGTTTTTGCATATATAATTGAATTATGTATTTATTAAACTTACAATACCTAATAAGAATTATAAAACTTGACTTAATAAAATCGTAATAGATTCTGTATTACATTGTAATTATTATTTATTAATACTTGGCTAACAATAATAATATATAATTGTAGTTCAATCTAGTGTTAGGTATAACCCGAAATCATGTTTATAAAGTGCAAAATTAAGTCCTATAATAAATAGCATCGCCGTCCCCTATTTAAGGGCTTTAAATATCTTGATTATCTCTTCTATTTTCTCCCCTTATCAGATAAGTGACTCAAATGTTAATAGAATATCACGAATACAGCTGGCTTATGCATGTATTTAAAAATGCTATTTATCGTTATTTTTATTTTAAATCTCGAGCTAATGTTTGGCTGGACTTACAATCCTCGTAAATATTTGAACTATATACCTAGTACTGAATTTAATAATATGCAATTGTTTAGAAAACAAACTGGTCTTTGAGATAATTGCACTTCAAAAAATCTACGTACATCGTAAGGCATTTATAATTAGTTTTTCGTAAACTTTGGCGATAACTTACCTTTAGAGATAATGTAGGTATTGGATATACATCATAGTAGTGGTGGCCGAATGTCGAGTTGACCGTAGGGGTTAGGAGAAAACTATGACGACGATGACGTAGAAAACGGGGTCTTACACACACACTAACATTCATATAGTGCATATTATATACACATAACGCTATGTATGTATATTTATAGATACGTAAACGTTCATGTATATAGAAGAGGAATGCCAATACCGCGGCTCGCACATACCGTCCGACAGACCGGCCGTTTCTATAAGGGTCATTAATTTTGTTTGAGAACTCGGTAAGTGGAGGATTAACGAATTAGCGGGTGGCATTATGTGCGCCGGCACGGAAAAGGGCGTCCGCGAACGTAATTTATGGGCATCCGGGAAAAGTCAATTATCCGCTCGCCGAACACCGCGCGCGCACATTCTTGGGACGCCCGCCACTGCCCACGTCGTGTCGCCGCGCCCCGACGATATTATGTTCCGCCTGCGTACAGTCGGTGCTCGCCTATCCACCCGCAAAAGAAAAAGAAGGAGAACGAGGAGGGGTAGGACGATGACGACGAAAACGACGTGTAGTATAGTAGGAATGGAGTGAAACAGAAAGATAGATAGAAGGTGAGATAGAGAAAAATAGACGGAGAGAAGAGAGAGAGAGAAAGAAGGCGCGTGCGCGAGGAAAAAAGAGAGAAAAATAGTTCTTTTCGGTGGTGGTAACTACGACAAAGACCGATTTAATAAAACCGTTCACAGACTAACCAGCAGCTTCACGTATATATATTGTATATATACATATATATATATAAATATATGTAAGCTTTTTTCACTTCATGCCCACAGATTCTTTTTGTCGTCGTTGGCAGCATATGTTTTCTTTTTTTTCCACGTCCGTAAATGTCGCCTAGGTTTTTTTTTTCTTTTGTCCAATACGTGCCCTTTTACCTTATTTAAAACCAGACCGACAGAGATCGATTTTCTTACTTAAATAATTTATATGAGTTGTCGTTGAATAGTACCTACGCAATATACGTTATATACATATTATATATATGTGCATTAGGTACAGTTGCAGGGAACGTATTATCATGATACACATTTTAACTTTTTTTACGGGTGTCCAGTTAACTCATAAATATATATTTGGTAAAAAAAAAATTATTTAATGAAAAATGTGAACAGAGGTCTGTTTAATTTTTTTTCTAGTGGAGGGGGAAACTTGATTTTTCCTTCTACCATTTGTCAATATATTTGAGCCATAAAAAACGCAGATTTGTGATCTTTTCAAACATTTTAAAATGATCAAGGAATTTCCTTGATATAATAAAAAATCGATAAATCATATATTTCATGTAATATAACATCACATAAATTATAGATCCAGGGATGTGGCAGTAACCTTCATCACTTCTCCACAAATAAAATACGTATATGCCACTGAATGTGGAATAAGATACACAATAATTTTGTAAACAGCTGTACAGTCAAATATATTGACAAAAAACCGACTGTTAACATTGGATAAAGCAAATTAAAATGTAAGTACGTGTATAATTTTTAAATATCTTTCAATGCATTAACATTCCAGTAGCGACGTCTTTATCTTAACACCCTTCATTTATTTGTGGTATAGCTCTCGATGTCTATTAACAAGTGAATAACAAATGCAATTTAAAAGATTAATAATATGAATGGAATTAATGGTTTTTATTTTTGCGTAACAATAACTATAAACAATAGTTGAATGAGAATAAAAGGTATATACTATACAGTAAACACATAAAATCTGGTCACTTAAACAAGTATTGTTGAATGAGGATTATAATATGGATCGATAAAAGATAAAATAAACAACACAAATAGTTACAATAATAATAAGTAATATTTCACTTTAACTAAAACACTTGTCTAAGTATGAAAAATGAATTGTCTTCCAATAATATAAGTAATATACTTATTAGATGTACATGACGTACACATGTGTAGGCAACATTGTAATGTAATAAACAGAGTGAATTTGGTCATTGTTATATTATATAACTGACCTTATGATCCTGTTACAGAAACAAACGATCGCTTAACTTACATTTACAATAACAAGTTTATATGAAAAATATACAATATGATATAATTTTATTAAATATTATATTAATTTTATTTTCAACAAATTTTTTTATAGGGCTCCTGTATCATTTTTAGGCACTAGGTGTTCTAATTAAGAACAATAATGTAATTGTATATTGGAACCAATGGAACCTTATTTTTATACAACTGAATAATATATTAAAATGTTCTTATAGGTGTCTATAATGTGTGTATGTGACTGTAGTAGTAGTATACTGTATAATTGTATATTTAATAAGAAATAAAAAATAAACTACCTATGTCTATGTGGTAAAAATAGTATGTATACAATACTATTTTATATATAACGCATATATTATTGTATTATAATTATTAAACTTGTTATTTAATTTTAACCACGTTTGTATTTCATTATTATTAACGCGACAGCAATCAATCAGTTTATCAGCGTAGAACGCGGTGTTGAGTAATCGAGGTACAATATTATAGCAGGCTGAAATCCAAGTATCTATAACGATGAGCTGTAGTTGACCCGATTAGTTAACAATGTGCTTTGAACAGAGAAATCGACTCAGCAGGGGCTATGGGATATGTCTGCGAATCAATCTTTAGCAGGTATTTTAGAGGATTAGCCCTTAGTGTGATTAATTTGGAATCGATCGGGGCACTGAATAGCTCATATTGTACCTACAGGTTTCACAAACTGTAATTGCGGGAGTTATATGGACCATCGATACAAGATAATGTCAATTAAATACGAAGATTGGCCTATCCCTCTTGTGTGATGTTTAGACGTACAGAATGAAAAATTTACACATTAGGTATTTATGCATTGCTGTATTAAGATACTAATTTTAAAGTAAAATGTTTAAAAGCTTGGTAAACAATAATTTTTTGTTAATCTGGCACTCATGCCACTTAATTTAAATGTTAAAATATGCTCTGGTTTTAGATATTATATTAGTATAATAATTAAAAATTTCCATAGCCCATGGAAGGATGGGAAGAAACAATGATAAACATGGTAGGATAATCTGGTATCTATTTAATGACTAAGTTAATTTTTTTTTTTTTTTTGATTGAATTACCCAAGCAGAATCCATCACGATTAATAATATTAGTCGTGCAAATAATCGAAACCAAGTGAATTAAATTAGTAATTGTCTGTATTAATAATAATTATATTTTAACAACACTATTATAGTAATAAAATTTACAGTCAATATTATTAAAGCAAATTTTATTATTGCAATTGAACGTGGGATACATCAATAGTTGAAATTTATTCGGAAAATATCTGATTTTTTTTATTCTATATTAACATAGTTACATTGGTCAGTATTAAATATCTAGGCACGTAAAATGCTTACTACGCTGATAAGCACCGACCAATCACGTCGTACGATTTATATACACGTATGAAAAAAATGTGTTTAAATACTATAAAGCATATTATTTGATATAAAAAAAAAACAAACTAAACTGATCTATATTGTAGAAAAATAGAACAAATGGCTTACTAATTAAATGGTGAATATAAAAAAAAGTGTATAATTAAATAGTGTATATGATTGTTGGACATTTTAACAAGTCTTAAACCCATATATTTACCATTCTACCAGCATATATTATGTGTTTAATACAAAAATATTTTGTATACCTAAAAAACGTTCTAATTGTAATCTAACCAAACATCTTAACATTGTTAACCTATCTTCAAATGTATAATTTAAAATGTTACATTATCGGTCCTGTATCAGACATAAATATTTCAATGAATAAGTTTTTACTATCTACCGATTATTAATAAAATATTGCGATTTTAAATACTACATATAAATATATTATAGTAATACGTGATTTTTTTTATGTAATTGAAAACATAACTACCTACATAGAAGTAGAAAATATTTCTATATTTTTTCCAAAAATATATTTATTTATAATCCAGACAGTTCATTGTGATTATTAGTTATAATATTATTATTATTTATTATGTATTAGATGTTTTTATACTAATAAATTGTTAACATATACATATTAATAAAATAAATCCAGCAATATGTGTTTGCAAAATAACATATTTTTAAATTTTCTGAATTTTTAAAATATGTTATCTATTGTACATTACATTATCGATATAAATATAAATACATAAATTATAAGTGATACATTATATTTTATGGATTGATGTATTGCAGTGACAATGGAGTTTACCTATCAATATGGCGTGATGTTGAATGCTTTCGTGGAAATTGATGACTTGTAGGTATACGCGGACGTTGTCAAATTAAAGTTACCATCCACAATGTGAAACAAATAAGATAGAAAAACAAAAAAAGCACTAAAATGAACAAAAAAAAAAAAAAAAAACACGGATGGACGTGGAACAATGGAGAAAAATGAGAGTATCGGTGTGGAGGTAGTGGAAAGTGGTTGTTTTCGAGCAGGGGGTGTGAACCCAAGTCGAAAGAGAAAATTATGTAATATATACATATAATATATATTACGTATAAAAAGAAGAAAAAATAATAATAAATAAATAGTGGCGAAGAGAAGAGAGGCAGGAAAAAACGGGAGGAAGTTTATGGTATTAAACGTATAAACATGATAAACGGGTAGTTTAGATGCTCAGCGGTCCGTGGTTTGGCGTCTGTAATCGAATTATCTGTTGTCGAGGCGCATGTCCCGTCCACCACCACCGCCGCCGCCGCCGTCGTCGCCCGAAACTTTGTTAAGTCGATATGTGTGTGCCTCACAACCATTGGGGCCGACAAATTATTGATATTTATCGTCCGCGTTACACCCACAAGCACGTCGTTATAATAATAATATAACGTAGAATATAGCGAACCGTCGGTCGTGCGGGCTGTTGGTGAGGGTGTGCGTGGAGGCGAAGGTTGAACGTATACATGCAGACAGACTGAGAGATAGTGAGAGAGAAAGAGAGGAGTATAAAAAGAACGAAAAACAAACGTGAATTTATTGCCCGTGCGGGTTTTGATTTCGCAATATAATATACATAATAATAATAATATTATTAAATTATTCTACGTATACGTGTACAACTACAATACAGTGTGTAATTTCCACTCATGCCAACGACGTGGCTTTAATTAAATCTCGTATAGAATAAACTTCTCTTCCCCCCTCACTCCATTACGAGTATATACATGTAAACTGCTACTTGCTAGTATATAATACATAATATTTTATAATACGTGTATAAATTCTGCTGTGATATTTCTACCGCGACGTGGGCAACCCAATATCTATTTTAATATATGGTAGGTATTATATTATATTATTAAATAAAATGGAGTATTCAGTATTAAACATGAAAATATGATAATATTATACCATATTATACTCAATAATTATCACGTGAAAGTCTTAACAGTGGGCGTAACCTTTATGACTTTACTTAAAGGTTTCAGTTCATCAAAATAATTAATTAATCCACCAGTACTAACTTTTAATTCGAGCTTAGCTTTTTTTAAGGCATAAAAAACCCATATTATAGTACGTATGTTAAATTTAAATACTTTTCTTTACTTATACGTAGTCATTTTCTGATGATTAAACTTAATTCATATAATGATTATTTGTGAAGTAATAAAGTAAAATGATTTTATACTTATTATAAAACTGTATTTTATATTCTATTACGTAAATGAATATAATTTATATCAAAAATAAATTGAGTAAATTATTTTTAATATTTATTTCATTAGAATAATCGATTGAATAAATTTTTACTTTAAAATATAGTAATTATTGTTAAAACCAAAGAAGACCATCTGCAAGAAACCAATACAACAAATTATAAAATATGAATTCCAATTTTGGGTTTGTTTTTTAAAATAAATTAAATAAGGGTTTATCATAAAATTTTCCAAAAGTTTAGTTTTTGTAAAACATTGAACAAAGTAAAAATTAAAATGTTAACTAAATGATACGAGTTTAGATGATCAAATCATTGCAGACTTCGATAAATATCTATTACTTAAATCTCTTGTCTTATAAAGTAATCAATTAAATTGTTATCGTATTAAGTTTAATTTATAAAATTCTTTTATCATATATTTATTATTTATTACATTCTGCAGATTAAAAAAAAAAAAAAAAAATTATCTGCTATTGAAATGTTTATGATCTATTAATTCATACAATTTTCTGTATCTATAACCCATTTAAAGACTAATCTATTATACTCGCCGAAAAATGGTTAAAAATTCCAACAAAAACATCCTTATAAGCAATCATATAACGTAACAATAAAAAATCAAAATAGCATCGGAGAAGTTGTCAAGTCAAATGTTTTTATTCTTTTATACTTTGTATTTTATGTATGAAGTAATGATTAATGTTTTATTGTTGATCTTTTAAACGTCCGATTAATAAATTACTTACAATTTAAATAAAAACAGATGCATTGTGGGTTGAGATTTTATTTCCTAGCCTTTCAATTTTTAGATTAAAAATACACTGTTAAGTGTTAAAAATAGTTGAAGAAATTAGGACAACGTCCAAAATTCATTTATTTATCGTGTAAGACAAGCGCAAGTACGTAACATGATAATTTCACATTAATAATTGGATGGGTCATTTAAATTAATTTCAGAGTTCAGCACGTTATTTCTATATTTTAATTTAAATCAAGCGCATATGATCATATTTATAATGGATTTCCAATGACATTATGTAAAATTAGATTATTAAAAATAAAAATGAGATAAACATGTGCTAAGCAATATTATTTGTATTGTAACTGAACCACAATAACTATAATTTTTCAATAAAAACTGAATAAATGTTAAAAAAAAATAAATATATATCCTATTGCGACTTTACTTTTTTTTTTTAGTAATTTATTATAATATGATATTTGATCGAATTTAAGTACTAGATATACAAAATAATATTAAAAAAAAATATAACCACAATAGGATTTGTTTTTAGCACTTATTCTCAAGCCGTATTTCTGGTTAACTAAAGTAATTTTAATTTTAGATCAATGTTCGTTGTATTATTTTCAAAATTATAACAAAGACGAACAGTTCTTCTATAATATACTCCATTATACTTCATGCAAAAAAGTTTGGTAATGGAACTATACTATATCATTGTGTTCACCGCACGTACAAACATTCAAACACACAAACACACACATTAGAGCACATCACGATATAATGTAACAGTACGAGCCTCGTGTCTTTGCTGGTTCCGTTGTTGGGGTGAGTATTAACCCTTTTGGCGAGGGCAATAATTTCGTTTCACCAGCTGTTTAATGTGTGTAAATGTGTTTGCTACGAGGGTGTTTGCAATTTGTTACGACGTCCATGTGCGTGTGTATTTGCTACTAGTGAGTACCATATGTATATATATATTATATATATATATAAAAACAGAGAGATATAAGGTTTCCGGGCAAGGGTATATATTATGTATGTATATGTCTAAACAAAAAGACATATATTTTAAGACGGCGCACTACTCTGCTATATAAATACCTGAACGCATTCTCGGTCTTAAGGTCGGTCCAACAGTCACCGTTTTACAATAGCTATGATGTGAATTTATATAGTCTAAACGACAACGGTTATAAAATGCCACGTCAAATGATAATAAAGCATCAGTGAACGGTAAAACCGTATTCTTACTATTATTCAGTTTTCAAGCGTACATAGTATAATTGCACATTATAATATAATATAACTTTGGTGCCGTCAGTTGTAACAATAGTTTTGTAGACATATTTTTATAAAATAAGACATACATAATAGTAATTAGTTACCCATTAAAAATGATTATGATATATAAATAGATAAGCATGTTGCAAGAGATACAAATTTATAATAATATCATAAAATTGCGTCGGAAGCAAATAAAGTGTAAACGGTCAAAACCGCTTTGAAATAGTATTATCACGCGCAACACGCGTACTTAGCACGTATAAAATAAGTAATTATTATCTAATCACATAAATATATATTTTAAGTTTTAGCACTTATTTTAGTTGTGTTATTGATAATAGAATTCTATAATCAATGGTTGTAGCCTCGATGGCAAATACGTTTAGTAATAATATTCGTATTAAAGTCCATATTATTTTGTTCAATGGTCCCCTGAGTCGTATTCGCAATAATGGAAAACGATATTATTACGTTACTGTTATAGTATATACTCACAACATCCCTTCGCCACCATCAACCGTATTTGTAATAATATATATTATACAACGTTCTCTATATGTATACATTTTTATATATACAATTATATGTATATTATATATATATATATATATATATAAATTGACTGAGTATAGTGTGTTATCCCGACGGGTCAACACCGATGGCCCCTATCAGTAGTTATACATTTTTTTAACGATCGCCAGAGGGTTGAATAATTGTTAATTTTATTAACTTTTCCTCTCCCATGTATACCGTTTTCATTTGTTACGAACGATTTGTCTCAGTTGAATTAATTTTAGAACAAAAACACACATCGGAAACGCATCAGTGTAATGCTATTGCTGTTGGGGTGTGCGCTCACTCGTATTTCGAACAACAATTGCATTAGCTCGCGTTTACATGTCGGTCAAGTAAAACTCTAAACAACAAAATATAATATTTATTTCAAGTACTAAATTTTAAAATATCTGGAAATAAATTTTGAAGAATCTTATACATGCTAATGAGAATTACAATTAAAAGAACTATAAATTTGTATAAATAACTATATGATGTGTCTCTCAATGATAGTCACTGAATAGTAATTATTACTAATTTATTTTATTAAAATCTGATATAGATAATTATAACGTTATAATGCTAATTATAAGTTTTATCATAACACTTGATAAATAATGATTAACTGAAACTTTAATTTTTAATTTTGTTGAACTAAAATCTATAAAACCATTCATATTTTAAAAATATAAAAATACATTATTGTAAGAAGTGTAATAACTAATAAATTAATTAATCTTTTTTTTTAGGATAAAAATGACTAATATTATAGTTATAGGTTGACATTAGATAATCAAATATAAATAATAATAATTATTTAAAACAAGTGTTTATTATTTTATATTATTAATTGTAGAAATATGAAATATTCCACTAATACTTAAGCTATATTTCTCTATACATTATGAAGTTTTCATACATAGACATATTTTAAGAAATATATTTCAAATGTATCTATTGGAATAAATATATTTTAATTTTTTTTTTCTATACATTTTAATCTAGATTGATAATATGCTCATTCAAAATTATAAAAATGAATAAAGATTTTTTCCAAATAAAGAGATTTAAATTTTTTAAACATGCTATAGATAATTTTTTTATACAATTTTCAGAATTTTGAAAATGTATAAATTATTTTGTAGATAAATTTTTTTAGAATTTTAATAGTTCAGACAAAGGATTTTAATACAAAAAGGTACAGAATTCGTTCTTAAAATAATCAAAACTTTAAAAAAATACTAATGCATAATTTTTTTTATAACCATTTGTAATACAATTTTGAATTTTCTATATAATTATAAAGGAGTATTTAATAGAAAAGTTTTTTCTAGTTATTTATTCAAATAATGAAATTGAAACTTTTTGGTACTACGTTTATTGTTTTTACTATACATAATGACATTTTTTAAATATATTTTAGGTTAATGTCTTTATAGTTATTTAAATCATGAATTTATTTAGCTAGTAATATATTATATTAAATCATAGTAGGTATAATTATTATTATGTTATAATATATCATACACGATTTGTTTTTCATTAAAAACTAATTGAACTTACGCATACAAAAAATTAGAAAAACAAATGACCAATTATTATTAGCAATATAAATATTTATACATAATAAAATATTTTGAGTAATATAGATTGATGTCTATCAGACTCTATTTCTATGTATTAACTGTAAATGTTAGGCATAAAAAATGTACTCATTTATATTACCTGCTTACATAGACAACGTAATTAATACATCATGTAAAAATGGAAAAAAATATGAAAATTGAAAGAACATTTTGAATATTATATACGTATATTGCACGAGTGAAATATACAAAATAAATAATTTTATAAGATAAATATAATATTAGTATTTAATTCTACTCAATGATAATATCATAATATCGTCCACTACAAACGATTACTGTGCAAACGGTAATCTATAAATATTAATCTGTCATTAAGTGTGCTAAAAATAATATAATATTTTATGTATAAAAAATATATTGAACTTCGAAGAAAAGAAAGGTTAAACCCTACTATTTATCAACCGGTAACACCTAATGCGCTTGTGTATATGTTTTATTTTCATAGATTTTTTAAATTTTTTTATAGAGATTATTATACGTTTTTTATGATCATCACATAAGATTGTCGAACTGGTTAAGTATCTGAATGGAGTTGAGTGATCATAGTTTGTACAGGATTTTTGCCGTTTCAGAAATACATTATTCTTAGATAATATATTCGCGTTGTTTAACTAGGACAAAAAACTACACTCTCTGCAGTAGCGCGACAGTATTATTCGATAATAATACGAATATGTATACTCTATAAGTATTAGGTACATGATAATATCATGCATTCATGCATTACTTTATTAAATGACGGTTACACACCACATTGTTTCGTTTCCCTTCCTGGGTGGTTGTCGACATTTTCGAGGTGACAGCGGTGGGTTTCGCGAAACCCGCACGAAAAATACTCACGACCTCCAACCTCCGATTGCCAACGGCGGAAAGCGGATCGCACGCTCACACCGCGGTCGCCTTATTACTCGTGTCTCGTATAATAATAGGATACCGTATTTCGCTCAAACGCACAATATAATATTATATCTGTAAACCGGTGGCGTTTGGCATCGTTAGTGGTGGAGACGATGACGGCAAAAAGAGCATCACGACGCGTGTACGGAAAATATTATAATATGATATTATTATTATTATTGTAACAACAGCGTATATTATTATTATACTACAGCACGTACTCGGGAGAAACACGCTACGGCGTGGCATACGATTATGAAACGTTTTGTTATTATTATCCGTACCGCGCACACGACAAATTATGTGAAATATTTTTTATAATTTTTTTTTGTCTACCGATTACGATGACGACGACGACGACGACGAAAGTCCCGAGGCCGTGTTCGGCAACGTAACGAGAGCCGCGGCGATGCCCACCCGTCGAGAATTTCGAGCGTCGTGTGCGCGTGCTATCCGTATAAGCCCATCGGCTGACCGACCGACAGACAGACGGACGGGCCGACCGATCGAGTCGTCGTCGTTACACGGTACGATGGTTCGCGCGTAATAATTTGTAACAAACCCGCGTGCGGTATTTTATTCGCAATTATATCGGACCCCCGGCGTGCCGCCGTCGTCGGGGCGCGTGCGTGTCGTCAGCGGCGCCGTGAGAAAACCGTTGTTTCGGCGTTGTTATAACACGAAGCAACAGCAATGATGATGATAATAATAATAATAACATGTAATAACGATACTGTTTTTTTTTTCCTCTAACCATGTTATTATTATATAATACATACATATTATTATATGATGTTCGTTGTGTTCCGAAATTAACGAGCTGAAAAAAAGAAGTCCGACGACCAGATGCGCGAACATTGTCGCGAACTGCAGCACGTGCACCAATAACATTATATTTTTATAATAATATATTTTTTGCATTGCGCACGAAAAATAATTTCATATCACCATGTAGTTGCGATATTTCTATATACGATGACGATACAATATAATAATGATGATACGATGGTGTATGCTGTACTTGCCTACTGTACAATATTCATCGTAATGGAAATAAAGACGACTCGCTTGTAAGACGTTGCTGAAATGATACGTTATCGTCTTTATAATTGTTACACAGTTGTTATACAGTTGTGTGCAAGCGCCTGGGTATTCGTGTGTATTTACAACCAAATGGTACAAAATCATCATACGATGAATTATTAGTATTATTATAATACGAGCTATTGACTAATATATTATACAAGTATAATTTTTATACTTTATATAACCTTAGACCTATGCGTACTAATAGTTCGTAAAACATTTAGGTACTATCTACCTGCTACAACAGTGTACGCGTGTTTATGTGTGATGTATACAAAGGGGGTTTTGAGAGAATAGATGGTCCTTCTACCTTGGGACTTGGATAAAGTTAGTAATACTAGTTTGACAAGATAAAGATAACAATTTATTTTATATAATTAGTTGTGCTTTATAGGTAATATACTAATCACACCCCCTCCTTTCTTGAATTTTGTTAAAAACATTTATGTCCATACGCCATTATGCTGAGTTATACTACACCACTACAACCATTATCGCGATGTGATAATGTTATTATAATTTTTAACTATGAGTCGATACATATTTTATTTTACACGCGTGCAATAGTCATCAATCAATTATCAGTAATCATTAACACAATATATTAGAGTTTAACAAGTTGCAAATTCGTATTATACGTATGTATATTGTTTATAATATATACACATTATGTACAACAAACATTTATACAATAAATATATATACATGTTTTGTAATGTATTATTTCTATACTTTAACGGTTAAAACGTTAACTAATAATTACTAAGATATTATTTCCTACACTAGTTTGAAACTTAATGTTATAATAAAACGCATAAATTACCACTATACCTTAATAATTGTAGTGTTAGAATGTTAGATGCAGAATCATTATATAAAAATCCAGTTGTAATAAGATAATAAAAATATAACTTTTGATCTATTATTGCTTTGTTATTGATTTTTTTTTATAGTTTTATCATTATTTATTTAATATTTATTGTAAGCATTTTAACGACAATAAAGCTACTGCAGGAATATGGATTTATTCAAAATCGCAAACAATCTCCTAGCCGTTAAATTAAAACGTATATTAAGGTACGTATTAAGCTGCTAACGAGTCTATAGTTATGTTATATATACATATAGTTTGTATACTTGGTTAGCTATTCTGCGGCTCTTATAGTACTTAAACTTAATGAAAGCTCGAATGTTCTTTAGGTATAATAATATAATATATTAATATATATATATATATTTATTAAAGCGAATTTGTATCATTTGTGTTAAACACCTTATACGAGTACAGGTTGGTACCTATAAATTATAATAACATTTCTATAATTTCTAGTATTAAAATAACATATATAGTATAAAAGGTACCTACATGTAAAATTTAAAATGTAAATTATAACTATTGTGTAGTTTGTATAGAATTAAAAATATGAGAAACACGAGATAAGGACAATTAAAAAAATTATTGAAACTATTTATTATTTTAAGACTATAATTTTTAAACTTAAATACATGAAATACTTAATCATTTTTACCACTGTGTTTTATTTATTTAAGTTTCCTACTTATCAACTGCGTGGTTATTAACCGGAGATTACATTAGATCACACATTTTTAATTAAAGCATACAGAATAATTTTTAAAGATGATGTATTTTATATAATATAACAAAATATATGATATATTACAATCAATTTGGAGTAAACCAAAAAAAAATTTATCCAATTTAATAGAAAATATTTTTTTCAAATTGTATTAAAGTAAATTATAGGTGTATATTATACATACAATAGTTGTAAACTTATAAAACTTAATGAAATACTAAATTCTAAATCTTCATTATTTAGAAACATGTAGGTAATGCCAATTAATTAATTATAACAAAACGTTAATTTTGTAGTAACTATACTCAACGATTATTAATTTTAATACCTATTCTATTTTGATTATAATGAATAATAGAAACATTTTGTGTGATAAAATAATTTGTATTCTGATTAATAAAATAATATTAAACTAATTAATTCTAAATGTTATAGTTCTTATTATAAATATATGTAATTCCATACATATTTATTTTACAAGGTTTGTAATTCTTAAGATTTAAAGATTATATAAATATCATACATCTATGATTTATTCTTTTATAATGTATTTAAGTACTTTAATGTTCTAATTTATTGATTTGTAGCAGATAATTTGTTAATTAAAACATATATTAAGCACAATGATTTTTTATAATTGCAATGGTAAATTGTCGTATTTTTAATAAACTAAAATATTTATAATTTTAAAGGTACGTTACATATATATAATAATAAATAATATGTATAATACGTACTAATGTATTATTATATTGTTATGGAAACGGTCGGCTCAGAAACGCCCCTCAGGCACCGCATCTTGAAGCAATAATAACATTTCAGTACATTACTCCCGTCTCTCGCGTAGTTACCCAACCGTTTGCCATTCGATTATCGTACTTAGATCGTTTATCCAGTGGCATCGGAGTAAAAAGAGATAATAAAGTAAAATATAAATAAAATTACATTAGCGCTTAAAAAACAATGAGGCTATGTATATAGTGTATACATATAAAACAGTAATAAATAGATATAATGACGACGAAGAAGAAGAATAAGAAAAAGGAGACAAGTAGGACGAGAGAAACAGAGCTGGGCCAGTATAAGAGTTTAAAAGGGTCGTAAACAGCCAAGTGTATAAGAGTTGAGACGTTGTTCGAGTTTTATGGTGTGGAAGCATCCGGCGACGCCAAGATCATTAATAACAATTATAAAATGATTAATTGTGCGCCTTTTGGGTGACTGGCTGTGGATGGAAAAGGGAAGGGATAGCTTGGTGTATATACTGTGTATTGTGTATAATATATATAAATGTTTATCAAAACGCTTAATTTCACGAATTCTACCACCCCTCCCGCACAACCTCCCCACCTCTTGGACCACTCAAGTCAACACCCCTTTACCATCTCTAACAACAGCGTATAATGGTTTCGGCCGAGCGGGCGCCTATTTTGAATAATAATTGGATTACTGTCGCCCGATGTTTCCTAAAAATGCCTTGTCCCGCATACGTGAGAAACGAGCATACGGGATAGAGGAGAGTAAAAATCGAATACACCATTTGTTATACAACTGGAAAAATATACGAAACGATAAGAGGCTATGTAGTAGTCGTATATTCGTATAATAAATTGCATATTATTCATTTATGTATATATTATAAAAGGAATAGAAACGTTCAAAACAAATACAGTTTTGAAATGAAAATCATTGTCTTTATCAATTTTATTTTCATGTAATCATGTTTAATATATAGAATACAGTGTTTCACGTTGGGGTGTGTCATCGTGTATAATTAGGGAAGTGATAATCTATGAGATTATACAGTAACATTATATTATAAACAATTATTGTTGTATGCTCATCATAAATATGGTAGACAGTTTACAAAAAGAGAAATGTAAAAGAGAGTGAATAATGAAGGAATTTTTTTTTTTAATTTTCAAGAAAACAGTACTTGAAATTGAGTAATTAAAATTAAATATAATTAAATGACATTAATACACCTACTAGGAAAAAACCAATGCTTACGAAATGTTTTTTGAATCAAACATTTTTAAAAGGCACAAGTGTTTTACTATCATGCACCCCGCTGGTATATTTTATTTTAAATTAATAAAACATAAAGATTATATATTTTTTTAATGACTTTAGATGGTATAGTACTATGATAAAAAATTATATTTTTCTCATTGTATCTCATAACCTTGTTGTAGGTACTTAAAGTCTAATTTTAATACTTTATAGTTATGCTTATATTTTTATTTAATTTTGAATACAAATTGCTATATGTAAAATATAATAGATATAATGAAATAACGTAATACGATATTAATTGCATCTTTTACTAAGAAAAAATACAATTTTTTTATTGTTAATCAATGAAAAAATAATACATTCTTCTTCATGTAATAATTTATATAAAATCCTAGTTATGTATGTACAATATATTATAATATAACAACCATCTATCATTATGCATAATTTAATTTAAACAAAACATTGGGAAGGAGGTGTAATATACGTATAAAAAAAATTTAATTTATTCTTGTGTGAACATTAAGGAACCTAAATATTTATTTGATATTTATATCCTTAAAACGCCTTTATTATGATGTATAGATTGAGTATTATTATTTATCTATTACATATTTTACTATTATTATCAGTTTAATCATAACTAAATATTAATAGTCATTATATTATTATATACAACACTTACATCATATCTGATGTTGTACATAACAGTTGTTTTAATGCTGGTATATAATATCTAGTTAAAGGTTTCTCGTTTGTTTATCCTTACAGACAATAATATGCAGACCGTTACACTTATTTTGTCGACAATGCGGCCATTTCTTCTATATTCCGTCTGCTATTTTTTCTTTTCTAACTCTCCATCTTCACCCTATTATCTGCCACTCTTTTTTTTTAACCTTGCTATCGTTATTCGTTATATTACCCTCCTCCTCACCCAACACATTTATTATATTTGTACAACATGTTACTACGCCATCGGTTTAATGAAGGTATCTTGTCAGTCTTATATTGTATTCGTATAGAAGATTATACATATATGTTCCGTCGTTTCATGTTTCCGATTTCCATTGGACGTATAGATGACGTACAGTATTGGTATAATATTAACTGACATCGAAAATTGAACCAGCAGAAAATTCATTACGTTAAGAGTCAACGATGATTTCAAAAGGCTATCGTGAAAGAGCCATTTTCCATTGAAAACCCAAGCGCGCAGAAAACTGTTAAAACCGCCAAAGGCCGAGCTTCCGGTACTGCTATATATATATAAACACGTATTTTGTACATAGATATAACTACGTGTTGTTAAGTTTATTTACCAAACGCATTAATCCTTGTTAAAGCGCGAGAGCCACTCCTGTGTGAATATGTACGTATGTATATAACACGGACTGTTACATCGAATTACATTTATTCGTGTATTATTCAATTTGTCCGAACCCACAAAAGGCCGACTACCACTACTGCAGTCAGCCACCGCCACCGCCGACCGATCGATAGATAATTTATAAATGTGTGTATACGTGTATCGACATGAAAATGATTGTACAACACTGCTGTAACTATATAGTATTTATATATATATATAAATATTACTCGTATTTACCTATTTTCCATATAATACACTAATGCTGCTGTAAATTAAATTATATCGCAAACATTATTATAACACTTTGTTTCGGAACCGGATTTGAAAAGTTTTTTTTTCAAGACTCGCGTTGATCAGGAGTCTTTAGAAGACCCACAATTTACAAACAGCTAATTAGGTTTTATGTTTATAGAAGAAAACAAAACAGCATTTTAGTAAAAATTATACTGAATACTGAAATTAAAATTCTTATAACCATTACATTCTATAACCTAACCTTAAAAATAAATAAAATTATACTCAATTTTATAACGCGGTATCGTAATTTATTGTTCAATGTAATTCTATAAATGTTACATACTTAATATATGACTAGTATGAGTTTAAAGATTAAAAATAATTTTGACTTCTGACTATAGGAATTCCCTTTGTTCATAATCGTTGTTAAATCTCGATACATAGATAATAATACCATAATAATATGTTTTTGTTTCAAGTTCTCAAAATTCTAGATTCAGTCATGTTTCACGCGTGGTTTAAATTTGAAATAATGTTGTTCAGTATCTACTACATTATTTATAATTTATTCATGAACAAGGTTTTACATGAGACAAATTTACAGAGACAGTTTATTAGCCTTACCAAATTTTTACCATATATAATATATGACATTTATCTATGTCGCATCGTTTTTATTTTTTTTATTTACTTAAATACAATTCAAATTATTCATTCATAGCGATTCATTTTTAATTATTTTTTCTTTTATTCATTAAAAAATATTAATTATTAATGCCAAAAACCACTGAATATTGATAATTTTTTTTCTATGTAACGTAAAAGTTTGGTAAATTTAGTGTTAATAATATAAGAGTATATATCTATTCGTAAGTTTGTCCCGTACGCAACCGTTTTTCTACGTAATCTCATCATTACGTAACAATATTTGCTGGTACTGGCATAGGGAATACTATGTTACTTTAAATTAGTATTTAAAATTTATATTTGATTGAAAATTGTTATTTTTTTTTTTATAATGCCATTAAAATTGAGTTTATTAAACCCTTTTAACATACTAAATTAAATATCAAATTGCTTACTTACAAATCCTTAATTAAGCCCATGTGGACATGTGGTCTCCAACTATGGGGTAATGCCAAAAAATCCAATCTCAACAAAATACAAACCATTCAAAATAAAATCCTACACTCCATCACCAATGCCTCCTTTATATCTCTAATTTTATTCTCCACTCAGATTTAAAAATGAAAACAATACACGAAGAAGATAAAGCGTATTACAAACGTTTTTTCAACAAACTGTCTGGTCACTCAAATCCTCTGATATCCGGTCTAGCCACTCACACAATTCCTGGAAACCCTCCACGGCGTTTAAAAAGAAATTGGTGCAGAGATCTTCTAATGAATAACGAAAAAAAAATTGACAATAATAATTTTAAAAAAATATGTAGTTACACATATATATTTAAACAAAAGGAAGTGCGATCACTGGATGGTTTCTTCCCTCACCCTATTTATATTTTTTAATATAATGTAGCACATATTCTTATTATACCTTTGGGTATAGATTATATATTATTTAATTAAAAATAATAATAAAAAAAAAATTAAACCCCTTAAATAGTGCGTATGTGACGTTCTCTTTGATATATCTAATATATAAATGTATTATCTATTTGAAATAATTAGCAGCTGCAAACTATATATTATTATATAGTACTACAATTACAATTTCTAAGATGTATTCATCAATTATTAAAGATTTACCAATGAAAATAAATCACCGTATAATATCATACTCGGTTATTATTTATTATTAATATTTGTATAGAAATGTAGGGAAGTAGATTATAGTAATAAATAATATATCTACTCGCATTACCTATACAAAGCTGACAACGGTGGTCGACTAATAAATTAATTTGTTTACGTTATTTCGTTTTTGTATGTGAATATGACATGATGTAACTATGCAAACGATTGAACCCATTTTTATAACCGCTACCAGACCATATTATAGTGATGACTATTGTCTATCACCTCATTTAGTTAAAATAATGTTATGAATCATGATATTTTTACACCTATAGTTATTGTTGTTATTGTTTAAAAATAAATAAAAAAAAACATTTGTTTAATATCGTAGTCATAATTCATAAATAACTCTCAATACGAGTTATTATACATTTATTGACGCTTCATTATTTAACTTTTGGTTTTTTTATTATTTATTCCACTCAACATGACATATTGTAATAATATATTATCTTAAGGTATTAAGTAGAAGCACTTGAATTCATAACTCATAGGAGTATATAGTATAATAATAAAATTATATATATTTTATTCTTTTGTATGACAATTATTTCTTTCGAGAAAAAATATCTATTTTCGGTTTCTAAAAATATTTTTAAGTACTTGTTAACAAGCTATTATTAATTATCCGTTACAGAACCTAGAAATTATTTTTGTACCATTACCTGTATACATTGTTCTTTGTGATGTCTAGTTTTTTAAATTAAAATTTTAAGTAATAATTATTGGAAACGGGGTGCCGCCAATGAGCGACTTCCCCTTCTCGTAATTCAAATATTATCTAGTTTACTTATTGTATAACGTGTAAATACAGATTGTAAATATAAAACTTTTTTTCAATAAAAAAAAAAAAAAAAAAATAAATAGTAATATAAATGTATAATATTAGTGACAATATAATTAATGACTATAATCTTGAAAGTTGTGTGAACACTTATTTTTTGATATTATACTTTTAAATAGGTTATTAGTAGTAATTGCTTATCTATTTTGTTTAAAGATAATTTCAAGTGTAATAAAATAAAGTTTTCCGTTTAAAAATATTTAAAACATTTGTATGAACTGAAGATATTCGTTAACAAAGGTTAGGCTGTTATTGAAAAGTTTATTATTTATTAATTACATGAAAATGTATGTAATAAATTATGAAAGGAAGAAAAAATTAATATTATACTTTTAAATACGAACAATAGTAAATAATGATTTCAATTTTTATACAAATATATAAATATATCATACTATACTTATTATAGTGTTTTTTTTTTTTGTATGGATTTAATGATGATGATGATAATAATAATAATAAATGTATATAAGAATATGTATAAATAAAACGTAAGAAAAACAGTGCGATTGAGGGCGGGCACAACATTATCCGTCGGAATTTAAAGGTAAAACCGCGGGAACAACTAGTGGGGAAAAAAAAGAAGAAAAATAATAATGTGTTGTTGGATGCGTTGACAGGTTACGACGGTTATTATTCAAAGCATACAACATAATATTATTATACCACACTCCCGTCTAGGGACATGATTCAACACGAAAAGTGTTTTTTTACGACAAGGCATAATACTTGCATTATTTTGCGGCCACATACATACATATAATGCGATATTGTTATTTGTAACTACAGTAATAATATTATGATGGCAATCCATATAGGTACGCGTGAATAAACTATTATAATATTTAATTCGTTATTTTTATGATAATAATATTATGCGTCTACCAACTACAAAGTATATTATTATTATTATAATACAGATGAATTGTACAATACAAAACTATGTTATTTTTAAATCGTATTTTACTATAACCAAATGAAGTTTTCATCTGAAACGCTGTTAGGAAAATACAGTCGGACGTTTCGCATAATAAACCTATACCCAAATATTATTTTTTCACATCCACGCACACACACGCGGCTTCGTGGAACCAATAATAATGTAACAATAACAATTACTGTAATAAACTCAATGGCAACGATTTTCGCGGGAGGTAGTGGACCAAAAACTATGAAGATAGTAATTATATTTTAACTAATAAAAACGGTAATAACATATTATCATATTAAATTATAAAAAACTAGCATTTAATTATGTGTTTTATTTTTTTCACGCAGTCATTATAACTATTTACTACGATAATAATAATAATAATGATAATAATTGAGAGAACCGTCAACAATTACAAAACGTTATCGTGCGCGGAGAAAAGGTGTGAGAGAAAGAGGTATATATTTAGAGAGATGTGTATTTTTATTATTATTATTATTCCATCAAGTGGGCCTTGGACCGTAATGCGTTTTTTGTAAAATCATTATAATAGATGATTGCCAATTATTGGGATCCAGTTGTAACGAGACGGCATCCGGGCCGTACGTGGGTATAACGACCTCTCTATCAAACACCGAATACCCGTACACTGACAGTTACGATGATAATAATAATAATAATAATAATCGTACGCGCGCACACGGCTATTATGCACGCGTGTATAATAATGTAAATACACATATATAAAATATAATTGTGATTCAGCATTTTATAATTTCTGGGTTGACTTGTCTCCTGTAGTAATCAGCCCACACACAACAATGGTCCTGGCAATAATGACTGGGATATTTTTATATATATTTATTTTATTTTTTTTTTAACTCCGGTCCTTGCACATGTAACATTTTTTTTTTTTTTGTATCTCACCTTCAGACATAAATGCCTTGAATTGTCTACATTGAAATTATCTCTAAGATACAGTATAATATTAAAATCTAATTGTGTATTATGTTATTAGGTAATAATATTACTGTTCTACATGCTAATTATTAAGTAGACAATTTATAATAATTTTAACTATTGCCATCTACGTATATTTAATATTTAAATACTTGGAATGATTTTACAGGGTTATTTAAAATTCTTAATAATCTATGATGATTTAGGTCACAGAATCTTACGCTATATAACTAGATATTTGTTTTGGAGAAGTATTATAAGAATATATTGCAGTTTATCTACACTATTAATATCTTAAAGTATTAGTGGAGTTGAAAAATCCACAGAGTTGATAATGACTTTTGGAACTCACACGAAAAACTCATATGATAGTATCAAAAACTACATTTTTAATAGTATTGTTTTAATTTATGTATAAATTATCACTTTAAGCTTAAAATATACAACCATTGCTAATCGGATAAAATATTTAATTGAATTACCCTGTATAGATGATATTAATATGTATTATAAATTATCATTACGATTTTGTTTATTCATGATATTTACATAAGATGTATAATTAATACACGATAATACTGCGATTCCATTTATATTTGTCTTCTTATAATAATAAATTAACGTATTCACGAGTAATGTTTTTATATTAAATTATTTTATTTTTAATCAAGACACATATTCAATTATAATGTTTAAAATAAAAGTGTACACGTGTATGTGTATGTGTACAATTTGTGTGTGCCTCGTATATACATATATTTCTGTACAGCGAACGTATTATGTAGTTTATTCCGTTTCGGATGTATACTATGTGTCGTAAACAGTCAATCATTCGATTTTGGGGGCGTGTGATGGGAGAGAACTCGAGGACACTATGTTATTTTCACCGCTACTGGACGGGAGTCCTAGAAAGCGAAAGGGAATGATAGAGGGTGAGACAGAGGGATATTTAAACGGATGAAGAAAGGGGGGGAAGTTATTTTCAAATCAACATCACGGCGGGGCGCCACGGCACGGCTAGTCATAGCGCCCCTAAATGGTGGAAATCTCTGCAAAAACGTCGATAATGAAACCAAACGGACTTGATGACAAAAAAAAATTACAAGGGTCAGCCTGACACTTGGGCGTATCATTTTGAAATTCACATAACGGAATATAAATTTAAACACAATATATATATATATTATACGTACGAACGCAATAAAATTTGAATGGAACTTAAATCCCTTTTAACACTAGTACAAAACATTTTATTTGTAAAATAAAATATAATACCCTAAGTACATTATTTAATTTATTACTATGTACCAAATTCATAAATTATAAGTGTCAAAAGTGGAAATGGTATATTATGTAATACTGTTTTGTTCTAATACCTTATACCTATTTCTACATAGATATTTAAAGCTTAAAAATATTGAAAATCTGATGTATCCCATAAAATAATAATTTAATAATATAAACATTAAACTATTGGAATTTTATTCCTGTTAACTTATTTTAAATTATTACAAACTTAACTGAATGTTTATATATTAAATGTTTTAAATTGAAAGAATACACACATTTTCAAGTATAAAATGTTATACTAGTAAGTACCTAATAGTTATACTTCTTTGAAAATGCATAGGTTATATATACTATGAATGAATTAAGAAATGAGGGATTATTTAGAATATTGTGTACTTATAATACATGATTTATGATTCACAAGTCAACTTGTTAAAATATACGTAATACGAATATCAAACATAATTTTTGAACACGATACAATAATATTGTACATCGATTAAAAGAAGATTAACTTAAAGGGATTTTCATATATTTTCAACTTCAAGTTCAATTTTATATAAATCATACATGTATATAGTTTAAATATATCTTTTTTTTTAGTATTTGGTAACATTTATAATGACTCAAAGTATAAAAAGCATTACATTTTTTTAAATAAAAAACAAATATGAATATACGCCACATCGTTCATTGTGATTCTTGCAGCTTGCAGATTAAATTAGTGAATGCGCTTTGGCTCATAAAACAAATTAAAGGTAACCCCGGCTTATGTCACACAAATCAAAGAACTGACTTAATTAAAAGTGTATTATACACAATACGCTAGACGTATTGTACAAATTACGTTTATACGGTTTTGATTAATTACACGACCAGATCGTATGAATGCAATGATAATATAATAATTTACCTTTTATGTGACATCATAATCATAATGACCGCCATGCTTTTTTTTTTGCAAATTTTCAAATGAGCGCTGTCATCAGTTTCTTATAACTCATTCTTAGTGTAGTCTTTTGTATTCACAAGATATAAATTTATATAAATACGTAGACGGTGATAATTTATATGTATAATATTATATTAGCACGGTTAAACAATTTTATTTGTATAAACACTATTTCCTTTGTTATGTTTATTTTATTTTTTGTACAATAGGTAAATTCTTTGCAGCTTACTTGCATATCATGTAATATATTATGAATTATATTATTAGACATTTTTATAATAAAATAATTAATAAAATACTATACAGTTGTGTAGATATGATAAAATATTCAAATGAGTACAACGAGAAATATATTTAAAGCTGAACAGTGTGTAGATCATAAATAGAATTACGTTTCAATGATTATATATATTGTATAATCTAAATTAATATACCAGCGCTGCAGTTATATCTTTTGTGTATTGTGAGAAAGTCGTCTATGATTTGTTTATTACTTTTTTAATATCCATTACCAATATAATGAAAAAAAAAACAAAGATACATAGATACTGTTATATTTATGCGATAAGTGCAATCAGTTTTGATGTACCTATTGATTACATGTACATTTTCATTTCATGAAATAGTGTAAAAAAAAAAAACGATGCTACTGCACGATAGTATAGAATAATATTTAGGTTACCATAAATAATTTTAAAAATTTTGATGAATAAAACAACTTACAATTTTTTTAACAGTAGAACTGATATTTGTATTGTTTTTACTTGCCAATAGCTTAATTACGATTTACTATGGAAGATATTATTCATATTTTGCTCGTATTTCCGTTGATTGAATAAAATTATATAAACATTTTCTAATCTAGTCAAATCTTTATCTACTCGTTTTAAGATACTATCAAAAGAGATAGTAACTACGATTTAAGTGAATATAAAAAAGAATCAGAACAAAATATATGCAATACAATTTTTTTTTAATTAAAATTTTGTTTCTTAAATAATTTATATTCACTAAAAATTCGTCATTTTATATTTTATTATGCTCATTATGCTCTTTAAATTGTAAAAATGGATTTAAAGTTCTGAATTTTTGAATTTTAATAAATTAAAGGGCAAAAATAGAGTCGAACATACTTGATGAATAACCTTATACACTTTTTAATTCATTTAGAATTATGCAAATATACTATATAAGTTTTTCACATGTAAAATAACTTGATATATTATTTTTTAATTAGTAATATTACTTACAACATGAGTAATGGAAAACATTTTTTGTAGACTTCCAGCTAGTCGTATCAAACTAACGGGTACCTGATGTATCAATAAAATGTATATTATAAATATGTAATGTTATACATAAAGTTACAGCCATTGAAGGGGTGACTTATCCAATAAAGTCAATAGATTTTTATTAATTTAAACTTACACATATATATGCATAATTCAATAGTTGTATGTGACTAAATATAACTATATACAGCTACAACACTAGTTTTTATACAAAAACCTCCCCTTTTAAAATAAACTGCAGACGGTGGTGCAAGTTTAGGGAATATACTGAAATATTACAGAATACAGTAGCGGTAATAGTGGTAATAGTGGTATATAATAGTAGTATATAATTGTTAGATGCTCGTTTCTAAATTTACGCTTCGTTCGCCAGTTGTTTCGTGTTTCCCGTTTAATGGTTCGCGCCGCCCGGTCGGCCACCGCAGCGTAGACTCCGCCTCGGCCGCCCTGTACGTTAATTGGCCACTTGTCCAATGGCTGTGCTCCAAAACCATTCCCTCAGTTAAATAAATATTTTCAATTTCTTTCACACCCCGTCCTCGCACAGTGCATGTATACCATTATATAATTATTATTAAGTGCACACATATACCTAGCTGTATTCAGTATAATATACACCTCAAACGGAAGTATATTCGATGCACTCAAGTTGCCGCGATTACATTTCATACATACGTATATAAATATAATCACTAATTTTTTATACATATTTATTATAATATTATTTAAAGGTATGATATAATATATTATTATACGATACACATAATAATATATAATTATATATTATATATCTAATATATATGTATGTGTGTGTATGTATGTATGTAATATGTATTTGCCTAATTGGTTATGAGTAAGGCTGTGAATTTAATGCACTAAAAAGCCTTAAAAATGTCAAAAAAATGCAATAAAATATGCACTTAAAATCAAAAAATGCAATATAAAATGCCAAAAATTATAGTATAAAATACACTTAAAATGGTTTTTAATTTAAGTTTTAAATTTATATTGATATTGTAGGATATTATACATTTAGTGCATTACATTTAATATGCATAAAAATGTATTAATTTAATAAAAATAAATAAATATATTAAAATGTTGATTAAATTTGAAATTTGTATGATGTTATTCAGCTGAAACACTTTAAATTTTTTCTTATGTACTGAATTAGTTAATAATTAGGTTTGAAGAAGTTTAATTAAAAATAACGAAAAATGATCTAAAAAAGAAAAATATGACCTAAAAATGCAAAAAAAAAAAATGATCTAAAAAATTAAGCATCAAAAAATGCAAAATAAAATTTTCTTGAATGAATTTTTTATTACATAATTTAAAATATGTACTTACAAAGCTACGTTTCACAATCACAAAAAAAAAAAAAAATGCACTTTACTGCGAATTCGCAGCCCTAGTTATGATTTAAATCTACGTCAAAATAATTGTATGTTTTAAAAACAGAAAAATAAATATAATTAACCTGAATTATGCATTAATGTATTTGTAATTTATTGTACCTTTTATGATGTAGATATACACTATAAATCGCGGTTATAGCGGACTTGAGTTAACTAAGTATGAATTTATTATTAACCGATAGTCTATATTTATTACAATTTACAATAAAAAAACTATACATTAACAAACTTTTTTTTTTTAAAGTTATAAGTATACAAAGTGATGATTCTAAGCTTTTATTATTAGCTAAAGTTAACTTTCCAACCATATTATCTTACAAAAAGTCATTGCAGTATTATACTATTTGTAAAGTTATTAGAAATTAGAAAATTTTAGTTACATTTAATTTTTGTTACTTATTTAGTGGGTGTTTAGAAGTTCTGGGTGGAATAAAGTAATACGTATCGTTAACGATACTACATATGAAACAATTACAATTAATCAGATGGAAATGTAATAGATCTCTTAAGCCGATAAGAAAATAAATTAAGTTTATACTCAGTGTAAAGTATTCCGTTGGGAAATTAACTCATAAATAAATCTACTTACATATATAGTCATAGAAGGGAATTCAATTTTATTTATATAAAATATTTTTGTAATTGAATTAATCAATAAAAAAATCATATAAAATTATTACTATATGGTATATAATATATACATTAGATGTATATTTTAGACATACTTATAATAAATTGTATAGTTTTCTTTATTGCTAATTCATTGTTTAAATGAAGTTCTAGAAATTATTTGTTGATTCAAATTACATAAATATATAACGGTATTTTTTCAAAAAATAATAATATACACTATAAAGTATAGGTACATAATATTACGTATAATTCGCCTATTTGTACGTAACAACCACTGATATAAATATTGCAAACTGAGTGTAAGTATTGTTAGTTTCAATTTTATAAATGCATATTTATAATTGTCTGTATATGTTATACCTATAATATATTTATTAAATAATCAAAGTAAATAAAGTCTTATGAAATAGGACATTATAATATCAATATAATAATGTCCCAAATGTAATATCAAACCTATAATATATTATTAATAACTAATAAGTGAATACAACTTTGAATATATATGTATAATATTTTCTATATACAGGTAAACAATAACAATATTTAAACTTTTTAAAACCATAATTCATCATTATACATGTACATATATATTAACATAGATATCACTTATACCTTTACATAAACACAACTTATGTTGTAAATTACTCGAACTATAAAATATTTTGGGAATTTAAAATACGTGTTTATATTAATATATAAGCTAAGATAAATGTATCGCATGTAGAACTGATATGTTGATAAAATTATGAGAAATAATAATTATAAGTCTTACCTGTATTCGATCTTCGGGTAAATCTGTTTTTAAAGATAACATTTCTCTTGCATAGACATCTGGATAATGAGCGTCTTTGAAAGCCTTTTCTAATTCTTCTAATTGGTAACTGGTGAATATTGTCCTGTATAAATATTTTTTAAAATTATAAATGTTTTGAATAAATACAGATAAATTTGGAACCTAAATAAAAATAATCTATTATTTTTAATTTTTAATTGAAGAAATACCCTGAATTATTATTTTCAAGTACAATAATATCAAATTTCTCATTTAAGATAAATCATGGTTTTTTTAAAGTGTGGGGGATTTTTATTTAAATGCTTGCCTGTGCCTTCTTTTTTTCTTCTTCTTGTTAGAACCAAATGATGTTGTCATTGCTTCATTACTGTAGTCTTTGCCTGATTCCTGATGGTTTAAATGACTTAACCCTGAAAAAATGATACAATTATTCAAAACAAAATTAAAAATCTTTTCACGATTAATTAAATTATGTTTATATGGAAATTGTAAATAATATTAGCGAGTTTGTATTTAAAAACATATCATATTGGTTACATTTTAAATGAAAATGTGCAATATATTAGTTTGTACAGTGTACACATATTATACAAGTATACAATTAAAAAGGTAAATAATATATTACTACTATGTAATAGATATGAATTGCTGACATGTTTTTTTTTTGATATTTTAAAATAATTATTTTACTTATAAATATTTGAATTCAATAAAAGTGTTCTTATAAGTATTATTGTATGATTTTCATACATAGGTAGGTACGCTACATTGTATTAATTACAGCAACATTTTTTTAAATAACCAGGATAAGAAAGTTTTAATATTTCTTATGCAAATAAAAGTAAAATAGAGGTGAAAACGGTTAGTAAAAAATCTTTCATCAACGACATTTGTCGTCCAAATAACCCTCTAATTTACATTTGTATAATATATATTTATTGTTACTTGTTTCGCAAAAAATAAACAATATTACACAATCTTACACGTACTTTCATACTAATTGAGCACTGTTTTTTCAAGTGCCACTTCATAATATGCGTTTTATTGTTTACTTAAACAAATTATATTCTTGACATCCTATGGTTTACACAATAAACGTCTTGTATTTTTTTTCATACCACTACTTCTATGAACATATATACATTATACAATGTATATATTTACTAATGAAAATTCTTATGTAGATAATATGTAAAAGTAAGATTTATATCAAATTCATACACTTAAATACCTAAATATATTAAATATATGATAAAGTAATTGTGTGAAAAAACTGTAAGCAATTAAACTGAATACTATATCATAATATACTTAATTTTATAAGAGAGTATAATGATAGTTCAAAAGTCAAAATATAATATATATTATAAAAGTATTTTGATGTTTTTTTTCAAATTTAAGAGCTTAATAATTTAAACTATCTATACCTAGATCATTATTTTTTATTTTAATTAAACCACTATAGAAAATAAATACAATTTGAGTTACATAAATTTAGAACTGTTTGCATAGTTTTAAAAATTAAATTTTCTCCAAGAAAATCCATGACATTTTAAAGAAGCAAATTTAACGTTTAATATATTATATAATATATATTTAAAAAAATATATCTAGTCAAGCAAATTTTATTTTATAAGTTATTTAAGTTTAAATATAAAAAATGATTGAATTATATTAAAACGATTTAATAATTAAAGGTTCACGAGTAAAACACTCGATCAAAAACCAAAAGACGATAGCAAATAGTATTATAGGTACCTATGGTAAATTATAATTATAATTAAATAACTTCAAAGTATTAAAATATCGTTACTATTAATAACTGAATAAAATTGCACTATTTAAGTAGACTTTTTAATGAAAAATAGACTTACGTTCCAAATCGTATATATATATACAGTATAAATATTGCATATATTTATTAAGTTTCGATATACTATATTATAGTATGTTAATATTAAACAAGAGTTATATATTTTTGTTGGAATACCTATGGCAAATAATGTAAAACACAGATGAACTAAAAATTATAATAATATTTTACGAATTAATAATTTTTAATAATTATGTTTAAAAAATGCATTAATAGTACACTATAGTCACTAGCACATTGCTGGTCTATAATACACATATACACATGTGGTGTGCAAAAAAAAGTTTGAGATCATCTGCTAATAATTGCTATACCTAGTCATATAGAAGTATGTGTAGAGAAAATAGTTAAAGAGAGAGTAGAATAGACAGGTAACAAGAACCAAATACGATTATCGTAATTATATAATATCAGTAAAACAAATATTTTGCAACGAGTATAATTAAATTGTTTAATGCATTTTGTATAGCTTTACTGTTTTTACGCCACTCAAGTACTGACGGATAAGGTGTATTATAGTGGATGTTTAAAAAATAAATAATAAAAACAACTTTTTCCCTTTTCTCCATTGGAGAAGAGCAATAAAAAAAAGAAAAATAATAATAAAAAAAGTAATAATAATAATAGTAAAAAAATGGTGTGTACATGTTCGCGAGCGGGTGTGTGTTTACTGCATGACACGGTCGCGGTGTGTACATACACATATACGCACACGCACTCGATGGCAAAAAGCTATGGTTCGTTTCTGGTAACCATGGTGACAGCAGTGCGACCTGCTGGTTTTATTATGTCGTACTCGCATTTATAAAGGCCATGGTGGTGTATGTGTGCGCGTGAGTATGTATGCGTGCGTTCGTACGTGTGTTTGTAAAAGGGAGGAGAACGTTTGTCGGATGAGAGACGAAATAACGAGAGCGAGAGAGGGTAATAGCAGGATGGCAAGGATTGAAAGAGTGAGCGAGAGAGATTGATCGAACCGGGTAAATAGTGTGGTAGTGGGGTGAGAGGGTGAGAATAAGAGACAGGGCACGGGGAAAGATTATATGCGATTGCGTCTTTTCCGTATAAAGGGCGGCGCCGCCACCGCTGGTTGCTTTGCTAACTTTTGTGTGCAAACTGCCAAACTTACGATTACGGAACCAGAATAGACACCACAAACGGTGTAAAATATGTATGTATATATCTATTATTTGATTTAAGGGACACTAATTGGTGTGCGTCGTCGCTGCTGCCGCAACAGTAAATATATACTCCACCACTGCAACCAAGTCGTATAAATTATTATATCCTTCGCGTACCTTTATATTATATATATTATATATATACTCAACACTCTGCACAGTGTTACATCGAGTCGTGCGCTTTCTCGGTTTAGCATTTTGTGTATACTTATAATGATAATATTACATTATCGAAATATAATATATAATATGTGTGTAACAGTCTTCAAACAGTGGTATTCAACAATCGGTCTAATGAAGATTCCTGAAACTGTCGCACCGTTACCGGAGCACACTTTTGCCGTCCATAATGTAATGTAATAATATAGTAAAGTATAAAATGCATAATGCATATGTATACATATTAAATAGAATAATTTATAAATTTATAATAGCATATATTTATTGATTATAAAATCAATATTATATGCTTATGTATTATGTATTTTAAAGTAAGTTGTTTAGATTTAAATCATGTAATGATTATTTAAAAATAGTTTAATAAAAACTACAATTTAACTATAGCTCTGTAATCACGATATTTATCAAAACTAAAAAAGCTTAAAAAGCTCTGCCTATTAGAAAATCGATAACAGTTTTTATTTTAAAATACATTCAGTAGAGATTTTGGTTTTATGGTTTTCAGAACGTTTTAGATCTAACTTCTAATATTATTATTTTCTGTTCAATTTTAACATTTAAATAAATAACATTGATATCACAAAAACATACAGTAAGTAAGTATAGTACTATAATAGGTATACTATAAACATATAACTACACAAGTCCATATTGGGTAAGATGACGAATTCTAATACTACGTATTTATTTTAACTAAGTAGGTTAAACATATCATTATAAGTTAATGTACCTATGTATCTATTTGTTTTTCTGTAGATAATTTTGATATGCTTTTAAAGTAAATGAAATTTAGATAAAATGAAAAAAAAATATTGTGTTAATACTTAACGGTTAACAAAATAAAAATAAATATTTCAAATAAGTTTAAATTCTATTGAATAATTTGTTTAATAAAAAGCTATTTTCCCTACAAAAAAAAAAAAAAAAAAACTATTTGTTTTAAGCTTCTAAAAATAACATATTTATTCTATTTAGTAATTGATTTGAACTCAACATTTTTTTAAATTAATATAATATTGTATTAAATATATTATTGAACTATAGAACGAATCAAATTCACAAATTTAGTTAAAATACCCTTGTTCACAAATTAGTTTATACGCATTAAAATTTCTGATAGATTCGTATTATATGTCTTATTGTATTTAGTATTATAAATTAACTATGCCATTCAGTCGGCCTAAAAATTATAATAGAGTCTTATATAGAAATGGAATACAAGGTAAGATACTTTTGTCAGAAAATATAAAGTGATATTGTACAAAGTAAAACAAGTTACAAGTAAAACTGCACCAATTATTTGCTTATAGTGTTATACAATGGATACATAAATGGTATAAATGATTATTCAGCATGTATGTAAATTGAATAAATTGCTTACAATTCATGAAATTAATTAAAAAAATAATAAATTAATACCACAGATAAAGATATATTAAAAACCAGTTAACATCAGAGAGTAAAGAAAAAAAATTTAAATCTTCTCTTTAATACCCTTAGATTTTAGTGTATATGAATGAGTTATATTGGGAGCTATGTCAATGTTTATAATATTTGATACAGGGTAAGATAATAATTTATATATTAATTTTAACTTTTAACTTTGTAACTGATAAATTGTATATTATATAACTCAATAGAACTAATGCAGCCTAATACTGCAGCTAATACTTTATGCAGCTTATAATATTATATATTAGTTAGTAATGTATTGAAATTGAATAAAATATAAGCAATATATTATAAACTTAAACAGTATATAATTATTAAAATTAAATAATTTTAATTTATAGAATTAAAATTTAACTATATGCGAAATGATGGCGTATTTTGTTTGTTCAGCAAAATTGTATATTATTTTTTATTTATATCTATAAACGTACTTCAGTAACGGAATCATATTTTTATGCATTAAGTGTTAAAAATGTAAAATATTAATCAATTTTAAATTGGTTAAAGATGAACAAAAAATAAAAAAAATAAAAATAATTACGCTGTTGAATATTTACAGAATATGGCTCATTCAATACACTTAATATAAGACATTTTTTGAAGTTGAAGATTGATTATTGATTTTAACTTTCAAGCACACCTAATAGTGATGTTTCAACTTACAATACATTATTATCTTGAATCAAATTATAGAATGAGATACAAGTGTCTAACATCACTGATTCCATATCCTGTTTGCGTTTAAATATTTAGTATAAAAAAATATAAGTGAAATTAAATTTTTTAAATTTAAAATGTGAGTTTAAATGAATATCGAGAATGATTTTATTAAAAAAAAAAAGTATGTAGTATTGCAACTAGGAATTTGGGAGCCTAGGTGCATGTCAAATTTTATATTTATTCTGTTTTTATGTATACATATACATATAATATCTTAAATTAAGTCTTTTTCGTATGATAAACTATTTTGTGAAAAACAATGACAAAGCACAAAAATGAATATTGATCAAGTATTATAATACGTTAATGGGGTCTTTTCTGTAATTTTAAACATTTGTAAAAAATATCGAAAAATAATGTGATATGCTACCACGGCCTCGTTTTCTAGAAACAAACAATAAACACACTTCATGTATTCTAAAACATAGACATTATATTTGAATACATTTTAGACGAATAATTACTTTGGCCACGGTATTGAGTTGTATTGTTTGTGGGAGTTGTCGGGACTTCCGGTGAATCTTTAAGCCACCGCCATAGCTACGCAAGAATACAAGTTCGTTATTTAAAGACTTATTATAATATTATCGTCCTTCCTCGACCATGTATTTATAATAGGCGCTAGTGTAATATTAAAGCGCATCGGTTGAACGTGAGTAAAATCGTTAAAACGTCGGATACTATTTAGTGATGGACGAACGCGCGGGTTTATTCTTCAAACGATCGTCCTTCGACGTGAAGAGCGGTGCATTATTATTATGGTTCATAAACGGATATCGCGCAGCGTGACACAAATAATTGGTGTCTTTGTAAAAATCCGCTAGAAATCAATAGCCGACGTTTATATAATAATAATAATACGCGTTTTACCTACATATAGGTGCACATCCGCCGTCACGGCTTAAGAATGCGATAAGTAGTGAGAGGAGGGTATGTGTGTGTGTGTGTGTTTGTGTTGGGGTGGGGGTGTTAAATACCGATTTTCGAGTGTATTATAATATGAAGGTACATAATAACATAATACGCGCGCGCCCATTATTATGTGCTGGCCGGTGAATAATCCTACGGAAAAGGTGTAACTTTAGCTAACCCCTTTTCAATTTTTGGCAGTATATAGTCATAGCATTGTCCGCCTGCCGTTGACAGGTCGCTAATCAAAATATTCCGCCCACCAGTGTTGGGACCAATAAAAGAGGTTTTTGTCCCTCAAACGGTATGTATACCTGGTACACTCACCGCGGTACACGTATAATAATAAATAAAATAAACGTTATTATGTTACCAAAGCAGCGCTTTTATTTTTCACAAAATAATAATAATAAAAACGGTGGGCGTCGTGTGCAACCGGCGATTCATTGTTGCCAACATTTTGTCAGTTCCCTGTCATATTTCTTTATTCTTCCTCGCCTTATACACCTAACCCTTCACTTAAGGCACACTCATACACTCGTTGCAGATGTTCCATAGTTCAAACATTATTTCCGTTATTGTTGGCCAAAATACGATGTGTTACTGTATTCAATGTGATAAAAATCACTTAATCGATGTACCAATATATATTCAAATTTATTAATGCTTAATAAATATGTGCCCCTCATTTCCCGCCTATAATAACCATATTATTAAATAGATACAGCCACAAGCCGTCGTTTACAATACTCTCAAAAATCCATCTCACATAAGAGGACGTTATACCCCATGGTATCCGTCTTACTAACACATAACATAACCAAACATTAATCGTTCAGAGAAATCCATTTTACTCCGTTACTTTAGGTTCTAAGCGGAACGATGAATGCATCGATTTTACAATGGTGTGATTTTTTGAGTATATGTATTATGTATACGATAAATATTCGATAACATGCATCAAATTTTGAGAGCAGATTTGGATAGAAAATTGAACCTAAGTTGTACTTTAAAGAGATAAAAATTAAAAATTCCGAGTACAATTTTCATATTCAAGAAAAAAAAAACAAAAAACAAAAAATAAGGAAAACGGATAAAACATATCCGTAGGGTATAACGTCAAATTTTCAACAAAATCAAAATTATTCGTTGGCAATGTGCCGATGTTGTTCTGTATGTTCTACAGTTACTTGATAGACGCAGTTTTAAAATTACTATAGATAATAAAAATTATTTAAGTTAAGAAAATTATTATACCGAAATCATTATGTTTAGGTAATATAGTTAATTAATTAATAATAATAAAATAATCTTTAGACTGTCTACAGAATTTTTGATCTAAGCTTAAACAACTTATTTTTCTACGTAATATATTTAAAGATTCATTAACGCGTATGTCATAATTTAGATTGTTATCCAATTTAATAACTCTAAAATAAGCACCATAAAAATTATGCCCACACTATACTTTATCGTTTTTTTTCACTTTTCTCATGAATAGGTTTAAGTGAATACATGTAAAAAAAACAACGACAATACATAGTTGAACACTCAAACTCTTCCTACGTATTGCACATGCTATAATTTGAAAGCGTTTATTATGTTTTGTAAAAAAGAAAAAGTGAGAGACAGAGAGACAATTAAGGTCTCAGTAAATTCGATAAGGTTTACGTACAATAGGAACGTTGACAACATGTTTTCTCTACTTCACACCTAAACCCTTGCTTTATTGTTTCCCTTAAACCTACAATTCATAAAAATATGATTGTGTGACGTGATTTTCTAAAAAAGTATTAGTAATAATGATAACTATTATCTTAGCACGTTTACATTATTTTTCGTGTCAACGTTAATAAAAAAAATAAAACATATGAAGTATTAGTAAATATATACGTGGTATATAGATGGTGAATTATTACTCACTGGGATGATAATGACAATAGTATATTTATGAAGCGAGACTAGAATAAAATAAATCAAAAATTGCAATGTTAGGCAAAAACACTCATATTAGTACTACGTGTTTAAGTATTCATATTGTATCATACAATATGTATGATGAATTGTTGACAAAATATATGACATATTGTAACGAACGCAAAACACATAGCTGCAGTCTCCGGGGATGAAAACTACTATATAAGAGGGCAAGTCTGAACCGATTCTTAGTATATTGCACCGCCGTGTTATAGTCAGTGGACTAGTAGTAGTGGTGTTGAAATGTGTGCCAAAAGTTGGGAGAGAGCGAGAGAGAGAGAGAGAGTAATCAAAGGGATGTATAGGAGAGGAAATTTTGGAAATTCAATTACAAGTCCGTTGTCGTCCACCACTTATGTCGATGAGCCGAACACACATACATATAAACACACACAAATACACATAATATAGAGAATAGTGTATGTGTATAATGTTTCGATATACGGCGGAATCCGATGGAGTGTTAAACGTCTGGTCCATCGGGAATTGATACGAGTACAACAGCGACGGCAGTACATATAATATTATACGCGAGCAACGCATGTGGCGAGGGAAATAGATTGGCCGTGTGAATGCCGCGCTGAACACAACAGATGCGGTGTAAATGGGTGGTTTGTAAAAAGGTCTCAACTATCTCTCCCTCTCTTCATATCCATGTATGTTGTCTCTCGTATCATTTATGATGAAATCCCATCCAGCTGCAAGTTTAGAGTTATACTTAGTTAATAAACACCTTATGCATACACAATAATATGATGAAAAAATATTATATAATATACGTGTAATATGCATGTCTTGTCATTTAGGTAATTGTAAGACCCCAAGAGTTTATGTACGTTAAAAATATAAGTGACCGTTCTGGTAATTGCAACTATATTTTTTAAATTTTTTTATACATACCCTTCAAAAACAATAGATAATTAGTGTTTTTTATTACTTAGTATGATAGTTTAACATATCGAATTTCATTGTAGTATTATTATTAGACTAAGAGATACAGTGACTAGCGATATACAAGTATATTTATAACATCACAGCAGAATAATATTCAATACTTAAATATTATTATAGTAATAAAAATATCAACAATGTTTGATGTAGGTAGAAATGTAATAAATTATAGTGATTTAGAATTTGTTTTTCATGATATGCATTGAATAAACAAATACATTTGTGTACCTAATTATAAAAAATACGTTCATAAATCATAATAAAGAATCCCTAGAGGTTAAAAGAATTATAAAATATTTTATTTTGATACATTGTGTATTTATATATTATGCAGTATGTAGGTACCTAATTTAAACCTATAATATGTAAGCATTCGTAAAATACTCCAATTATTTATACACATTTTGGAGTATCTTTGCATACTCCATTAAAAAAGATAAATACTTAAATAAATTTAAATGAAATAATTACAGTTTTAATTAGATTAAAAATTTTTTTTTAAATAAACACACCAAGCTTGAAGCCATATATTTTTTTTTAGAAATATTCTAAAAAATGAATTAAGATATGAAAAAGTGTACAATCAAAATTAAAATCTCTGTGATTTATTTTTCAATCCAAACCACACAATATAGTAAATAAATCTTTAAAAATTATAAAATAATATGAATATAAGTGATGATATATTATTATGATCATAATAAAAAATACCCATCATTGTAAAACCAATGGCTTCCGTGATCCACTCAGAATCTAGAATGAGAAAAAAATGTAAATAATTTAATAAATATTTCATTAACATTTTTAAAAGCATAATTAATACAATTTTAATGACAAATTAAAATAAGAATAATTTAAAAATATACTGTTAATGAATTAATAGAGTTTAAGAAGAATATGGTATTATTTAAGAAGTTTTAATTATTTAAAAAAAATAAATTGTATATACATATTTTATTTTAGATACTGTACTTATGCCTTTCGATAGCTAGTATTATTAATGTAAAAAATAATTTACAAATAACAATGTAACTTACGCGCGTAAATACGATTCATTTGAAAGTATATCATTTTTTCTATAATGCTATGGACATATTATATATTTTCACTATCTGTACACCAGTAATATACTAGTATGGTGAGATTAATATTTTCCGAGATTATATATGTGCATAATATAAGTACAATAAAAAATACTATTAAATTAAGTCAGTAAAAAAAGAAGTTGGTTATTGTTTTTTTTATTTTTTAAATATTATTCCTATTATAATGCATACCTTAATGGTTTAGTGATTTCTTATTTGTGTCTATTAATATATTAAATAGAGAAATATTTTACTTTTATTTGAAATTTAAAATGAAAGTACAATGTATTTAAGCGATATATATTGAACATAGTATGATAAAACAAATTTTTAATTTTATAACTATGGTTATAAATTAGGTAAGGATTTCTCATCATTTTCATGTTTTTTTCCTTTAATCCGAATTGATTGGTTATTCGGTATGTCTATGATTTTGATTCTTCTCGATTTGATAAAACCATTTTTTTTCGCCTATTTTAAACATGATTCTTACAATTGTATAAATATAGATTTTTGAATTTTAATTGGTATTTATTTAATGAACGTCTATAAATATTGGGTTATTAGTTGAATTTTCGTAAATACTTATACTACCTATCTATTCTTATATCTTAGTTGGATGATCGATAGAATTATCCACACATTATTTAAAAAAAAGGTGTACGCTTCCTAAATGAGAGCTCAAAAGTTATTTTAGATGTTAAAGATAAACTGCCTAAATTAAACGCGAGATTAGGAGGATTGGTAAAAACCCAAAACTAAAATGTAAATAGCACTAAAGAAAAATAGAGGATTAAAATTATTTTTAAAAATTTGTAGCATTAGAAATAGTGAATATTTATTTTATTTTATTATTATTATTATTTTATAAAATATTTTTTTTTATTCTATCTATAAAACAGTTTAAAATAAGCATAAGTGATGTAATTTTTATTTTCTATTTTATGGTCGTTGAAGATGTCTGAAGTAAAGAGGCCATCCTTTGGTGGTACTTCTTGATATTACTTTAATTCTGGGACAAATCACGTTAGTTACATTTTTTCCAAATAATTTCATGTAACGCAAAAATGAGTTTCAGTTAATACAAATCAATTCTTCATTCCAATCATCAGTCGTTCATATTTTAAAATTTGAAATAACATGTCATTATAACATGTGATATAAATTAATATTTAATTTAATAATAACTAATTATGATTATTAATTCTAGAAATCATAAAAAAAATTGTTTTTTTCCATTAAATGCCTATGGATGAACATCAACGAATATAAACAAAATATTATTTTTCTAATTGATAGAAAAAGCTGAGTTATTAAATTACCATTTAAATTACTTACGTATTATTACGTAAAAAAATAATTATATTTTTGGTGTTTTTAATCATAGTTAATGCCTTGCACATTTTTATATAACTAAGGTAATAATAAGACTATTAATTACAACGATAAGGGATGATAGGGGGAATAATGCATACAAATACTATGGAAACAAACAGTTTACAATGACGATGATAACATAATAATAATATTTATTGCCATATTGATTTCCTAGTGGGAAAACTCGGCAGGGACGAACGATAGACCGCCTAATATGTATAGATAGATAACTATAGATATGGATATATACAGCAACGAAGCAAGCTGTAAGTATATAAAAGGGTGTTTGGGTGTTAAATTGAAAAATATTTGCCCACCAATAACCCATTACGGATGGCTTATCGAAATGCCTCGTAATTTACTCTCGGGGCCGACGACGACGCACGCTTTTATCTCACCCCCGCTGTTGCATGCCCGTCGCCGGAGGATACCAAAGTAACCGGAGGTGGCGATGAAGTGGTGGTTATATGATTGCTAATAACGGATGGGTATTTTTTTTGCCGGTACGATCATTTGAAATGCGAGAATTCGGCTTACGCGCAGCCTGTAGGGGATGTGTCCGCTGCAAGACACGACGTGCGAGGAGCGCAATAAACGGAAATACTTTAAATAGCTTCTGCGATCCAACATGGCGACAGCGGTCGACGGCCTAATCCTCACGTTGTCCTCGGGCTGACAATCGCGAGCTTTTCGATCCAATCAACCGGAATCCCGGCGGCATCATCACCATCCGTTTAGATTCTCCGATTAATTTGTCTCGTGAACGGTAACCCGGTGATTTCTTTTTTAACCATCACGTAGTACAAAATACTTATAAATACATATGATAAATTATATTTTTTATGTGGCTGTTCGATTAAGTAATATACCAGTTATGTAGTCATTGGGTTATTATACCACGTATCAGAATAATAATTGGCACCAAGTTAAGCTCATGCAATCACGTGTGATATATATATATCCTTGCACTAAACACTGTAGGTTCGTAATACTTCGTAATAATCCGAATGTAAATTTATATACTTAGTATAATACAATAATCTGGTAGGTTAAGAAACTATAAGTTATATTCATGGTTAAAATTGATTAGGTCCTAATCATTAGCAGAGTAAGCGAAAACACTTTCATATTGGTGGACTCTGCCACCCTGTCAGTGAATAATAATAAGTAGTTTGTGTTTGCCAGTATGTTCTTAAAGGTCAATCACCAAAAAATATTATGAAGATTTGACAACTAATAACTTCAGACCATAAAATTGTGTAATAGACCCTCTAACATAAAACCACGATAACGATAATTTATCAATCCCGTTATTATTAAATTATACGAATTCTATGACGAGGACTACGCGTGGATTGACATTATGTCGTATTATCTTAACAAATTATTGATAATTAAACTACTGCGTTCCTCAGTTATAAAAATATTTTCATCAAAATGACTGTGCTCGCTCTACACAACACGCACAACATGTCATGAGCTGCAGAACTATGTATATAACATACTCGTACAATGATAAATGTAGGTGTAATGTATTAATAATTATGTCGTCGTTGAAAAGGACGCATGCACGGCAAGTAAAACAACTAAATATAGTGAAATTCGAATTTATTACAGACATCTGTATATGACGAACAGTAAACGATTTTTCATCGATACCTTCGAAGCAGGCAACTATCTCAGTTCGAGACAAGGGTTGTGACCGATTACATGGTATTACGGAATGCTTCTTAATATCGTCATTAACGACAACATTAATCGTGTATGTTTAAATTATTATTACAGTGGGTTTCCACCTTTTTGGGTTCACAGCTCCTCTTAGTTTTGAAATAAAATATACAGCTCCCACACGAACATTTAAAATAAACAAATTTACATTATTTAATCTAACTTTACTAAATGATTAAATAAACATGTAGTTATTAATAATAGGAAATGTTTTTTTTTTTTTTTTGAGATTTATTTTTTTTTACAAATAAAATATTAATACAATAATAATAATTTTAATATTTAATGGTAATATTACGGTTTTATTAATATTTTCTACTACGAATACGCGGCTCCCCTGATAATAACCTACGGGCGACGACTAACGGCTTTTGGGAGCCGTTACTCTCAGGTTGAAAAACACTGTGTTATAATTTAAAACAGGGGTCGGCAACCCGCGGCCCCGGCCGCAGACAGACAATTTTGATGGCCCGCACAAAGGTGGTTATTTTATGTTTACTTTGTTCAATAACATTTTTCATATAATTTTCAATATTATATAATTCTTTTCCTATAATCTAATCTAACCGTTTCATGTAATACAATTATAAGTATTATATCAAAGTCATAATATATATTTTTAATGTGGCCCTTGATGAACAATTGAAAAAAAAAAAATGGCCCGTGTGGTTAAAAAGGTTGCCGACCCCTGATTTAAAATATGTATCGTGTATGTATACGTAGGTATATATAATTAACTATGCACACACGTATGTACCTACGTTTAACACGCGTATTACGACGAACGACTCTTTTGACGGTGCCGCGTGACTGCCTGTTATTTACAGGTTTTGCAGCATCAATATACGCGTGATATACCTACGTGATAGTGCAACAATAAACCACGCTGTCGCATAAATGCACCGACCGCACTGCACAAAACACCAGTCGTCTAACATTACGACATAGGTTATAATATTGCGTACTATACTGCACCGGCGGTGTAATGTGATAATCGTAAATAATATAGCCCCGCGGAGAAATTAATTCCGCGGTGACCACTCGACGCGCACGCTGTGGGGACGCTGCACCTAATCGACCGTACGACTGCACGCTCGTATATTACAATACACAGACGCGTACAAACAAGTATTATACGTCATGTGCGCCACTTTATGTAATATGTGTGTGGGTGTGTGTGTGCTTGTATTGTGCATGTACATTGATGACGTGAAACGCGTACGGGCCGATTCCGCGGGGAATAAAATACGGACGGCGCGGCGAACTAAACTCGATACGCGCGACCGCGTGGTCGGGCTAGGCGGGTTGCGTCGGCGTCGGGATAATGCATGTGCGCGCGGCGACTTTCCGGTCGGACGATCGGACGGGCAAAACACCGTGAAATCTCTAAATGGAGCTACTGTATACGGTACCTGATATACATACACACACACACACACACATACACACATATGTATATAATGTAATGCAAGGTTCGACGAGGCTACAAGTTCTCTGACGGCGCGGCGCAATCGGCCGGATTGAGTTCATCAACTTAATGTAAGTCCCTTATATGTATGTGTATTTTTTTTTAAACATGTGCGCTGTGTGTGTCGACCGACCGGACGCAAAGTATTCCTCTATAATACAGTATTGAGAGTACAGATAATCTAACCTCTGCGATCGCACGTGCAACAACTTCCGACAAACGTGTATAAATTATGTATACCTAAAAGGTGTAAATATATGTAATCATAATGTACCTATCGTTCTATGGTACAACATTGTATTATACCATTTGGCATATGGAATCAATTACCGAAGTAGGAATATAAAATACATAATATACTTAATTATATGCCAAATATTATATAATAATAAAATATCAACTACCTACGTGAGAAAAAAGATAAGTAATAATAATTTTAAGGTTAAACAATTTCACAAATCTTCTTGAAATATCATATTTATATGAAAAATTAAATTAAATATTAATTAATTTTTACTTGTTATTCGCTAGTAAATATTATATTATAGTTATTTCAACTTATAGTATAATTGTGTTAGTTATTATTGATAATAAATATCAACACTATTATTTGGTTCCAAACAGTATAACGATGTATGTGATAAAGTTTTCACTAATAATTAAGTAATTTCTGAACTACGGCTATTAATGTTAATAAATTATTTTTCTTTAATGTTTGTTTAAATGTAATCACCGCTTAAAAGGTACTTATCGCATCTATATTAGGATTTGAACCTATAATAAAAAATATATATTTTTTATAATTTAATGTATTAAGAAAAGTGACATTTTCAATTGAAAAATTTTAAATAAAATATTAAAATTGAAAACCCTATGTAATATAAAAATGTACCTATAGTTTAAATATACATTGAACGTGTTACAGTCGATTTTTAAATCAAATTTATCAAAGCATACAGCCTAAAAGTATAAGACGTATTATATAAATAAAAATTACTTGTTTGTATATTTTATAAATGTTTTATTTTTATTTTATTTTGTTTATTTTTTAACAAATAATATTAATAATATCGCTTCAAAAAGTATACGAATTAATTCAGATATATATTTTATTATTTTTTTGATTAATATAATTTATTGAAAACAATTTAAAAAATGTCATTACGTCCGTATATGGTTGTTTCTTATTGATCTGTCATATTTGCGATATCTTTTTAACAATTTGTTTCCGTGAACTTTTAAATATAAAAACTATTATTCTCATTTTATACAATGCTGTTTGATGTAACTCATCAATAAGAAAATAACTGAGCAATATAAGAATAAATATATACTTCGTTTGTCAAAAGCTGGAGTCAGACTTTTAAAATACATTTAATGTTCAAACCGTAAGTCCATTGACCATGTTCAGTATTTTATTGCTGAAAATAAGACTATATTCGTAGAGAAAAATTGTATTTTCTTCGAAATATCTATATCATTTTTAAAGAGTATTAACATATTATTATTTATAGGATTTCAGCGGCTTAATGGAAATGATGGAAAAAAATGTATTGATTCTAAAATATTTTTGTAATTAAATCGTTTATTTCAAATTGTATCTAACTCGTTAAACATATATAATTAGGTTCTACATATTTGTGTTGTATACAAATTCTGAATTCAAATTATTACAGGAAGAACAGAAGGGGATATTATAAACATTTACTAGGTAAGATTTTTTTTTGTTTTTATAAATTAGTTTTATTTTGTAACATGCATTGATATTTTTATCAAAATGACGAATTGAAGAATATATAAACATAAAATGAATATATTATACATATTATAATTATCGTCAAAAAACAATTGATGACAATGATTTAAACATTTTAAACCTGAATACCTGGAATAAATACGAATATTCTGGTATGGATGTACTAATAAAAACATTTTAATATACTAATATAGATATAAACGGTGTACCTATAGTGTTTTCACATGGTGGTAAAATTGATAATTGTTTCGTTTTATTATTATACGTAGGTAAGAGCAATTATATAAAATATATTTGTTATATTATATACGTATTCGACGTTGATCAAAACGCTTCACTGGAGTGAATTAGATTTATTTCAGCAGATACTCTGGTGGCGAATGATGATATTTATAGCTACTAAAGCGCGTCGTTTTATTGGCTACCCGTTAATGTAAGCCGGTTATGATGCATTTAAAAGCTAAATAATCCTCTACTCAGTTTCCGGAATCTGGGTCTCTTGAACCGTCCGGAAAGACGCAATTTTCCGGTCTCAGTTAACATAATAACATAATCGGATTGATTACGCTGCAAGTTGCGTATGAATATATAGAATGCAGAAAATTTTTTTCCTTCTTCAAAACGCTACCTGTTCTGCCGTAATAAATGGTTTTGTTAAGTCGACCAATGACAGCATACACATTATATATTGGACACATAATATAAAGGACATGAAATCCAATTCAGCAGTATTATACAGCAAAGGCAACTAATACCATACAGCACTTACCTATATATATATATATATATATATATATAATATACGTATATTATAAATTTGATTTAACAAGAAGTTGTCCAATATTTCTCATTGTGTTCAAACAAAAAAATAAAAATTCAATTATCGCCTAAGATTAAAAAGTAAAATAATGCTTTGTTATTATATTATAGTACTTCGCTAATGGGTAAATAAACGTAATTTAAGTTTATGTCACGTAATGATAATATATTTTAAATATTTTGTAGGTATATCCATATTTTAAACTATTTATTGAATTTAATATTCTTAAAAATCAGCTATTGTACATGCACGTAAGTTATCTACTCTTAAACTCTCACTACATATATCCATAATATTATTAAATACAGTTTTTTAATTTCTACTTTCATTGATAAAAACAAATTGCATGCTATAGTTTAATTATTAATTTATTGGTGTTCATATTTATTTAGAATATATATATATATATATATTAAACGATACATTTATATATAATGTTTTATAATTTAAAATGTTGAATACTTAAATGCATTTCAAAACATTTTAAACTACATACTTTAGTCAGTGGAATTGTAAACAAATCTATTTAACTATTTTATTTTTAGACCAAAAGTTATTTTATCTCAATACTGAAAAAATTGAGATGATAAGATAATTAAAATGTATTGCATTTATTGGTTAAATAATTAATTAAATATTAATATGTTTCTTAATAATTTAAATAATGATCAAATTTATGAATAAAAAAATAAAATAATGATAATAAATATATATACAGTTAAAACTGTAATGCGAAACCTGAATAAAACGAAAAACTATCTAATACGGAATTTTTCTATGGTCCCAGAATATTCCTATAGTTTTATATAGACGTTGAATCCCAATAAAACGGAACCTTTCTAACACGGAAACGGAACGGATTTGTAGGTTCAATGCAAATAAAAACCTTACACAAGTCGGAAATATGACACGCGTTATGTTACGTTGATATGAATATGTAGGTACATCGTAAAACGATAATTGAGATAAAACTGCACTACATATTTATTAGTTAGGTAATTTTAATTTTTTGGTTATTGTATCTGCGATACAAACTTATCCCGTATGTTTAATGTATAGCTGTGTAATAGTTATACACCAACAGTCTTACACTGAACAATATTCACACTCACTTAACACCATAAATATTATAAAACCCTTAGCGATCCATCAGATATCATCAGACAAGTTTTAAACTTCATTCTCGAAAATACAAACAATAGGAGAATTCAAAATACAGATTTTCTAGATTCCAGAGCACTGTAATTTTGAGGAAAACTAAAAAGCAGACCTAGGAGTAAAAAAAAGCAACGACCCTTTCACATATTACTTGTGCTCTAATAGTATCTAAAAACTGCAGTTAATCAATAATTAACTATAGTATCTAAAAACTATAGTTAATTATTGATTAAAAACAAATGTTATCATACTTGATGAGTCAAGTACCAAGATTGGAACCTCTTATCTACCAAACTCCATGAAATAAAGCAAAATACACAATAACTTAGGCCAAATTCACTGGAAACGTTTGTTTTATATTCTCTTTTTTGTATATTTTTATATTTTAATTACTTTTCATAAATTTGAATAGGCTTTGCTTCTGAGGGGTACTTACAATAAAATATATAATGATATGTATATATGTATACTTATTATCATAATATATATTATATATGATGTATTTAACAATAGGTACTAATATTCAACAGTATATAATAAATCATTTTTTTATTGACGATATTATGATTACCGGAGTACAATAAAATTGTAAATAATTATGATATATCCAGTGAGAAGTTAAACAATGTATTGTCAGATTTTAACATTTTGGTCTAAAGAATTTCGATTTTTATCACGCACTTATAAATTATAATTCATAATATTTTGCACCTTCAAAAGAAAAAGATATTTTGCGAAAGTTGTATATATTATTATGTTTTTCTAATCACTGGAGTAACAAACCATTTTTATTGCGAAAATGTCGATGTTCACGTTCGAAGTAAATTAAAAACTCGCTAAACGGCGGACGTTGGAATGTAAGCTTTACCTATTCGACGTTACCGTATACCTTTTCATCACGTATGTATAATAATAGTTACGTAGGTAGTTTTTTAACGAATGCTTATTACCAAATGAACGACGAACTACGAGGTTCGCGAACAGTGTGCACAACTGCAGTAATGGCTGCCAATTAAACCGCTTCAAAGGAACCACTCGTGAAACCAGCCCCCCACCCCAATATGGCCTACCTTTTCAACTCCATGCACATTCGCACACAAGTACACGAATACGTATGTATATATTATTTATGTTTACATGGGATATACCTGACAATCATATAACTCAACTTCTCGAACACCTTTTTACAATACTACTTATATATTATGTAATAATATTCAGTTTATGTTCAAAAAACGTTACAACAGAAATTAAAAGTTTAAATTTGCCTATGGAGCACTTAAATGATTGTCTGAAAAGATTTATTGTTCCTTGAAAATGTTTAAGTATACAAAATGACTTTTTAAGACTCTAAAACAATGAATTATATAGATACCTCCAAAAATATACACGAGGTAGTTAGTTATTATGAATAAGACTGCAGCGTGGCAAAATAATAAAAACACAATAGCATAGTATATAAATGTAGGATAAATATTAAACGTCTGTTTGACTATATAAAATATAATATTAAAATAAATTACTCAATACTAAAAAAATTTATTATTTGAATAATGTGTTAATTTATTTGCACAATTACATAAAAAATTAAGACAATATTTATAATTATGAAATGTAAAAGCTTACAGTTGTATAGATAACTACAATTTAATAAGAAAACTGAGGAAATTCTTATTTTTATCATTTTTTTCTCTAAAGGATTGATTGTTTAATTGGATTACTTGATCAGAGTTCATATTAATTAAAATGCGTTGTCGTTTTACCCGTATACGTGAATTATTTTTAATTTATGAACATTTTATAAACATAATTTATGCAGTAAAGTAACCTACATAAATATTTTTATTATAACGTATGCGTAATTAACTATGGTTAATATAGTGTTAATAAAACATCTGTGTCTGTTTGAAAAAAAAAATCATCACATGTATTGTTGAATAATTTGTCATTATAAGTTATAACTTTTATTAATTTTATTTATACTTTCCTTGAATTTTGAAAATATATTTCTAAAAATATAAATAAAACATGTGTTATTATTTCTTGCCAGAGGCAAAGTATGAAAGTACTCGAGAACTCTCAAGTCGTATAAAACGAAAACAAAATACTATCCTTGTTTTCAAAATAGTTTTAATGTTAATTCAAGTCAGTACCTCAAGTATGGTAGTTTGGGATAGATATAAAGAAAAGGGACCTCATTTTATCAAGCCCACAAAGATACTTTATGTCGAGAGTAGATATAAGACGTTCACTAATGAGCTTTACGATGAGAGTTAATAGTGTTGAAAAGTAAAAATGAAAAAAGTAACAAATCATAATATTATAAGATTATACAACTAGTATAATATTTCTACACTAATTGTTCACTAAAAAATAATAATTTTTTTAATCATTAGTTTGCCTCATTTTTTATACAGCTGGATAAAAAAATAATATAAACATATTGAATGGAATTAATTTGTTATTTTATGTAAAATAAAGTGAATGATTTGAATAGAATATGTAAATGTATATACTGATTAAGTAATTTTTTTAACAGTATACTTTTTCTAAAAGAAAACACTTATTATCTCAAAAAGTATTTACATTTTTGAAAAAAAATAATAAATCCTTTATTAGTTATTGTTAAACAGCATTCTTTTATACATTTTTGTTATGATTTTATTAAATATTTCTTTAATTTTATGTTTTAAAGCAGAATATTTTCAAACGAGTAGTTAATTATAGTTATATGGCTTAAGAATATTATTTATTTAGATTAACGGAGTATATAATAGGTATATAATAGATCAGAATTGTACGAGGTACCTTATCTAGTACACTTCATTCCGCCTATTCTTCAGAAAATATAACTAAAAATGTATGTTGTTATTAAAAAAAGTTTAACACTTGAATAATAATAACAATAAAGATAGTAAAAATAAAAATTATTTTTTAAATGTGTTATTTTTTTATGATTAAATAATTTAAAGCAATATTTTTAACAATCCTAATATTTTTTGGGATAATAAGCTTCAAAAGAATTACTTTGTAGGTAGTTTGTTTACAATTAAAAAATTTATATAAATATAACTTTTAAAAATAATTGAGAATGAAAACCTTATATATGTATAAATTATGAACATTATGTTTTCTTGTTTACACTTATTATTCTATTACAATATTAAACTTAAATTTTTATTTTGTTTATTATGGCGACTATATTTTATGTCATAAAGAAATTTTACTGTCGAACATTAAATCATTATTATTTAAACAACTCATTGTCCAATTTAACTATAAACTTATTGTTTTACTCTAGAATCGCGAGTTGTTTTATTTACAGACAGTTTTAATAATTAATATTTAGATATAAAAATGCAGAACAATAAATTATTACGAATTTATTGTATTTACTATTAATACAATATTGTCTATTATCTTAATATGATTTATATTGATATTGCATCTAATACAGTTTGTTTTAGTTTGATTCAGATATTGTTTATTGAAAATATGTATCATGATGTTTTTGGAATCTTAATAAAAATTTTGATTTTTTGGTATAGTGGTAAAACGTTATAACATAATACCTTAATTTCACCATAGAGATTCGTCAGGTGGTTTTATGTAATTGGTGTTTATCTACATATTATACGATTTAGTATTACCTACGTCGTATATTGCACCTGCGATTTAAAGCATATATAGGTTAGCAATCGACGTGCCTGTTTTCGTGTATTTAATTTATTAAGTAGTGTAATAATATATAATATACTATTCGATATACATTATTTACACAATATGTATTATTTCATATGACTATAAACGTTTGCACAACCATTCGTTCAAAAGAAGTGGTGATTAAGATGATAATAATGCCCAACAATTATTACAATGATAATATATTAATAATGTATAGTAATTACGACGTAAATTTAATACGTAATATAAGTACATAATTATTGTTTATACGCACGAAACGATGATAATCATCCCCCGGCCGAACGAAGGTCGGGTCATAGATACATATTATACACACATAATATCATCGTTACGGTCGCATTATACAATAATATATATTATAATATGGGTAATAAATTATTACAATAATAATAATCGTCGTAATAATATAACAATAATGACCGTAATGATATAAATGTGTGTGCGTGTGTGTGTATAAGACGAGTGCGATAATAATAACAACGATAATAGACGACGTGATTCGGTTAGGTTAGCGTTGCGGGATTGACATGTTGCAGACGCGACACGAACGTTATTGTTGTACAGCCACCGACGCTCCGCCGCGACGGAGACGCGAGCGCCGACATGAGAACATCCTGTGATCACCGCGTGAGAGCCGTTCTCCTTCGTCCGAACAGCATAATATAATATCGTGTAAACCTGCCGATTCCAATGTTTGACTGTGTGTGTGTTTTCCTACGTACTATCTGAATATTACAACACTACGTGACGCGTGTGTGTTGTACTGTTGTATAGAGATGACGGAAAAACGTGAAGTAGCCGAAGAGGAAAGGCGATGTGAGGAGTGGAGAGGACGAGTACCTATATACGCAATGTAGAAAAAGGAGATGCACCGGCACTACACCACTGGTATAATATAATATATATATACTATAATATACGTATGCGATGTTGAGGTCAACAGGTGACGGTGGCGCCATACGACGAATGCCGCCCACGATTTCAGTCTTTGGTACGGTCTTTTTCTCCTTCTGTCTACACGCATATGTACACGCATTCACACACACGTACACACGCACATATTATACGTCGACACGTCTCGTCCGTGACATATGGCTGCTGTTTGAGTGATTTCGTTATGTTTATTATTATTATTATTATTATTATTATTATTATTATTATCATGTTGTGTTGCCCTTCGGTTTTGTTTTTGTTTTCCTTTCGTCGTCGCCGCTGTCTGAATTCTCTGTATCTACTTCAATAGCTGCTGCGACCAAGTAAATGACGACGAAGACGACGACGAATAATAATAATAACAATATCGTCACGGTGACAACATGCTACTGTTACCACTCCTGCTGCTACTGAACACTGCCAAAACGACCTTCGAAACATGTTACGTATACCTCCAGGTTCAGTTCCGGAACGTCTTCACGATTTTACATACTTCCTCTTCGACCTTTTTTTCATCTTATATCCTAATCTAAGCCACGTGAATACATGATTATATCGTATTACGTTACAATAATAATAACGTTTATTATTATTACTCCGGAGTGATGTTTGAGTAATTTGTATTATCGTTTCGATGTACGAGTATGTAATTTTATGGTAATTGAAAACGTATTTCGACGTTTTTGTTATCATTTCAAGATGAAATTATAATCAAATTTTTATTCAAATCGTATAACTGAGAAATAAAGAGAACTGTGTTATCCCATTATTGCATGTACAGGTAGCTCCATAGTTTTATTATACTTGAGAGTTAAGATTGCTTTATTTAACTATGTTAAAAACCATCTACTAAAATCCGAGTCTTCTGTTTACTACATCACTTTATAATATAATATCCCTATAATGGCCCAATCAAGAATACATTTTACAGAGTCACCATTTTAGTACAAAGTTTGCAGTTGTTGATTGTATTATTAATACTTTTTTTTAAATATAATTTCCACACATGTAGATACTCAAGTATAAATTAAAAACAATAAAATCATTACTTTAATATTTTAAAAGTGATCTTTATGATATAATATTAGTTTTTTAAAACAATTAAAGATTTTAAATTAATGCTGTGTAATAATTCAAAAATATTTTTCTTCTTAAAAATAAAATAATGGTAATGTAATACTTGGATATGCGTCGTATATTTGTCTAAAATAAAGTATCTTAATCTAATACCTAAAATATGAACATTTATCTAAATATTCAACTATAATATTTAATCTAATTTAGAAGAAAATTATCAAAAAGTAAGAAAATTTGGCGCAGGAACATGTCGTAATTCATAAATATGTTGCTATTTTCAAGTAAATAAAAATTATAGATAAACTCATATATTAAAGATCTTGGTATTTTTTTCAACACTAAGCTATTATTCTTTTCTCGTATTATTTTTATTAAAAACAAAGAATTTTCTATGTTTACTCTAACTATGGATAATTATTCTTCCTTCAATGATCTTTTCACTTTTAAATGTCTATTTACTTCTATAGTCAAGTCTCATTTATATAATATGCTACAATGATTAGGGGCTCCAATACTATTGGTATTTTCAATCATATTAAAGTTATAATTATTCAAAAAAATATTTTTATTTTATTATTTTTACATTTAATATTAAAAGGCTTTATCATATTGATTATAATAGCAATGGTAACTTTTTAAATCTTAAATCCTTAACAGCTCGAAGAATACATTTGTATGGTACTAATATATTCTTATTATATTAAAAATTTATTAAATATTTGAATAAATTATTCACGTCTATCAAGTCTTATTAACTTCAAAATTAATTTTTGCAATATAAGAGATTCCTAATTATTTTATAAGTATACTTCCCTTAAGTACGATTACTTTCCCGTAAAACATTATAAATAATTGAAATATCAAAATCATTTGATAAATGATAAATGTAATAAAATTAATAAATAATAAGATTTTCTAAAAGCTGTTAGGAAATACAGTTTCTTTAAAATAAAATAGAAATATCATGGTGAGGTATGTGTATGGACAAGGACAAAAACGCACTTTAGTTACTTTAATATTAAAATCTAGAAGAATAAATTGTTATTATTATTAATCAGACCTAGTTCGGTGGCGCCAACAACGACACGTTTTGGGTTATCCGTCATGTTGCAGTAAGTATACATACACGCATTTTATTTTATTAGATATATTTTTTCAAGAGCACACATTCATATTATCATTTTATTTGAATTAATCTATTAATGTGCTTGTCAGTACACAGCAGAGTTCTACAATTGAATTAAATAATTTTAATAATATATTATAGAAATATAGGTGTATAATGTATATGTATATCTTAATCTAAAGAGCGACATGCTATTGAAATGCTATCTCAATAGACGACAAGCGCGGTTGAAGAGCTATTGAAGACAAACCGGTATTTTTCAATGAACGTTCCCTATTGCTGGTAACAAGAGGTTAACACCACAATCGTGTTATTTCATCACACGCTGCAGAATATTCGTATAATACCTATAACGTATTCTTCGAACATTCGGACGTGTGTTTTGGAGTAAAATAGATTATTCTAATTTAATTATATGTGTATACTGACAATATTTTGTTTCTATTCAATTTCTAACATAACCTAGTTTTAATTCTTACATTCCCTGTTTACCAACTAGTTTTAATTGTATTTTATTATATTACGTAGTCGATGATATAAAAATATTTTCTGGAGTATTTTTATGTAAAAAATAAAAACAAAAACAATTGAAAACTAATATATATACCAATATATGACGTACCAACATAATAATCATTTCAAATTTTTTTACAAAAAATGTAATAAATTAGCCTAAAATTAAATTAAATACACACATATATTTATATATAAACATAAATAAAAGGAAAATCAGAGTTATATTTACGTTACCTGACATGCAGCTATTGGGACTGAATGCAGGATTCTTTTGTAGTTGCGAAAATCCTAAAAAAGTTAATAAAAAATTATGTAATAAATATCGTGTAGCTTAATTATTTTATATCATGTTTAATATCTTTAATGATGTCTAATTTTGTATATCATAGATTAACACAAATGTACATTTGTATGTTAAACAATTAAGATCACTATTTTACTGTTATTATTTACAGGTAATTAAATTAAGCATATTTTTTATTTCAATGTATTTTTATAGTAGTGAATAATAATGATTGATCACAACTTATCAACTTCAATACGAAATCCTATAATACTACCTATGTATACCATATATATTATTTTATTGATCAAATGGCGAAGAGTATGTATATAATAGTATTGCACTGTAATATAGGTAGGTATAGAATATAGATAATATATATGTTGGTATAAAAATCTTTTTGACTTATTATCTTTAAATTTCCCATGGTATCTTTACTCAATCAATCGCGTAAAAAAAATCGTCTTTATATTATTTCTTTTATATTCATAAATCTAATGAATTTATGTGCAAACTGCACGCACCCGTATCAGATTACGACAGAAGGTACCTATATGTGTTTTGATTCGCAAAGGTCTCCGCGGTAATCCGACCTGACAGTTATCGTATTTCTTTGGTTCATGTATAATTATATATATATATATATATATATATATATACTGTCTATTATTAAACTTAAATCGTTTTCCACGATACACTCAATATCCTATATCCGGAGGTATTATAAAACGATCAATAAAAGATTCGTTTTTTTTTAGGGGAAAAATAGGCGTTTTGTTTTCAAAGACTTATACGATAACATTATTGAAGAGAACAAAATATTCAATACACGGTGGTTAAACATTAATTTTAGAAGTGCAACGAATTATTTGAAACCAGCCGCTTATATTTCTTATTTCTTTTGAAATAATAAATTGGAAAAAAAAAATGATTCGTATAGTTTGTGTGATACGAGATATTAAATTGTTTGGGTTTCATTTATACATCATTGAAATTATATATACATTATTTTGATCGATAATGTTCGCCAGATTTAAAAAAAGTTATTACAGTTTTTTACTGTTTACTAGGTAGATTTAATTGATAATTAACATTTAGCGTTAAAAATTATTACTTATTTCATTCTAACTTGTACTTGTAGTAAAAAGTTGAAAGCTGTTACATGCGTAATTATAATTAAATACATCTAATTTACGTTATTTAGGTGCAAAAATATCTATTTTATATTTCATTAAATTTATTATTATTTTTTTTTCAAATTATACATAATTAACTATTTATGAGAAGTACCTACCTATCATTATTAGGTACAATAAGTGTTTCAATAATTTAAATTATTAATTTGTACCTAATATTATTATATTAATATTTCTAATAAAATTTAAACATAGAATAATATAATAAATATAATTAAAACTTAAAAGTACCTACTAAAAATTACCTATTAACTGTATTATTTACTTTTAAAATTAAAAAAAAAAAAAAAAAAAAAAAAAAAAATACCTATGATATGCATCTTTGTACATATTACGCCTATTCATATATATGTCATAAATATTATTCACTATATAATTACATATATTTATTGTATAAAACAATATTTACAGATTTTATATTTAAAAAATAAAAGTTAAAAATATAATTTCTATTAAAAATCAAAGTTAAATTTTATAACGCATACAGTAAATACCTCAGTCCAAACACTGTTTTTGTAAGTAATAATATAAAACATATTTCCTTGAAAGATATAAATTAAATAAAAATATACAAGCTTAAATTATATTATGCCTTTTCAGATTTATATGTAAGCAAAAGTAGCAAAAAAAAAAAAAAAATTAAATTAAATATCTACGCTTTGTAATAAGTTTTTTTTTTACTTTATGTATACAACGGAATTTCGTGCAATTTTTTTTTTAAATAGTTGAACTAGGTAGGTTCTTACATATTATATAGTATGGTTCGATGCAGTGTCGGAACACATAATGTAAAATTAACGAACATGTGAATAAATTGAATAAGCTTTAAATATGGAATTAGAATTCATCGTGGCCATTTCACCCTATTTATAAGGTGTCAAGGTGGCCAACCATGAATACCTATTTATATGTAAAAATAATTAATGCGGTTGGTGGGTCGTCGATGCGAAGGAGTAAAACACAAATAAAAATACACGTGTCAATAGTATAAAGTAGTATATTGTCGCTGGTTCAATATTAATTAATAAGCGATTAAAAAATTACACCGACTATAATAATATTACATAAGTTAAATATAATATTGATTATAATATTATAATAAAAACAAAAAAAAAACTATTTTATAAATTTATCTTAGTAAATATAAAATAAAGTATTTTATATGAAGTAATACGTGTTTATTCAGAAACAAAAATGTCACTTGAAAATTGTTATGTAACACATTGTTATTATTTGTATACGTCATACAAATCAAAACGATTCTGATGGAGGTATATACTGTATTTTGAATGGTTTCCAAATGTTTATATTTTCTATTGGGTATAGTATTACAGATTGTGGTTGAATTTATATTAATTACAGGCTAATAATTATTATTAGTTAACCTACACAAACAATATTTAAAATAACAGTATAAGTAATAAACTAATACATTTAACCAAATTAAAACAATTAAACTATCGTTTATGGGTAGATTACTTATGACTTATGAGTATTGTCTTAGACAATAAAGACATATTTTATTTATTTTGATTATTATATAAGTATTTAAAAATCTAAACATAGGTTAAAACGTGCTGAAAGCGGAATTTATATATGGAATATATAAGTAAATTTAATTCATATTTAGTATACATGTATCTGCTTGTATTCTTTTTTAATTTAATATCTTTTATAAATGGACACGTATAAAAATGATGACTCTCTAATATTATTAAACTTATTTTTTATAATAAATGAATAATGAATATGTTACATAATCATGACAAATTAAATTGTTTATTTATTTTTCTATTATTTTAATTAAGATTTTGCTATAGCAAAATAAACCAAGAGTATATATTATGCGCACAATAAATTTTAAAAAGCTAAACTGTCGAAACCTATAACGTATAACTATGTTAAGTCACGAAAATAAAATTAGTTATGTTTATACCATGATGAATAAATATTTTAGAGAACTGTCAAATGTGTTTACGTACTAGACATGGAATAATATTTTTAATTGTATGTTTTAGTTATATAAATATATATCTTTAGTTAAATAGTGAGAAGAAATTAAATAAATAAATAATGTAGTATATAATATATATAATATTATATGTGTGCACTGTGCACTATTTATTGCTTAAGGTTTATATAAAAATGTTGTATATATCCTTAAAGTTTTTAAAATTAAAAGTATCTATATTATATTACATTATATTTAAGGAATTATCCTTTTGTATACTATTGTTTGCCAATCAGGCTATATCTAACGAGGCCGTCATAAAAACCGTTACTTACAGACAATTATAAAATAACTGTAGATACATATAGGCCTAAATAAATACACACCTTTTATATCATTTTTATAAACATAGTAGAAGTGAATAATATAAATTACAAATATATTATTCATTATATTTTTACAAGTTTTTCAACAAATAAAAAAACATTTATCATATTATTAGTTAATTTAACCTTTTTTCTATATATTCATATAAAATAAATATAATGTTGGACTCAACTTCACGGGTAAACATTTAGTAGGTTTTTAAAAGTATTATCTACAGGTAGGTAAATATAATATCAAAATGATTACTTAATCAACTAGATGACGTATAGTATATTTATACCTTTTTCTTTTTATTTATATTATAATTATAATTTGTAAATTTTAACAAATAGTTAGTACATTATAATTATTTACATAGCGAATAAAATGTTAAACTTTGAATTTTTTATAACCTTAAAGTATAATATTCATATGAGAAATGGGAAAAGTATAGATAACCCCACTCAAGCTACCTGTTATTAAAGAAGTATTTTAGTGATGATATTATTAACATTTTGTAAAAATATAAATTTTTATTATTATTTTTTTTTTTTGTTTTTCCTGAATATATTAAATATTTTTAAGAATTCTCAATTTTGACTCGTATCTATTTTTATTTTTATTTTTAATACTCTATTGTGGTAGGACTTTTATTTGGAGATATTTTATGACCACTAAAAACATTGTGCATGGATGTTGTAACTTAAATATTAATGCAACATTAATAACAAACACATTTTGAGTATGAACGAGAGAGTTAAAGTCAGTAACCCTCCCACTGAATAAAAACATACAATTTTATGTGCACCGAACGAAAAAAAATCAGGACTACTTAATTACCGAACGTTGATCACTGAAAAATGTATATGGTATTAACTTTCAGGACTAATCGTGTAACAATAGTACAGTTATAAAAGAAAAAAAAATGTTTTAGAAAGAATTTTGAAAATTAAATTCCTGCTGTTTAGACAAACGAAGCTTTCGTGTAAAACTTGGCTGCGAATCTATATTCCATCCCAATAATTTCTATTTTCATACAAACTCATTCACAGTGGTGGATGTAAAAATAAAATAGTAGAGGATATTATATTTAAATTTTAAACACAATTAAATTAAACTGTCAAATGAATGAAAGTCTGCTAGATCTTTAATTATGGATCAATAATAATGAGCCAGAAAAATCAACAAAAATAAAACAACCAAAACAGTTTAAGAAAAAAATATTATCAATTATTTTTCGACATAAAATTTAAGATTATTCTATTTTAGTTATTAGTTGATGTTTAATTTGCTTGAGGAAAAAATAAAAAAAATTTAAATTAACCAGTATGCGAATAAAAATAAAATATACTAATAAATCATCTTATTATGAATAAATAAATATAGCGAATACAAACTATCAAGTTGATTACTGTGACACAAATTAATTAACTATATATATATACTATATAGGTACTGGAATATGTTTGTATATAATGTATACAGTTTATATACAGGTACTTAATTATAGCATTTACTTATTATTTTAATGTATAATTAAAATAATGTACCTTACATATTTTTTTTAAATATGATTGGAATGCACATATAATAAATAAATACTCTATATTTTATGTTTTAGTGTCATACAACTTGAACGAATTCTTATAATATTTAGTAAATTCATTGACTTTGTATAAAGTATTTTGATTCATTTTTTTTTTTTTTATATTTTAGCGAATTTACCCGCTCAATATTGCCGTTCTACCCGCTGTACCTATACCCCATTCAGGCACTAATGCGAGACGACAAAATTACTAAATGACGGCGGCGACAGCCACGCCCAACAATTAGCAACGTCACGTGTCTCCATACATTTTCAGGATTGCGTGTGACAGCCTCACACTATTCTTCTTCGCCTCTCGTTATAATCAGTAAATAACTGGTTCCAGACCACCCTAATTCGTTTCTGACGACGACGACAACAACGACGACCTGTTAGTGACAAACTCCGTGAAGGACTAATAATAATATTGAACGAGAACGAATAATCCTAAACTTTACCGGGTATACGCCCACACTGTATTATTATATTATAATATAGGTAGGCACGCGTTATTATAATAATTATAATAGTACGCCAACACCCAATAATCATATCATGGACTGTATATAATATGATACCTAATTACAACTATTATTGCAGCATTTGATATTTTGTTAACTGAAACATTTAATTTTATTTATTCTGTATTTTTTTTTTTATTAGTTAATCGTTAACGTTAAAAGTTGTTTACCATTCATTATAGTATATAAAGAATTTAACAAAAATATTTAATAAATGTTAATAACTATAAATGCGTAACATCTTTTTGTTTAACTCAGTCTATATATAATATATAGAGGGGCTTATTAAGAATGTCACCATATCATTTATTAATGAATTTATTTGAATACCAATTTTCGGAATTTCGAATTATAATAAGGGATCATGTCTTAAATTATTAAGATTTTTTACAATTTAAAAATTCTTTGAAGATTCAAGTATTTTTTTTTTTCAAAACTTTGATGTATCTTTATCAAAATTTGAATATGTAGTTTCTGAGTCATTCAAGTTTATAAGTATCTGATTAAGGATAATAGTTCTTAAAAATAGTTTTTATTACCTATATAAAATATATGTAATTATGAATCTAGTTTTTTATACTTCTGATTAACGATTAATTAGAAAAAGATTTATATTAAAAAAAAAAAAAAAAAATGGTATTATTACAGTAAATTCTATTTAGTTGTATAGTAAATCTAAGTATATAAATATATGGCTATACTTGAATACTTGAATTTTTCTAGTCTCCAAATTTAAATTATTTATTATTAAATGAAGAATTTAAATAAATAAATTACAATGATATAATCTTTATTATAATTTGATAGATTGAAAAAAATGTTTAAATACTATTATTAAACTATAAATAACAAAATTTTTGTTTCATAGGAAAAAATATATAATATTAGGTTACTATAAAAAGTATTTTTTCAATATCCTGAATACGGTTGTTGTGAATCATCAATCATCATTAGAAATTAATATGAAAACAAATCGTTTATAGGTATGTATAATATAGAATATACTAAAATAAATTATATACAATGAAATTACGTATAGGTATAATGAATATATAAAATATAAGTAAAACTAAAAAGAGAAGAAAATATAAAAGGTCATATAGTAATACCGATTATTATCAACAAATGAACACGATTGAATTATTTAAGAGATAATATATATATTTATATTATTTCCAAAGTTTGGATTAACCGATAAACATACAATTGTTTTCGTTCATTTTGACCATTAGCTCTGCCACTGTCGTCAGTATAATAGCTTTATTATATACACACACAATATAATATTAATGTTAATAATGATACATAAAAGGGGGGCCGTTGCACACTAATAAACGACTCCGTCGTCGGTTAACCAATTTTGGTCAAATCGATATGTACGGCGGCTAGCGACGCGTGGCGGGCCGACAATACAACAGTCGTGCCAAGGATGGAAATTCGATAGGACGGAAAATGTAAGTAGGTACGCGGGTGGCGGGTACGCCTAAAAAAACACACCCCTCGCGTTCGTCCCGGTTAATAATAATAATGATAATAATTTCGTCTTAAAGTACGGCGTTCATAATGAATTTAATGAATAATAATAGTAATTATTATTATGATAGTCTATGCCCAGTAGCAAGCGCCGCCGCAGTCGACCGACGTCCGACACACGCACACACACACACACACACACATACTTTAATACTCTATTAAAAAAAAAAAAAAAAAAACATAACGAAATAATCGATAGGCGGGCGGCATCAACGTCATGATGTATACATATATATATATATATTTATACATGCAAAACTTTCAGTGTACCTAAATATTTTAATGTATGTGTATATAGAAGCAGAGGTACGACGATATTACAATATAATCGAAAGTGAATGGGGCTTAGGCGTGTCTGCTCGCGCTGCAGAAATTACCGTCTTCGATTTTTACGCGCTTTTATATTATATTATTAGTTGTGTTGTGCCGAAAATCCGACGCCTTCACTATACCTATTATATTACATACACCTATGCATTAGGTATATTAATGTGTGTGTGTGTGTGTGTGTGCGTGTACGATACCGCCGTCGCTGTATTATATTAAACGCCAAGTGCTGTTGGTATGTTACTGTTACGGGTGCGCACGCCATTATATGACACTACGTGTGTTGTAGTCATGGGGGGGGGGTTACATATAATATAACATACCTGTATATAATATAATATTATTATTACTATTATTATTATTTGAGTTCACCGCAGTTCGGACAATGGTCGACACACGGCCACTTAAAACGTCCTGCTCGTAATCCGATTTATTCGTAACGCGATTATATTATTATTTTGATTGTTATCGTACCGATATTTCAGCAGCATTTTCGTTTCTAATAAAACGCCCTCTACTTATACACATTATTGTTACTGTGAATAGAGCCACGTCGTATAGGTATATTGATCGACCTTTTCAACGCGAGAAACACGTGTAAGTATGAATGTTCGATATAAATGTTGGTAGGTACATAATATAATATGCATTGTTATTTTCGTACACTATTATTGAAATAATACGATATTATTATTATATCGGATGGAAAACTATTTCGTCGTTTTATACGTTTTTAATTGAAGTGATAATTATCATAAAAAAATAAAATAAAATGTGCCTAAAAATGTTGTACGATGAACGCACAACTACACGTTTTACATAAATATATATATAAACGATCTGTAAGCAAACCGTACATACTACACTTCACCCACAAAAATGCACCTATAGAACAAATAGCCCGAGAGGCTCGTAAATAATGTACGTGCATAATATGTGTATGTTTTTTAAGTGGCGTTATGTTAACAACAACGGCCGAATCTAAAATGGATTCCGACTAATTGGAACTCGAGATGGCTGTTTAAAAATGTAAATAGCAAAAATAACAAAAAAAAAACTTACATATACGCGCAGTCACTATACAAGTGTGAGTTCCCTGTTCTCCCTGTACTAAACACTTAAATGGTATATATTATGTAGGTAAGTATCTTCTATTATAATAAAAATGTCTCGAACGAAAAATTACCTATATATATGAAACACTATTATGGGTAAACTTTATGTTTTTACTTTTTTATACTATATTTTAACCTTTTAGAAGATTTTAGCTGAATTTAATCATATAAACAGAAATTAAATGGTGACATACTAATAATAATAATTTTTTAAAGCAATAAAACTAAATTATATTATACATTATATATTATATACTATACGCAGTTTTAGTAGATATTTTGGAAAATTTTGTGTTGAATTTTTTTTGAACAAAAGTTAATACTGAAAACGCAATGAAGGAATATATTATTTAATATATATACTCACTGAAGGTTGAATATTTTAAAAATAGGTAATAATCGTTTTGAGGACGCAAAAGAACGACTTATATGAGGCTAATTTGCATGTTCGTTGCTCTCGAAAAACCGAATGAAGTTTGTCTTTTCCCCATTTAATTAGCATTTTCGTATCAAGTACAATACAATATACGTACATAACACATTTTTGTGTCACACCCCGCGCTGTATTCCCGCCAGATTCCCTTTCATGTACGACCTTAATAATTAGTACGCTACACCGGTGAGTTTCTATGTATATATAATATATCTAGATTCATACACACCCGCACACACACACAGAAACACACGTACACACACACGCGCATGTACGCGTAGTGGAGGTTTTTGAAGTGCAAAACAACACAACAACGGATTATTACTAGAGTGCCTGGGACCGATGACGTGGGGTTCGGTCGGGGTGGTGGTGTGTTTTAAAATAAAAGGCCAGACTTTTTGTGAAGCGTGGTTTATTCTGTCGAGGCGACGGCCAGGAAGAATCAATAATTTGCGGATGCAAAGTAGTCCCGGAAACCTCCCCCCCCAACAGCCATCCTATCACAAAACCCGCCTACCCCGAATACGCTTTCACACGTGTAATATATATACATGTACAACGAGCGGGTATATATAGTTATATTACACTTATAACTACACCCTTTTTCCATTTACCCCCTCCAATCCACTCATAAAGCAAAGCAAACACCTCGCCTGACACGTAATTAGGTCGACATGAATTCTACTTCCGCGTGTCCTTAGTCAAAAACCGTGATGACGCGACACCGATCAATTTGTAAAAATTGCTCAAAACACATATATGACTTATTATCATTATTTATTTTATTTCTTGCGAATATTTCGGTTAAAATAATAATATATAGATACATACATTAATATAAATGTCTAATGTCAAATAATTAATCTCTCACGTATAGTATTTATAAAGTGTTCATTAAATAGTCAGAATTTCTCAATTGTTTTATATTTGACGAAAAATTCATCAATTTTAATAATTTTTCAAAAAAAAAAACTAATTTATAATTCATGGAGATTAAGATAATTGTGATTGATACTGTTTTTATATACACAGTATAGAAAAAACCTTATTTTTTTCCCAGTTTGAACCGTCGACGGGTGGAATTTTAGTTTCTTATTGCTTTACTAGCATAATAAGTAAGTACCTATATACTCCAATTTATGGGTACATTTATACACAATTTTTTAATCAAACTATTTTGTTATTAATTTAATGAGCTTTCAGCGAAATGGTTAGATCATATGATTATTTTTTACTAATTTAAAATTATAATTTTATACTTCATTAGGTTTTTAGATATTTTAATTGCTTAAGCGTCACGCTTTATTGTTAAAAGTATATAGATGAAATTAAATTGTATCCTACCTGCTGAGTAATAATTAAGGTTGTTCTGGAGTTAACAAAATTAATCAATTCGTTAGACACAGCCCAGAGGTGCCGAGGATTAAGGAATTGAGTTGTGGGGTGGCAGGGGGAACGACAAAGAAAATTACGCGTTCACAATAGCTCCCGGAGTGGCGAAAATAAGTTATATAATTAATGAAATTGTTGGAAGACGGCGGCGCTTTCTCCAGGCAACGTAATTACTTGTCAACGGCAAAACCACTGCGCTAAAACGTTCCTGAAACTCTTCACCCTATCTAGAGTGACTACTAGTAGGTATTAAAACAAAAGAAATGCACGAAGGGTGAAAGAAAAATAAACAAAAATTAAGCCATTTTCTTGACGGGAAAAATTATTTTAATTGGGATCAAATTTATTCGAACCGATGATGAAGATGGTGAAAATAAATAAGTACACGAATAATAATGCTTTTATACTTTTCGACAATGTTACATAATACGCTATAATTGTAAATTATTTATTTTGTTAATTTTTCACGATGAACGCAACACAACTAAAAGATTACGTGATAGTTTATTCAACAGCCTATTATATTGTATAATAGTGACATAGGTAGCTAAAATTAAATGCTGTTTGAGACATCGTTTATTCTATTGCGATGATTTTTTTGTAGTCTTACAATGTGTTTTTGCGATACAAATTTAATGGACGAGAACAGAATAGTTTTTTTTTTAATAATATTCCTTCACTCACTAACGCAGAAATGTTTTCTTTAATTGCACGTTAAAACATATTTTTAAATGTAATTCATTCTAAAGCTATGGTGAATTTTTACGTACACAAAAAAGAGGAATGAATAGCGACCGAGATTTGATTGCGGTCTTGGCTACAAAAATAAAAAAAAAACAAATAACATTACTCAAGGGCGAGAATTCTTGTAATTAAATTACACCCGTTCGTGTAAATCGGAATTCCGATAATTAACACCGGGATTTAATTACGACTAGAGGGAAGGGGGGAGAGTAAAAAGCTAACGAAAAACCCCTTATAATATATTATTTTGACTTTATTAAAATCTTCTTAAAATTACCGTGTATACAAATATCCGAGATACGTATATAAAAACAAGGTTTTTTTTTTCCAAGTGTTATTCACAATTTCAGGTTTTGTCTCATTTAAGCGCGTGGTGTTATTTTGCATAATTATATGGTATCTATATGTATAAATTGAAAACGTACATAATATTATATAATGTGATATAATACATAGTATTTACGACGACGATGAGTACAAGTTAAAACTTAAACTATTGTCGGTAAAGTTTTTATGATCCTCATCGAAGTTAATGGGGTTTAGTTGAGCAGAAAATTGTAATATTCTTATTCCAGATAAAAGGCACCAAGCTCAAAAATAAATTTTATACTATTCAATGTGTGCATACAAATAAAACACATAGATGTGTTGTGATAATTCACGCGCGTAGTAGTAGCAGCAGTGGATTGTCTTTTAAGTTTTGGTTAACGATTATGCGGTTTAAATCAACGGTGAAATGGACAAAATTTTAACGTACGAACATAAAAAATAAATAAAATAATAATAATAATGTTTTGTTGTTTTAAAACATTCTTGTTAAGAATATATATTTAATATTTATATAGGTATGGTTGTAGAATGCTGAATAATCGTTGGGGATTATAAAAAAAAAAATTGAGTCTATTCTTATACCATTACTCGTCTTACAATATACCTACTACACATATTATTATAAATAGTTTTTTTAGGGTAAAAAAACACCAATCACGACTTAAAGAATTTCTGACATCGACCCTTTTGACCTTTTCTTGCGCACATGACGAACATATTAAATATTAATGATAATATTATGACGCTTTTTCAATATATCTTTTACTGGACCTATAGTGTTATCAACCACATACTTTTGATTGTATATGCACACAACTAATATAGTGATGTACCTACCATTCATATTATGATAGATTTTAGAATAGGAGAAACTTTGTATTGCCACGTATAAAGGGAAACACAATGGTAAAACGTTTATGTGTACAATATTAATGCACCACTGAATTTTTTTTAAATAATATGTTTGCATTATTTATGAGTCAGTCAGTTAACGTTTCTAACATCATAATAATATTATGTGTGTGTCGTTAAAATGTATCTAAATACTCTGTTATTCAATAACGCCAATTATAAACATCAACTATAATAATAATGATATGGTGATATGTAAATTTGTCACTGTTCATTAGCTGCTGTTTACGGATATTCAGTAATACAATTTTACAGCCAACGCATGTAGACTTAATATTATGGATATTATTTGTTAAAAACATTCACACTAATACCGGACGGTATAAAATGAAAACAGTACATCCATATTCTATATACTAATTGACTTAAGATGAAATTATTTTAAATTTTGTCATTGATTCATTAAAGGGTAGGTGTAAAATAAACAATTGAATTAAATATAACAATGTTTATATCACTACTGTACAGATTTTATCGATTATTAGTTATTATTGTTATTATTGTTTTTACAAATAGTTTTGATTGCTCTAATTTCATTAATCGCAGAATGCATGCAAATAAGTAATAGACACTATAGATACAAATGAATAGCTATCAGTTTCAGTAAACTCGTATATATTATACATAATATGTAGCAAGTAGTAACTATGATATTGGTAAAGAAAACTGTTTATTCAAAGTTACAAACTTTAATTTTTAATTTATTTAACAATACATCAACTAAAATCTTCATTGTAATAATAAAATACAATTAATATGATTGTGTATTACTGTATTCTATAGACACATTTAAAATGCAAATGCTTTTCTATATTTAAGAAATACAATTACTTATTCAGTGAAACAATGTTAAATGTAAATTAAGTTTTACATAATATATTATTATGTTAATGAATACTTCGGATTCGAAAAAAAAATATATAGGTGCATATTGAAACTTTTATACAATATTAATTTTGTGTATGCAACTACAAATTTTAAGTAGGTATACTACAGTATATATCAATAGATCATAGAAAATATTATATTATATTATACAAAGATGCTAATAAAATCAGTTGAATTTTTTTCAATGTTGTACAATCGTTTTATGATAATACGAAGTGAATATAAAAAAAAAATTAATAAGAATGAAGGCCATCAGCTATGCTGATATTTATTGAAAATAATATAAATTTTTGTTTTACGTGATGATTCCATGGATTATTGATTTTGCTAACTGTCTATAGTATTAACATTTAACTTTGTTTAAACAAACTTTTTACTTATTGATGCAATAGTTGTATAATATCTGAAATTGATTTACTCTAGCATACGTTAAATATCAACAAGAATAATTAAATAATTTTAAAATGAATTAAGTACTTACACATTTTAAATTTTATAATAATTATTAATTACTCGTGTAAAGTTAATTTTCAATAACATGACATACTTTTTGTTCATAACTTTTAAGTAAACACAGATTTAATGTTACACAAAATTACGGTTGCAACATGAAATGCAGGTGAAATAATTTACAGGCGTTTGTTGTGAAGTGTATATTCACCCAACACAAGAGGTACTTAATATTGTTATAGTAATTAGAACATTTTTATTTTTATGTATCTTAGGTTAAGTACACTATTATAAAATTTAAAAAAAAAAATTGTGTTCGTAATTTTTAAATTTTATCAATACTCAAGGAATTTTATATTTTAAATAGTATAATCTTTAGAAACACCATCAATCCAAGCTCAAAACATTTATGCATTAATATGATTTGTACGTAAATAGAGAGGCTTGATATTATACATTTATAATACATTTAAGTTAATTGCACGTATTTATATAAACACTAGGTATACGTTATAAAAATAATATGGTCTACCTACCTACAGCATAAATCTAATAATATTTTACCTACGTTGGTTTTGAAAATACGGGATCGGGTGTAAAAAATGTGTGGTGTTTTGTTTTTAAATCCGTGTGCAAGTATGTGTGTGTGCGTGTTTAGTATGAAAAGGAATGGAATGAAGGAGCTAAAAAAAAAAATCGTGTTAAACTCAATTGCGAAATTAGCCGTGGACGTGTTTGTTGTTTACACCAGGCAACTGGTCTTTAACAAATTAGGGGAAATATGTTTTTTCTACTTTTGTTTTTGTTTTCTTATATATATTTTTTTTTTGTTTCACATTTAAAAGAAATCTGAAATGCAATACGGGTTATGCAAGACAATAGACGTGTTCCAACACTTGCATGATCTTGAACTGTCAGATGTTAAGCTATAGGTTAGGTATAACTATATATACATACATAAGGTATGTGTATATAGTATATACATTGGTGGCTGAGACGTTGAGAGGATTGGAGATCAAATTTAAAAATCCTAAGTTGATAAAAAACAAAAAACTTGGCTATTTTATAAACGTAGTTAAAATAATTAATCGAGTTTAACATAATTATGTCAAAATTATTATCTGGAGTATAAACTAAAAAAATAATATATAAATAATAGTAATAATAACAATAATAAATGTGCTCATGTTTTGATAATTTACCAAATTTTATTTTTAAACAAGTTATAATATTTAATTTATAAACAAAAATCAAAATTATATTCACTACTCCGACAATTTTAACCCTCTAGTTTGAGCTACACGCAATTGATTAGTATTACATTCTTATATTGATACCACCAATATATATATAACATTATGGTGTAGATTAGCTGATCAAATTGCCTACGTTATTATATTATCATAATTATCATAAATGTAGGCAAGTAGATAATATTATGTATATAATTGATTTCAAAAACCTTTTTGTATAGGTACCTATTTTATATTATTTCGTTCTCGTTATTATTTGAACAGTTTATAAAATTTGAAATCTCGACACCGGGCACTTATTACTTTATATGTTGGCCGGAGGGAATAACAATGGAGCTATGGTTATAATAATGTGAAATATTTGCCTTGTTCTCGTTCGGTCCCTCATTCTTTCTTAAAAACGTTTACGCTCCTCTCACTGTATACCACCAGAGCCGTATGCATATAAAATAATAGAAGACAAGCAATAAACCTATAGTAAGGACTCGTTATATAGATTCGCGTATTTTAATCAAGGGATACTGTATGTGTATGTGATTGTGTGAATAAATATGCATATTGTTTAGTATACATATTAATTATTTAAACGTTGTTACCAATGTAACCAGCAATTATTTAATTTAATAAGAACATAATTTAATTTTTATTCCAATATGGGTTCAGATATATCTATATTTATTGGACAAATGAATTCAGTAACATAACATATTTAAAAGTATGTATGCTTGAGTTATTCTTATGAAAGAAATAAATGTATAAGTGTTATAATACGCATTGTACGCATGCGCCTAATGTCTATAGCCGAACTACCTGTGTAAATATTAAAGTTTTAAACAGACTTTTGAGTTTTTAAATTGAGTTATTTTAGCAAGATGGTGTTTTTCTATAAAGATATAATTTATTACATGCACGTACTTAAGTGGTTTCCAAAATATTTTACAAATTATTAACGATAAATTTATTTTAAGCTCGGTGTTGTATTTGTTTTTTATTTTCAATTAATAGAGCCTAATCTGAACAAAATTGTTAAACCTACGATTATTATTTAAATGTATTTTGTATTAAGTAATTTTTAAAAGTAAAAAAAAAAAAAACGAATGTGGTTATAACTAGTATTTCTATTTATTGTATTTAAAGACTGAATACATATTATATTATGTACCTACTTAGAAAAACTTGTTATCTTAAAAGAGTTATTTCGTTGCGTTCGCTTCATATTATATCCATAGTAAAGTTGGCTTACATGTATTTGTATTTATGTTTAAAATACACAAAAGACAAAATTGACCATATACAACTGTTGCATCTATAATTATTTATTAAGCTATTTTGATATAATATATTCGATGATTAATTAATATTTTTAATTTCCATAATCAAGCACAAATTAATTTGTTTTTATACATAGATAATAATATACTTACTTACATCTAAATTGATAACCAATAATAGTCTACAAAAACGACAGTATGATAAAGGCGTCTCTCGTTTACGGTCCGTTTAAGACTAATTTATTAAACACGTATAACTAATAACTATTGACAAAATTATTTTTTATAGTTAATTTAGTTTTAACATATTATGTGTTTTAACCATTTTTATACATAGATTTATTTTACTACTTTAATTTTTATACATTTTACTTATTTTAACACTCTATATACTATTATAATTACCACGTTATTTTCGTAAACAATTGGTACGTTACTAAACGAATATACACCACCAAGCCGTCGACGAATACCAGCTATATGTACCTATATCATCGTTGCATATTAAACGGTATGAGAGGTTCAATAGACTCAATAATAACACCTAAAAGTAGCCTGGACTTAATCAATATTATACAATACTATACACCATTGTTTTCAATTTATAAAATTGTACTTATGTTATAAATAATGAATATACTTAATATTTAATTTTACTTATACATATAGATTACTGAATAGTAATTATGTAACTTTAAAAATTAAACATTAGGTTTTTGGGATATTTAGTAAGTACAGTATATTTATTTGTTTTTCATTTCAATTTAGTTAACAAGATAGTTTATTTAAACTAAAAAAATGTATCTATTAGTAATGTATAGGTATTTATTCAATGTTCTAATTAAGATAAAATATAATAAAATGAACAACTTACAAGATGAGCAATATTTTAAGTTTTATAATAGAAATTTGGATGTATTAAAGCTATACTTATAATATTATGTAGTTTCAACACGTACTGTGTACCTGCAGATTAATTTACGACTTTTAAAAATATCAACTATACTATAATTATTTTACTATCTAACCACCATAAAAACATTAACAAAAATATTTGAAATTTTATCCTCTATAGCTTATATTATAGACTCTACATATATATATATTTAAATAATAAAAATGTTTTAAATTCAAGACAAATGCATTTTTAAATATTTTTTCGTGTTGTTCAACTGTGTTCCTAAAGAGTAAGTTGTGAAAATGTGGAATTTTTTATTCAAGCTTGTAAAAATAATATTATAGAAAAGTATAAAATTATAAAAAAAAAATATATATATGAATTTGTATTATAATATTTCACAATATATAGTTAAATATTTGTCGAGTCAGCAATAATTGTTGTTTTAGGATTTAAAAGTAGGTAAGTACTTATTGCCGTGAAAAAATACCTAGGTTAAGTTACACAAACTGTTATGTGAAAGTGTGCTGCAAGTTTTAATTCTTGATAATAATAGTGTACCACGAAGAAAATATGTTTGAGAATCATTGATAGTGGAGATAGATAATAGGTCAGCATTTATATTTTGTCATTATGTTAGGTTAGGTCTAATAAAATTAAATGTAATTTATACCTAGGCGGTAATATTTATAGTATTCTCATGATCATTTTATACTAAATAGCTATTTTCCTTAATATTTATGAATTATGATCCAAAATTATAAATATCTAAGTGTATGTATAGTTTATATATATATATATATATATATATATTAAATGTATTATAATAATATGTATCATGTAATATAAAGTTAGTGTAGTATAAAAATTTGTATATTCTACAAGTTTACCATCATATTGTTTAAAAAATAAACTTAATAATTTAATAAATCAGTTAATATATTATTTTGCATAAAATCAACCGGATACACGTAATCAGGGCTAGATTGAAATTACAAAACTTGTCAAGAATAAATCCTCATCATTTATTATTTATATGTGGTTTAAAACTGCAAGAATTTTTTTTCACTCGTTTACACATGTTACAAAAGGTCCGACTCATCGAATATTTTTTAATAGATTGCTTGAACTACTATAGTTTAAGGATTGTGTTTCAATACGTATATTAATCGTTTATAACTTGTAATACTGATTAAACGATTTTAATTGATCGCAATCAAATAATACGCATTAAGTGACAAGCGTATTTTTAGTTTTTTTTTTTTACTTTTTTTTTTAAATTTCCTTGCTACGCATGGATTATTTAATTAAGTCAATTTATGATTTATGACGGGTCTACCGGGCTGGGAAATTGCATTTGGAAACATTTTGATTTCACATAAAAATTATATGCATGAAAAGGGAGCCCATCCTTATACTTTAATATAAATTCAATTTTTACCGATTGGTTGCTAGGTGGGAAAAATCGAGAAAGCCTTCCTACAAAATTGGTTGGTAATTCCAATTCGGAAGTAGGTATTTAGGATTTGCTACAAGCTACATTAAAACCATCAGTAGACTGTTTTCGGCTGGAAGACCAGAATTAAATTAATATAAACATAATAACATTGTGTTAAATTACTAAAACTGATAATAATTAATCTTACGGTCAATCGATTAATATTTATATAATACAAATTGTGAATTTATAATAAAAATAATACATTAAGTTGTATTAAAATGTACATGGATAAATGTATAAAACTATTAGAGTATAAAATAATATTTATTTTATTTAACTTATTTAGATTATAAATATTATAAGAAACCTATAGATATATTGTATTTATTTTAATATATTATGGTCAAATATATAGAGTTTATACAATTATATGATTATTTATTTAATATATTTTAGTTTAACTATTAAAATTTTTAAAATAATTAACTATCAGTGTGAAAATTAAGTGCATGCTATTATATTTTAATTAATTATTGAATAAACATTATTTTATTTGTATATTAATAATGTTTTATTCTACACATGTTTTGTTTTTATAGTTCTTAATTTTAATTGTAGTTCATTACAAATATTTTTAAGGTTAAAATAAAATACTTTAAAATATTAATTTAAATTTATATATATTAAAAAATTCTAGTTAAAATGCTCTTAAAAATTATATTACTGTTCATGGACACTTTTTCAATTAATTAGTTAACTATATAGTTCGATGAATAAAATTGTGTTGTAACTTATATTATAAGCCTAACCCTAAATTAATATACATACTTATTTTAATTTATAAAAAAATCTTATGAATAATTATTTCTTCAATTTTATAGTTAAACATTTATGGGGAATTAGAGCGTCGATGCGGAGTCAATTTGAATAATAATTATATTGTTCAGTGTGTATATATAAATTTATTTACATGTAATCAAAAATATATGGCTGAATATTTTAATTTAATGTATGCCATAACCTCGCATAGTGCGTTTAATTATAGTTATACTTATACTCTTTTAATAATAGAATAATTATTATAACTGACTCCTAATATTCAAATTTATTGTGAACCAAATCGTATGTTTCATAGATAAAATAAATTATAACCTATCAAATAAATTGATAGACGCATATGTAGGTAAAACATATGCGCATACACTCTATAGGCAATGGTTAGTGAAATCATCAGTAACATAGCGTGAAACTTGGTGTTCCTAAGGTTAATTGTGAAGCGGAGGCTAGCTCCTTTAAAGACAGCTATCAAATAATTAAATAGTAATACTAAAAGAGTTTATTACTAGAAGTTAATAATAATTTACTGTGTAAGTTTTAGTTCTTTAATAAGTGTATTTAAAACAATACTATTGATACATTGTATGCTTAAAAAATAACATTTAAGCTTTCTTTGGTTATTAAAGACAATTTTACGGGTGTTTTTTTTAATGATATCATAATTAAATGTACTGAGTCTGTCAATTTGAACGTGTCGGAGAGAAGTGGTGGATCTTAATATTAATCTTTCAGGATATATCTATTTCGAATAAATTCTTTATTCTATTTGTTATATTAATCTGTTTTATTTATTTTTTAACGTTATAATTACTTGTTATCATGAAATTTATACTAATCGTTTGATACCATTGCAAATATGCCGATAGGCGTAAATATATTATATATAAAAAAAAGTAAAAAATAAACAAATAAATAAAATAAAAATACTCTTTTGTAATGTTAAGCTATAACATTTGTTCAATATAATATTACAGCCTACAAGTTTATAATGGATATAAGTATGACGTTTGGAGGCGGATCTAATTATAATTTCCAGACGACTTACCGGCAGCGGCGGCGGCTGCAGCGGCGGCGGCGGCCGCCGAGTGGTTGGAGGTGAGTGATAGCGGCGTTCCGCCGTTGTTGTTGGCGGCTGCGGCGGCGGTCATGCCCACGGCGGCGGCCAGTGAGTTCATGTTGTGCGGCAGGAACGCGGCGGCCACGGCGGCCTGGGCGTTGAAGTACGCGAACCGACTGGCCACCATCTGGCTGTGGTGGCTGTGGTGGTGATGGCCGTGGTGATGGCCGTGATGGTGGCCGTGGTGGTGCATCCGACCGGCGTCCCGGTCAGCGGTAAAGCAGGACGACGGTCCGGCCGGCCCGGGCGCCGACGGCGGCGCCGGCGGTTGCGGGTACTGAGGCGTAACAGCCGACACGGCGGCCGCGGGGCTCCTGTTGCTGTCGGTCAGGCCCAACAGCTCTTGTATGGCGAACGGCGACCGCTGCGGCATCGTCTTGTCTTTGGCGGCCACGCTCATCGCGCGCTGCACATCTGCGCCCGTCGCGGCCGTCGTCGTGGTCGTCGTGGTCGTCGTAGCTGTGCGTGTATACGCGAATTAACGTTACGATTCACAACGCGCGGCTAATCTCGTAGGTATTTCACTGTCGCTATAATACGATGTAATAACTTTCGCGTGTACAATATACAACGCACTATAACGATAAAAAATAATATTATTATTTATTATTATTGTAATACGCGTGGCGTGGCGGCCGTTTTAATATCACTTTATCATTATTAGATAATGTTACTAATGAGTAATGAGTATAATATTATGATTTGGTCGTATCGTGCCGGGCACGTGCGCTCCGGTAAGCGTTTGCGGACGGTGTATCGCTGGTCGGACGAAAACTGCAGCGCGGCGGACGGCGTGCGCGCGATCGCGATTATGCGTGTGCTGCGTGTGTGTGTGTGTGAGTGTAAGTGTGCCCCGGCGAAACGCACCGCGTCCACAGGGATCCAGTGCCGGTGTGCGCGTCGCATCGGACGCGCGGTCGGACCGGCGGCGTCCCGGCGGCGGCGGCGAGGCGGGCGTGTCCGCGGCCGTCCCGCTATTGGCCGGCCGGGCGTGCCCGAACGGAGCGCCGCAGCGATGGGGACCGCGCGCGCCGTACCGCACCGGCTGCCGCGTAACACCCACTTAGGATTTTTCCGAAAGGAGGGGGGAAAAAAAACACGGTACACGCGCCCGAATAATATACCCTCTCACTTGCTCCTTCCGCGCCGCCCGTTTTTACAAGGCTCCGTTCTTCTCTTTCTCGGCGCATTGGTGCGACGGTCTTTTCCCCTCCCTCGCTCCGTCAAAAGACTGTGCGTCGTCGTCGTCACCGTCTTCCTCCTACCGCTTTTCGTCCTCTCTTCTCGATTTCCTTACCGCCGTGGAGACTCGACGTGTACACACGCGTGTGTGATCTATGAACAGGTTATATTTATCACATCACACGAACATACTGGCTCACGATAAAATAATAATACGTTATAATAAATTAGATGCATCTAACGTCGTGAATTAATGTATATAAATTATTATTATCGTGTACAATATATAATATTGTTATTACGAAAATATGAATAGGTAATTAAATGATTAACATTTCCATCGCGGAGTATATATGCGACTATATATCATATGTACAAGAATAATAGTGCAACGATAATAATTTAATACCGTGGTATGCAATGGTCTTGATATAGGTAGGTATCATCGGCCGATGTTTGATGCAGTATTGTAAGCGCATTTTAATTATTTCGTTCTTGTATACACAGTACACACATATACCTATAATATTATTATAGTTATACCGCAATGGTCACTATACTGCTATATGAATCTTGCAGCCATACGCATCTAAGTCTATAAAAAAACATCCATTGCAGCACGCCTGTAATGCTGGAAATAATATAAGTATAATGATCTTCTCCATATATCATAAATTCATAAATATACCATATATTTTATTGGATAGACTGCACTATTGACTGCACATAACTCGCGGTATTAAAATCATAATAATTTTATAGGTTTACCGCTTAACTGCAGGTTCATCAAAATACAAAACTAAAGTTACGATTTTTGTGGTGGTATATTTTAATTATAGTTAAGATTTTCAGTCTATTTTATATCCCAGACATTGTTAGTTTTTATTTTGGTTGTAATATATTGAGTACGGCATCAATTATTATGACGTATAATATTATAATATGATGACTATATTTTATTGTCAATTTAGATTGAAATCATATTTATTATCATAACTGTTATTTAACATTAATTTTACACCGTAAATATTTTACAAGTAGAGATAAAAATAATATGATTTATTAAAACCAAAAATTAGAAAAAACCTGTTAATAAAACCTAAAATTATTAGTTGTGTGTATAATTTTAAAAACGTTCTTATTCCAATACAAAGTCTTCTATCTATTCAGTTTCAATCTTCAAGACTTAAATACTGTATGGTCTATATTTTTATATATAATATATAATATTAATTGGGAATCACTGATATATATTATATTATATCTAAAATATATGCAATTAATAAATATGATATATCTATATTGGTGTGCGTTAGTACTAGTGCAAATCCTACGAAAGATTGCAGCAGGGCAATATATAATATATTAATTATGCTGCAGTACTGAGCCATGAGTACTTGAAGAAATTACATGCGGCTGTTGCAAGTACGTCATGTAGAGCTTTATATCTCTATAGACACTATTGCATATAATATTAAAATTTATGATGATTAATAATAATAATTTTATCGCCTCCTAAAAATTATATACCTATTATGTATATTATGTACTACATAATTAAACTTATAATATAATGAGAATAAATCTTGAATTCCTTAACTTGATAGTATAAGAAAATATAGTTAACATATATGGCTATACGCTTTTATGTCCAGGTAAAAAAATATTCCATATTAATGGATGTCTTATATTGGTGTTATAAGTTATTTACTCATATATTTTTATAATTTTAGCAAAAATAACTATAGGTAATAGTTATACGAATACTATACTAATTGATCGGATCCATCTTCATTTCACAAAACATATATACGTTTATGACTGAATAAACTTAAAAAATATCTTTCTAGTAAGTATAGTTAATATATTATATGCAACATCTGTATTTTTTTATCCAAATGATTGAGTTGATTGAGTAGGTATATTGAAGTTACTTATTTCTTGTTGAATAGCTTATATAGCTTCATATTATTGTATGCATTTAATTTCCAATAATTTTTTATACTTGACATATACCTATATTGCTTTTTTATTGAGTCATTTATCATGATATATGCCTTAACCATAGCCTGCATTATACTCACACCAGCTGTCAATGTATAGTATATGCCAGTTAATTTACAATATCTATATTGAATATTTACTTATTTGTTGTAATGTCAACAATGAAAATGCATTTAGGAAAATATTAATAAATGATTTGACTGTATAATAAATGTACATAATACCTACCTATTACTACAATTATAGTTTTCAATACCATTATTATAATATATTATTGGTGTTACGATAATTATAATACCGTTCTGTTTAATATGTAACTTTCAATAAAAATTAAAATATATCTAAAACCAGTAATTGTTGATTTATTTAAAAAAAAAACTACTTATATACCTACCAATAGTAAATTATGCAAACAATTAAGTCAAATAGAAAATATAATAATGTAACATAATACTATTTAATTTAACCTATAATTGTAATAAACTGCTTGTAACAATTAGACAGAGAAATATGTATAGTAAAATACTCTACGAACTAATATAATTATATTTTATAGTTATATGTATGCCTGTAATAAATTAGAAAATTAAAAAGTATTAACGAATAGTAATATTTTCAAATACTAGTTTTTACATAAATAGTATTTATACATTTCCAAATTTACTATAAAGACCCATGTTTTTTACGTTAGGTATCAATAAATTAAACTATACAATGAATATAATATAATCATTCATTCAGATTTATAACTATAATACTTATAAATGCATAACATAATATACAAAAAAATATATTTTTATTTAATATAGATTGGTTGTTTTTAATGTTACATTGGTACTAATTGTCATATATAATTTTTAAAATTCTTAAAAAATGTTCTTATAATTAATACTTACTTAAATTAATTATATAAACATTAAATTCATAACTATAAAGATATATTTAGTCGAAAAAATCATGTTTAGATTCTAAATAAAATGTTAAAATTTAATATTCATAGTTTAGTCTTTAATGTTTTTTTTTAAATATTTTTCTCCAAAGACCAAAATACATAGGTATACTTATTTGTTTTAAATAATCTATACTTAAATTGTAAAGTTAGTTATGTAATTGTTTATATCATTTTTTTTTTTTTGTAATTTGTGATTTGTTTTATTCCAGCGATATTGTAATTTTTAATATATATATACATTTAAGTACATTCGGCATGTGTTTTCATTTAAACACTTTGAACGATTCTATCCGAACCAAACCTACCTAACCTATAACCTAACCTAACCAGTTATAGGAATAATAGAAGCTGTAAGCTATTTTCTTTTTCGCTTTTAGATTTAGTTATTATTTTTTTCTATTATAATATAATAAAAGATCACATAATAATGTAATGTGTTCTTTAATGGCTCAATAATTTATTATAATAATAATACTGAAGAGTCAGGTATTGGTCTCTTATTTAATTTGTTTATTATTATTAAAACTTTTAATAATGGAAAAAAATAGTGTTTTATCGTTAATTAATTAATAAAAGTAGGTACCCAACAAATGTTAATTGAATTTCTTGAAATTGGGATCCCGTGCTGCAACTTTATCACTGTCATTATCTAATTCATCATTATTGTCAATTTACTCAACACAGTTTAATATCATTGAACTATCTAAACTGTTTATATTGTAATAACTAATAAGTCTTTGTTAACTATATATCCAATTATAATATGTAGTTTGTATTTAATTAAATATACATAATATGTTATAATCTCTCCAAATGACCTAAGATGCCAAGAATTTAATTATTAAAAAGAAAAATAAAAAATTAGAATACTGAAATTTAAAACATATAAAAAAATACTAAAATAATAATTACTAATAAGTTATATATGATAAATATACGTGTATCGCATATTGCATAATATTATTATGTGACAATGAATAAAATCTCTTGATTGGAAGTTATATTATAATATTACAGATTTGCAACGAGTGTATATACAATTATTACGTTTTGTTTTATTTTAATATGACTTATAGTTACATTCTTTACTAAAAGTTTATTGTGTAAATAGATGATATAGAACGTCTATTAAATTACATATAGTCATAACCACCAAATATGCAAAGGCTTCCCAACATATATTTCGAAATTGAGTAATATATAATATATAACTTTAATAATATTGTAAACATAAAGTGTATATTAAAATAAAGTTTAGTTAAATTGTACCTTTATTTTTTCTTTACCTATTTTCACGTTATTTTATGAATATTAATTTGTGGAATATAATTAGGTAATTAAATACCGTTATCTTTGTATTATATTGAAAAATTATGTAATGATTTCTAGTCATAAATTTATGTTCTAAAACAATAATTTGTGTAGTTAGTATAGTTACCTGTATGAACGCTATAATATGATATATTTATTCCATACAGTTTATTTATAATAAATTGTAATAATATCTAGAAGAAATAGTTCGCAGTAATGAAGTAATAAATTATTATGCAAATAAATAACTAAATAAATAAATAAATAATGTTTTTATTGTTATTTTGCAAATGTGGTATATTTTAAAGTTTAATATACTTATTTATTCATACTCGTATGATATAATCACTACGCTATATAATAATATAATTACTAAGTTCCAAAAGAGCTCCAACGCTTTATAGTATTCAAGTTTCGTATCGCATAATATAGTTTTTAATATAATGCACATAAGTGCATTATTAATATTATGATGTATTTTATATGGTCATATAGATAAAATAATATGACATATTATAATTTATTTTAGATATAGTATAATATCATTTTTTATCATACTCTTTTCATTATACGGTAGCTTTTATAAATTTAGTGAATGAATTTATAATTTTTTTTATTTTGATACATTTATTATATACAGTTTATAATAGAATAAAAGAATATTACATACACATATAATATGTACAATATGTATACTATACAATGTGTTTGTATGAATTAAGAAAATTTATATACATAATACGTTTTGTACTCGTATGCATTTAAAACAAATGCATCTCGGAATAAGAAACCATCGTAATTTACAATCCATTTATTAATTTTTTTTGTAAAACCACTAAGAATAATAGCAATAAACAAGCAAGTAGACATTTTTTTTTTTTTAGATTTGATGTAATACGTTTATTCTTGTATATATATTATATACACGGTGAATATAAAGCCCTCACAAACAAATCATTACAAAGAATGCTAAGTCTGTGGTAGTTAGACATATCACCATATCAGATATACCTAATATAATATTAAATATGTTATGTACCTAGATACCACGTGGGTCCCAATAGTTGTAGATTTTTAAATAATATTAAAATACTTCTACAAATTATAATATAAATATCTGTTATATATTATAATGTTATCTATAAGTATACTTGTAATAGTGTATTTGAATAATATTTTAATTATTGCTACTCGCAATAAATATTGTTGTCTGAGAAACAAAAATGTAAAACAAAAATAATATACGTAATACGTATTTAGGTATAACGTTTAAAAAAACCACTTGCGAGCCCATGGCCTCAAAGACTTTGGACAGGGTGGTAAGTATAAACACAGATGACACGCTTCATAAACCTAATACAAACCTATTACGTTCATTTGTTATTTATTTAAAAAAAAAAAAAAAATACTTGGCATATTGGTCGAAACACACCGTAACGACATAATAATATTTCATTACAGTTTACGGGCGAGTGTAAACAACTGAATGTTTGCCCAGTCATTTATCAATCATTAGTGTGCGAACGGTAAATCAAATAACGACAAAAATTGATGCTATATAGCGCGTTGACGTGGCACTGCGACAATGGAGAGGCGTCCTGTCAATTATTATTCGGTTTTACATACGGCAGCCGTTGGTGTATAGTGGATTTTATTATTATTATTATAATTTATTGGCCAGCTACAAACTTTCGACACCATACTCACCCTACACACATACACATACACACGCATATCCGTTTTACTTTACCTGGATCCATTATCAGTGTATAAATAATATGTTTGTATAATTTGTAAACTATTATTATATTATTCTATGATAATAACAATTTCGTCATAAGTATTCACATTTTACTAAATAATAGCAATCTTTGTAGTTGATATTTTGATAGAAAAATAATAATTTGAATACTATTAAAGTAATAAACGATTTAGGACAAATGGACGCGGCAGTTTAAACGCGAAGTCATTTAGACGCAGCCGTTTGAGCGCCAATACATTTGGACACGAGGACAAAATTAATAATTATCATTAATATTATAGTTTTATTACGATGTTAGGATTTATCCTACGTTATCGATATCGACGTTATCGTTTAGACCAGTATTGATTAATTTGTTTTATTATTATAAATATTTAAATAAAATGTATGTTTATAAACTATGTTTTATGATAATTCTACTATAATATACGTATATTTATATTTTATTGTCATTGATCCTCGCGTCCAAATATTATATTAGCGTCCAAACGGCAGCGTCCAAACGGCCGTGTCTAAACGTCCGCGTCCATTTGTTCCTGTTCGTAAATATAAAGATAGCTAATGGGGTTAAACTTTTTTGTAGGACATCCGTGCGTGTACTTACAATTCATGATGTATATTTATTACAAATATTATATGTTCGTGTAGATTTTAGACACTCGTACATTCTTTTAAAAGTAAATTTTAGAAATCATTTGTCCATTTTGGTATTAGATTTTTTTATATATAAGAAATGATCACTATTAAATGTTTACCGTCTCTAATGAAACTTAATAAACTTATTTATTTTTCATATAGAGTTATTTTTATTTAGAGTTTTGAAAGTATTCACCATTTAATATAATATCTTTCTGTTATTCAATAACTGGTTGGGTCATATGATTCTTTCCTATCATTTTTTATGTTACAAAATAATATAACCACAATTTTTTCTCGTTATGAGGACACTACACTATCTGTAATTTATTCATGAAAATGCTTTCGTGTACAAAAAATTAACGGAGACAATATTCATAGCAATCTTATAGAATTTTTTTCCAAACTTTATGTAGTAGAAAATTTACGTATGTCGGTAAGTCGTAGCGTTTTAATTTATTTATTTTAAAAATAATACAAATAATTCAATTTTTTTTTATTTATTCTTGGTTTATAAAAAAATATTGAGTATAAATGTCAAATAGATAAATAAATGAATAAAAATAAAATATAATCCTAATTATGACATAAATAACTCTTTTTCTATGTATAGTGTAAACATTTGATATTTCCGTGAATTATTTTTTCTTATATTATGTTTGTCGCATACTAAACTATCTTTTTATATTATACTCTCACTATTACATTGTTTTTACTGACATGTTAAATTAATATTTAAATATATTTAAAATTCAACATTTTAGTTCTTCTCAACATTTACTAAAATTGCCTATTTTAAATCCCTTAAATAATGGGTATATACTGTATGGTGTCTATTATTGAGATCGAATTCATGAGCACAAAAATATTATTTCATAACGACTTATTTTTTTTCTTATTATATTATGTATAAATCATATACTATATTATATCTTGTAAATCATGTTTTATATTTTACATAAAACAATAACAAAAAATAATTAATTACTAGTTATGTATGTATAATATTATGATTCAATATACTTTATTATTATGTAGCTATAGCTACAGTTTGTTGTATATTTATACACACGAATAATTTAGTAAAATAAAAATGTATTTTTTATCAATTTTTGACAAATCGTCTATTTTACGCAGTGCGTTATGTGAAGTTGTTTATTATTTGAGGCGATCTGCCTATACGATGGTTATTTTTGCCCAATAATAACCATAAATCATTATTACTGTTTCTTAATAAAACTGAAAATCTCTATTTCTATCTCTATTAGTCACTCACTGCGAGTTCAGTTGACTAGTGGTCGATATTATATTGTAGTCAGGCAGCGTGAATTTAAAACCTCAGTGGAATTTATAAAAAAATGTTTCAGTGTCAACGTCTGTCTATAAATTGCATAATGACTTTCTTTAAATCCATAGTTTTCTGTACACTGGTGACCGTAGGCTAAGTTCGGAAGACGTCCATATCATGATATAGTATATAATATGCAAAATTTGCGTGATGACTTCAAGAGACGTCATTGTAATTTACAAGTGTTGGTCAAAGGGGGGCCACTGCGCAAAAAAAAGAAAAAATAATAAATATACTAATATATATATATTTTATTCTTAATGCGTAGAACATAATTCAATTTGATTTTTACACATAATTATTACATTTATTTTCTATTAATTGAAGACATTGAAGTAGATATATTTTATGATATAATAAAGATATTATAAAGAAATAAACATATTGAAACATTATATTTTTATGTTTTAAACAAATTAGGAGTCACCAAAATTCGTATAAAAATGAAAACCGCTTGATGAAAAAAATTTGAAAACCTCTGTCGTATACAAACGTACAATACACTCAACTTTTTTAATAAGTCAGTCATCGTGTCTTTTAAAAATTTTAACGGACCACGCTATTCGTTTTCTTCTCGCTTATTTCATCGTACGAGTACGTATAAGGTATTACAGTGTAGTGTTGTGCAATGCTACAAAACTCTGGTTATGTGTAAAACAACTTATCCAAAACGATATACTTAGTTTTCATATAGATCTAACCCTAGCCCTACGCATTACCTCTTTCTTCTGGATTACGGATTGGGTGACTTGTAAAAATAAAATGAACATTTATGAGTTACTCATAAATATTTTATACATATATATGTATTATTCACATGCTTTTTAAAAAGAAATTGCGATAAAGTCATATGTCACTATGACATTTATAATTACTTTTAACGTATTTGTTTTATTTATTATTATTATTGTTATTATTATTTATTTTTTTGAAAACCCATGTAAAATGTTGGTAAATTATAGTCTTACATTATATATATTTTCATAATTATTATATTTTATATCGTTGCTTTGTATTGTTTGTAGATTTAAAGCATTATTACTGTAGCCAAAAATAATATAAATGGGTATAGGGGTGAATTTCAACTAGATGAAAGGTTAAATCACCCAGAAAATAAGATTATTTATTCTTTAGATTACGGTGCGTATATATCTCACCTATATAATTCTGTATTACTATATTAGTATGTTTAATTTCAAATAAACAAACTGTTCAATAATAATTATCGATAACAATATAAACTAAGATAGTAAATACATTACTTCGTTAGAAGTTAACAATTTTATAAAAATTTTCAATTACCTATAGTAATATAATGGAAATAGTTTGTCCAAACGGGTTTCAATTTTGTAGACTGATTTTTATAAATGATCAAAAAGAGCTTTGCCTATTTTTTTCTTATTAATTAGCCAAGTTTTCATAAAAAGTAAAAATTTATAATTTGTCAATACCTTTTTATTATTATCATCACATCTATACAACATATTATATTGTCCAACACAATAATAATTATTAATTATTAATTTGAACTTTAAAAATAGCATAGATACATTAGAGATGCGTACTAATAAATTTGTTGATAATAATTCAAACATTTCTATTCAAAATTGTATTTTTTTATTTATTTGTATAATATGAAAATTAATAAGCACTTTAAAAAACACCTATTATTCAATGTTTTACCTTCTATAACATCAAAATTCTTCTAGAAGATTTTTAATAGGTATATTAAAATATTTACACTATACAATATAACTAATTTCAATAATAATATAACATCTCGTTAAAAATGTGTTTTAATCAGTTTAACATTTAAATCATGTTTTTTTTTTAACAATTAATTAGTATATTGACCATTATTAAAATGAACATGTAAGGTAGTAACATAACACAATTGAACAAAATTAAGTTTATTTATTTTAAATCTAAACTAAGTTAAATGCATTTATATCATTTATATTTTTAAAACTTAATAAATTCCAAAACAAATATACAATTATATATTAGCCATTTTAATTCTAATAATTTTTAACAATTAATTATAACTTATGAAATAATAATTATTAAATTATAACACTAAAATAAAAATAAAAATTATGAAATCTACAATTAGCATGGTGATATGATTTTTAAAACGTAAAATATATAAAAATATAACTAAATATTATGATGACATTAATTATATTGTTTAATGAGTGCCTATATGCATATATCCGAATATATACATTTAAATACCTAAATACACATGGATAATTGTTACAAATTTTGATATACCTACATAATGTATAAAATAATTAACAAATATAAATGTTTGACGATATTATTATACGTTTAAATTGTTATACCTTCATTTTAATTTAAAATACAGTAAAAATGCCGAAATTCTATCAGTATATTATGATATCTCAAATCACTACAGGGATAAAATAATCATGTTAGTTTTTAAACTAAATAAATTATTAATACTCAATTGGAAATTTAAATTTCCTAATGTCATATATTATATTTTTCAAAATCTAAATAAAATTTTAACTTTATTTGGAATACGATGAATATTTATCACAATCAAACATTCCCCCCGCTGTTTCTAATGGAATATTATTTCGTCCAATATTTTAGGCCACTTCTAATGTGAATACGTAGGTGTATGCACATAATAAAATAATATCGGATTACCTTTTATTTGAATAATAAAATCTAAAAATACAAACGCATTCAGACCGATTTGTATTGTTCGGGAAACACACGTAAAATGCAATGGCGACAATGTGATTGTTGTTGTGCGTGTCTACGAAGTAGGGGGAACGTTTCGTGGAAATTAGCATAACAGCTAGTGAATTATAGAACAATGGAATAGGCTCGGTGGGGGATAGAAATAATGTAATGGACATTTTGATATCAGTGAAAAAGAAAAAAATTCTAAGTCTTAATGCCCCTCCCTCATGTTCTGCAAACCAATGGTTTGAATGCAGCGAATACGCGCGTCCCGTGGAGCACTCAGAACATGTATATACATACCCTATTCCTTGGCAACATACACTTGAAAATATTGCATTCGTTTAAAGGCCATTAGCCAAGACGCGTATTCATAAAATTAATGTATAGGCGGTAAACTGCAGCTATGAAAATTAAATTCTTACACATTATACTATAAATATTATGTATATTTATAAATATAATTATATAGATTATAGATTATGTATTGTATATTATATTTGTTAATATATGTATAGGTATATAAGATGTGTGTTTGAAGTTAAGCTAAAACTCTGATTTGTGATTTCACAGCAGGTATATTATATAGGTATAGGTATACTTTATATTGTTGGACGTGCATATGGTATGTATATTATAAATTTTGTTCGTAGGCTGCAGCAGTTAAATAAAATTAGAATTTGAGCATTAATAAATGCTGTGCGTAGTGTATTGATATATGCTGCATAATATTATATTTTATACCACCTACAAATTATAATACCTTTTTTATCTTTATATTGTAATATACGTGCCAGCCATTCTATTGCCCGCGTAATTATTTTTAATAACCCTTTTTGCATTTTACGTTTATTGTGCATTTATTATAATTATCTACCCTCGGGATTTTTATTTGACACCCATAATCGAATTAATATATTCACGCATATAAAACAATTAAATTACATAATTTGTTTGCCCTGTTAGTTGTTACATATTCATGATGGTGTACTCTGTATACATATCATAGCGATGGCATATTAAATAGTTGAAATATATAATATATACAACACTGATAATTATATTTTAGACTTGGAAATCTCATTCTCATTACCATACCTCAATTTTAATGCCGATTGATTCGATTAAAATATATACTGTGAAGTCCTGTTTGCTAGCTGTGAGATAATTTCATTACGTACCTATAGCTTTTTATAACTTTCCGTAATCTAACATGAACATTAATTCAACATGTTATTTGACAGTAAAAGGAAATTAGATTGTGAACCATAAAACAAATGATTTAGACAATTATTCTAGTTTAATTTACATATCAAAATTTTCGATCAACGTGATAACTTAATGCGTACTAAAATGCAAAATATACAATTGCAATTAATATAAATTCCGTTGAAGTAGAAGTAAATGGATTGTGTAAAAGTAATTTAGTCGCTAATTTTCAACGTTAAAAACGTTGGCCGTTATCTATGATAAAGTGTTTTAAAAATAAAAATGAATCATTAACCTTTTGAATAAATTAAATCGTATTAATTAAAAAAAAAAAAAAATTAATTAATTAATTTGTCTAATATAGTATAGTAATATAATATTGCTCTAAGATTAATTTATAACTGTTCTATAATTATTATTACAATTTATAATGAGACATTGTACGATCGAGTGAGAAAAAAAATGATCTTTACACCGATATTTAAATAATATGTGTTATATTATACAAGGTATTTAATTGTAGGCACACGTTTTGCAGCATTCCTTCAACAATTTATTAATATTATAAATTTTTTTATAACTAATATTTTATAGGTATCCGCTTTACATACATCGTATAATATTACATGTATGGTACTAAATGTACGCTGCGCAATCATCGGTTTATCAAACAAGAATTTATTAGTTAAATGTAAATGTACGTGATATTATTCCAAAAATCTTCGGTTATCTATACACATATTATTATATTGTAATTTTTCACACGACATGTCTATATATTACATCAGTGTCGGCGACGCTCCCTAAATCGCCGCCGTTCAGTGCCAGTCCGTCTGGGACCTTAGTTTTTACCATCTTATTATTATTATTCTACTTCTTGTTCAAACATTGTTAGAGGAATTTTGACGCCATTTATATATACGTAGAAACATAACGCCAAGGAACAATGTAGTGCAGTCACATGCACACAATTTAAATTTGACGAGTCACGACGATCGCTGGTCTGTCAGCGATTCTCACAGTGTCTTTGGCACCACACGCGCTGCTGTTAAAAATGAATATAATATTTTTATTATAGTAATGTAATAATCTACACACACACATACACATTATATATAATATATATATAGGTACCTACCGCACTCAGATCGGTGTAGTTAACATGGGTCGTTTTTTCCTATTGTCGAAAACACATCGACGTCAACTGCCAAATCGCGAGTAACTGTTTGCCGTCGCCCACTCGAACCCATCGTCATAATCGTACTTTGGAGTACATAATGATATATACAATATTAAACAAATATATACATACTCACACACTGAACAATACGCGCGGGATGTTCATCGGACGCAATGGACATCCACTGAAGGTCTTAGGATTCCTGGCGGGACAGACCGCACTCGTTTTTCAACGCGGGTGGTGTAGTAGACACTTTTGGGATGGTGCAGTAGATAGACTCTGTTGGGGTGGTGAGACTGGTGGTTTACGCTAACGTTCGTAATAACATTGTATTGTTATTGTTTACGAAAAATCACCGGTTTTAATTGACGAAAAAAGCACACAGCTAAGTCCATATAGATATTATACTTTTATTATTATAATAATAGACTTCAAATTATATGTTTTATAGGTACCGAGGATAATTAGGTAATAAGGTCAGAAATACTTCAAAAGTTTTTATTTTTTCATAAATCCTAATCATAATCATAATCAACAATCCAAATTGTATAGGAATATTATTATTATGTAGGTACGTGTGCAATGCGGACAATAATATAATACGCCGAATTGTGATGTTATCTACTCGTATATTAAATACAGTTACAGTGTATCTATCTATCGTACATCTTGGAATGTTGGAAATAATTAACATTCAATATACATACAGAATATAATATCAGAGGGGTCCCTTTCTCTCAGAAACCGGAAGTTCTCTTTGACTTCATTGCATTGTTCAGTATTCCAGCGGAGGTGTAACTTTATAAGTTAAGAAGACACTTGTCCGCTAAAAAATTTCTAATGCAAATCGCCAGTGGTTTTATCACACTGCCCAGCGTAATTTAGTCGTATTACTGCAATATTTACGTATCACAACGACTATAGATATTTATCTATTTTTTTTTCAATATAATGATAATAATAATAACAATAATAACATAATTGATTCGAAATAATGTGATATAACAATAAATATCAGCCGTCATTGTTACCATGTTTAGAACTAATTTAAGTGATATAGTCTGTCTTTATATCTACATAATACAGACTACAGAGATGCATACTTATACACCTGCATGTATATCCCGTCTGTACATCGATATTAAAATATATCTTCTTTACACTATATATTGACAATAGCAATAAAAATAATAATATGTATAATATTAATATTGATAGGTACCACTACATACACTGACATGCGATCATACAAACTACGTATTTACATAGTTTCATACTATGTAGTATGGAATAGTATGAATACAATATAATATAAAATAAATAATATAATATAATATAATATAATATAATATAATATATCATAATATAATATAATATAATACTTAAATACTAAAAACGTCTATAATTTTGGGTTATCAATTTGTCAACTAAATAACTTCCAAATTTTTTTTCATATATATGTGTTTTTTACTTTACCGACCTATAGTAATGCAGTAGTTATTAGTCGTGTAATAGTCATTGAATATTGTTCTAATATTGATGTAGATGCAGATTTTTTCTTTAAAATAACATTTTTAACATGTGTCATAACACTCATAACATTTTTTAATAAATTTTTAATTTTAAATGTTTTTAATGAAATAGGTTAATTTGATTATATTTTAATATCATTGAATAATATGTAATAATTTAATCATATTATGCGTGGACATAATATTGAACAGAATAATTTAATTAAAAATTAACATTTGAAATGATGTAGGTATATTGTCAATCATAGAAATAAGAAATAATATTTCTAGTTCTATATTTACAAAACATTATATTATAATTCCATGGTTTTGAATTAAAAACAAAAACAATAAATTGTTGCTAGGGACAAAACTTTAATGGGGGTTTTATTTACTAGAATTATAGCGATTTACAAATAAATAATTGGTAGGAAGTTTTTAACAAGTTGGGCAATAGTAGTCATCAAATTGAATATTCCAGACAATGATTTCACCATTAAAACAATTATTTTGATAAGGTGTCAACATTTCGATAACATTTTTTTTTCTGAAATACCTATTAAAATTTTGAAAAAAATAACACCTTCGTTTTTAATAACATAAAAATGACTTAAAATTGTGGTTTAAAAGATTTAATTAGATTGGAAAATTACTTTTAAAATTATGAAATATATACAAAATTATGCAAATTGATTTTCGTTTTAAGATTTCCTATCCATAGGATCAAATAGATTTTGTGCTAACCTAGCATAAAATGTAATATAATAGAAAAAATATGCAAATGCATACAAATTAATGCATCAGATGAAATGCTTGAGATATAATAGTTTATTAGTACTAATTTTTTCAAGAACAGCTATATTATAATAGCTGCCAATAAGTATATACCTATAATTTTAATATTTTATAACTAAAATTATATCTTAGTAAGCTTAAATACCATATTTTATTAAATTACTTCTGATTATATGAATACAAACTAATTTAATGTTAATAGTTACATTTAAGTTCATCGTGTTTTTAATAATAAAAATAATATAATTAGAATAAACATTATTATTCTGCTGAAAATTTTTACAAAACTTAAATATTGCTCTGTTAATAGTTTTAAAATTTAAAAAGAGAATTTTTTTTTTTTGAAAATTAGATAAATACAACCAATTTTATTTTAAAACGTGGAGGATTATCGCGGTACCATTCTAATCAGAGAGAAAATCATTTTGTATTATTATTTTTTTCATAATTTGTTGAAAATATTAAACATTTTGAAGAACTGGTAATTTTAAGGAACTTTTACTTTAATATTCGTTAAATACATATGCAATTTAAAAAAAATACTAATAACTTAAAAACCAGATCAACTAATTTGATTTATTTTTATAGTCAACTAATATTACAATTTTTTGACTTAAAAAATCTATGTGTATCGGTGTAACGAATACAAGTACAAAATATTTCTTGTATAAATGCATAATCAATTCTGTTACAGTAAAATTATAACAATTTGAATCTTATGTTAGTATTTGATTAAAAATGTACATTAAAACAAGATTAAAAACCCTTAAAATATTTATTATGAGATTAGTCTTTTAAATTCTTCTTCATTTTTGTAAGTTGATGAATTTTTTTTTTTTATTTATTGATTTTACATATTAAGATCATAAGATTAAAATAAAATAATTGCTTAAATAATAGCTATGCTTAGATTATTAAGCTCTTATTAAATATATTTTGAATGTATGTATGAAAATATAAAAATACAAAACAATAAAAGAAAATATTAATTTGTATTTCATAAATATAAATTAATTATTTTGATTATCATATTAATATAATAAATAGTTAAAAATAAATTGAAGTTTTTTAAATTAGCTTAATCGTCAAGTAATTTATTATCAAGTTTAAGAAATGTATAATTACAAAACATAAGGCATTATAATTTTCATTATCATTATAATTGTACTTACAACTTACACATTAAAAAAGATAAGATTGTATTGATTTACTTTCTTGTAATACATTTAAACCGATGTTAGCAAGGTATTTTGTGATTACAACTAATTAAAGTCGCAAGTCTTAAAATTATCTTAAGCTAGTAGAAACCTAACCTAACTTTTATCTAAAAAAATCAGAACCCGAAGCATTTATTGATAAATACTATTTTTATTTATCAATTTGTTTGAAAAAAAATAAAATGATGAAATTATATTTTGATTTACTGGTATATACTATTGTTTGAATAATGTAATATTGAGAAAAATTTGTAGAGAACCAAATTATTAGAAATAAACTCATCTAACTGTATATTCGAAAGTTACCTTAATTTATAATTTATTATTATTTATAAGAATTCATTATATAAAGTATACATTTATTTCAATTTATACCTAAAAATTTTAAATTAATTTTAATTTTGTCAGTTGAATACGTTAATGTATAGTGATAAGTTTTAAATACTTATTCTTAATTTATGTATAGCTTTATTTAAATCCAAAAATATAATGTTAAAGAATATTTTTGTATAATTAATTAATAAAAAAAATATATAGTATATAAATAATCTATTAAATAATAATGACTTGTTTCATTTCAATTCAGCAATATTAAATTCGGACGTCGTGGTTCTATTTTTTAGTACTTCTTTTAATCGGCTCATGTACCAAGACTGGATTAAGAAAAGAGTATAATAAGAATTGAAATACGAATTTAAAATGGTTTAAATACCATCAGTTCGTGATTAAATTATCATATGTCCGTGTGGTCATACTAAAGCAATCGTAATAGTTATTCCTGAGATTACATTATTAAAATCCTGTTTACGCCCTATCGCACGAAATGTAATTATGAGCATAATTTATTTTCTTGGTGGAGACTTCAAAAGAAACTTGTGGATAACTTGTATTAAATTTGAATATTAATACTCGGGACTGCATAATAATTTTGGATTTCTTGGACGGTAGCCGAGATTACGTTAAGTATACTCGCGGAGCGCGTCCTTTTGACTTGAAAGTGAGCAATTTGAAAGTTCGGGCAAAACGCACTAGTCAGCGCGCCCGTAGATTATTATTTAATCTGATCAAAGGGTCCCAAAGTTTTCCGATTCTCTCTATCTCGCTCTCTCACCCCCTCCTCTGCTTGTATACATGTCAGAAACTGAGATACAACTTCTTTCGCAATTGTTGGGCTGAGTGAAGTTAGAATAAGCGGTTCACGGAATTATATTAATTTTTTTTTCGCGATATCGTCTCATTTCACGTCAAAGGGAATAAGGATTTCTTTCTTTTGACGGTTTATTTAGGTCTGGATGAAGTGCGTCAAAGCGGAATTATTATTATAATAAGAATGTAATACATCTATATGACAGCAACAGAGACAGAAAGGTACAGATAGAGTGAGCGAGAGTAAACGAGAGAGAAATAAATATGTGGGGTAGTTTATTATTATTTTTTACATGGTCTCGTAGAATATCGGGTGGCAAGCACGTATTCTGAGTAGTATTATAATTTGCATGCAAACTCTCAGCGTACACTCTCTCGTCTTTACTTGGCTATGATTATACAAATACAATTTATATTTTATACTATATAGAAATATACATATATATTATTTTAAGTATGTTTATATTATGTATGTATTTATGTATATTGATATGCATGTTAATGCATGTTATAATATATATTCATGATTGGATGGAGAGTGTTGTTACTGGTTCTTTAGCACCTCCCCGTACGCAAATCGATGTCTTCACAAATTTATTCCTCTACGACTACACTCACGCTCTCCGTTTCTCTTTATATTTTACAATTTTCAAATCAAATATATAGTAGGTATGCCGCTCTGGTGTACTATTCCAATTAAAATGGTAAAATAATTTTCAGGAATACTACAATACAAGTGCTGAATGTTTTTAATTGGTTTTTCAATATTAATACATCTAAAACTACGATATCTCGATACCTACCACTAAAGTATAAAGAGGAAATTAATTAAAATAAGCCACACTACTAATATTGTATCAATTAATTACTTTTAAAAAAATCAATAGACAATAATAAACAGCCATTGTAAGAATATAATATTACAAAAAAGTGCTCCATACATGATTGATTTTAAATTAAGAATGTTTTTAATTGAGTAATAAATGCAAATGAAGTAATACACTAAGGCAATACTCATAATATTTTTGTTTGTATACATATTATTTAGTCATATAAAAAATATACACATCTATTAAACTTAAATGTTGACTGCTTTAAACCATAGTTTATGTTTATAATGTAGTTAATATAATAAGTGATAAATAGAAAAAATTTACTAAATGCTTAGTTTAATATCTTTGTTATCTTATTAATATAATATATAATAGTTATATAAAATACATATATATCACGTTTACAATGACTACATAATAGTATTGGAATTGTTTTATTTATTAAAATAGCTTAAATATTATATCATAATGTTTATTCTAAAATTTTCAACTATAGGTAATATATATTAATATTTGTTGTAATTTTAAAAGTAATAAATAATATTGTCCAGTACTGTATAATAATAAAAAAAAAAAATCTAAAATATTTTATTCCATTTATTTTTATAAATTATGCTAAAAAATGTTATTAAAAACTTGTGGTTATTTCTCACCCCAGATATCAAAATTTACAATACATCTTGTAATAGTTTATGATTTATACCAGATACACATAAAATATTTTTTTCCAAGGAAGAGGTCTATCATTCATTATTGTAATTTATTCGTGATAACAATGTTTTAATTATGTTTATGTATAATCTAATATAAAAAATATTTATTTTTTTGTGTTTAAACCCCAAAGGTCTCCCTCTTAGGTGCGTTACTGTTTCACACTATTAAATATTAAAAGGTTTATCTACTGTAATACACACTATATAAATGCTATTATTTACTAATGATTAAGTACTTGTAAGTAAGTAAATTCTAATTAACTAAATAATTACTAATTTATTAATTTAGTAAATGCTTGTGAGTTAATGATTTATTTTTCGAATTATTACTATAATTATTAATTTGCAATAAAGTTGTTGTAGTTGGAAGAATAAAAATAAATAGACAAATTTAAAAAAATAAAAAAATAATTGTAATGCATACTATATTATGACCGAATAAATTATACTTTCCGTTTCTATGATTGTTAATTATAATTTAGTCGTTTATCTTTTATAGCATGATAAAATATAATTAACATTAATTGTTAATTTAAGTTTTGTTGATTAATTAATATTTTAATAACATTATAATCTTATCATAAATACTAAAGGGGTTTTCTAATAGATTTTAAAATACCTATCAATCATGGTAGTATTTTAATTGATTATAAGTTTTTGTACGAAAAACTATGATTAATAAATTATTATATTAATAAAATATAATTATACTTGCTGTTATTATTCCATCAAATAATGATATTCGGACATTCGGTTGAAGTGAATTTGAATGACATTAAATGTGTAGATGATTTTTTTGTAAATGCAAAAGTACCCACTTTTATTCGTTAACATTGTACATCGAGATTTTATCTTTGAATGGAAAACATTAAACATGAATCGAAAACTCACTTTGTGATTTGAATAACAACAATATACTTGACAAATCGTAAAAATACACTGAAGTAGGTATGTAGGAGGAAAAAATACTAAGACGGTGTTATATTACCTTTACGAAAAGGCAGCCTCCGAAATACTGCTGGTAATTCATTCGCCAGACAGTCAATATCCGTTTATTTTACTGTTTGTCCCTTTATTATCGCAAACCAATATATCGGCAACTTCGATCCCTTTTGGGCGTTGCCATAACACAAGCTAAGGTTTCTCTATTGTTTTCGTTCATTGTTTTTTTTTCATCAGTTCAATACAATTCCCCTTTTTTCAACTTCGATTTAAAATTTTGGCAGTCATCGAATTGCCATTCTATTGTAGTTACCTATAGAATTTTACATGAAATCGCATACAACTATAGTTTTTTATAATTCATTGTAAAATTATTATATCACTCGTATCAGATGGCGACGAATACACGAATAATTGAATTAACGTGTTTTACTAGTCTTCTTCAATGTACTTGATTATAGAATTAACGAAAATAAGACGTTTAAAATAATTTGACGTATTATACTATATTTTATACTATGAACAATATTCTTTAAGACGAAATAGAACTATGAATTATAAGAATTGTATTCACATAATTTAATATTTTAGATGAAAATTTATGATCTATTATTTAAATCATAATTTTACATCTGTAATATCTGGAAATATAATAAAGTGAAAAATGTATGGATTTATATTAGGTTAAATAATAATAATTTGTGTGTGTATTTATTATCATGTACGTATTGTGGTAAATTACGTTGTAAACATATAATAATGTCGTTGTCCAAATAAATGGCTAATTAAAATAATTATTATTAAAAACAATAAAAACTAGAAATTCGTTTATTTTGACCAATAGTCCTTTCAAAGATCATTTTATTTAAAAGTTATGTTGCATTGTGGAAATGATGTACAAACGTGTAAAAAAACTCTACTGAGAAAAATGAAGTCCAACTGTCCAACAAGACTGGATATTGTTTTAATAATGTCAAATAATAATCGAGATAAAAAATTTTACTCAAGAAAAATTTTGCTACCAAAAAGTTGTAACGTTGAAGTAAAGTTCATAATTATAAAAGTTATATCAACGAAAATTAAGTCCAATTAGTCGATGTACAAATGATTTTTAATTTAATGGACTGTCAATTATACATACTTTATCATCATAACTTTTTAGTTGTTTATTCGTAATATATTTTAATTAATAGGCTTAAGTACCTTAGGTTCAAGTACCTTTTCAGTTTTAGACAAACGGTAAGATCATAATATCCATAAATAGTTCGTGTCTATTTATTATCAATATTTCATACGATTATTAATATGACTCACTAAAAAAACCAAATAATCTCCATATTTGTAATAAAAATAATTAGTAAATAACGTTATACATCGATATTATAATATTAAAAGTAACATACTTTTATGGTATATTTACTATTTTTTTTTGACTTTTCTATTTTATTTTATTTTATTTTTTTATTTTAAAGCAATTAATAAATACCAAAAATATACAGTCATAATAGTACGTTTAAATCATTTTAGATAAAATGTATTGATTATACATTTTTAAAAATCACAAGTATTATTTTAAACGAAATAATGAGTTTAAAAATATGGTATAATTTTTCTGTAAATTTATTTTATAAGTAGCAATAACATTTACTTATATGTATATAACATAAGCACATAATATCACAATCGTTTTATAAGCGTTTAAATTTTGACAAAGTTTAATATTCAAGTAAAAAATGTTATAATGTAGTGTTTAAGTAAGTAATGTAGTAAATCATAATGTTTTTAAGCTTTATTTCTTTAGAAGTGAATTACAAGTATAACGCATTTTAATTGCCTAGTTATTGATTTAAGTTTAAAATTCATTAAACCTTGTTTTAATTTTATTCTTTATTAGCTAATTTAGTGTCGAGACGTAATTTGGGAAGAAAAACGTAGTGCTGTTAAAAGTGGAAATAACAAATAAAATAACTAGAAATGGGAGCTATTAGACTTAATTTAGATGATGATATACTATCAAGGTGAAAGTTACAAAACTTTTTAGTAATTTTTACAACTTTAAAAAATTACAACGATATTTACTAAATAAAAAATATACTTTATAATATAAATTGCTTAGCAAAATACTAAATGTTTAATACGTTTTTTAATTTGTAAAATGTATTACATTTGTACATACTATTTTCTATTATTAGATTGTTTATTATTATTATTGGTGCTATAGAAACAGTTATCTAGTTACCTATTTAATCAATGTGTTGCATTTTATTTGTTGAATTCCAGTCAAAAACATTTTCTTGTTAAAATAATAATTTTTCCTTTCAGAAAATTTTAAACTTTTTGCTGTAATATTCAAAAATATTAAAATAATTAACGTTTTGAATTGGAATTAATGTCTGTATATTTTAAGACTTACAAGAGTCAATTTGACGTAATTTTTATAACAGTTATAAAAAATATAACCTAATGTTATAATTGTGTACACAGTTATAATTCATCATAAAATAAATATATAGTTATTACACAATTATAAATTTACGCTATTGCTATTTAGATGTATAATAATTAATGTAGGACTTGTACACTCTATATCGCGTTTGACTATTTAGATAAAAAAAAAAAGTTTTGTTTACCCAAATGGCTTGAATTTTCAATCGGGTACTTGTTTGTAATTGTATCTATTTGTTCTTTGTTACTGTTCTAAATAAATAAATAATGAATGCATAATACAAAAATTTATATTGGTAGAAAACTAAATTTTTTTCGAAAATTATTGTTGGCGAATTTATTAATATGGCATGTTCATTGTTCACACTTTATGTAATTACGTTATTTAACTCTATTATTTTTTTATACTTTCAATATAACTTTGATTAATTAATAAATATGTTAATTGAGATTGTATAAATACATTTTATCTTAGTACAAAATAAAATAACTATTAAAAGATAAAATATTAATCGCTGAATAACTTTTTTTTATGTATTGTATATGTCATGTATTTAATGTAAATATTCTTTTAGCTAATTTACTAGTTTTAAATAATATAACATTTTATAAATTATATGTCTTAAAATTATAAAAAAATAAGATTACAATTTTAATAAACAATATTACTAATATTCTCAATTGCATTAACCTATTTGAATACTTTTTTTTTTTACTTTTCATGAAAATCAACATTTTAAAAATAATATAGGACGTACCTATTATAATTGCATGATATTAAGTATATTACAATTTAAACACCATAACTATTAAGTTGTTAAATTTACTTACTTTATCTTTACTTTTTAGGCTTTAAATTTTTGATGTTGATTTAACGCATTTTATTTAATAACAATATAATATAATTATTAACTAGTACCTAATTATCTCAAAAGGATGAAAATCAAATATCTAGATTGCTATTATAACTACATTATTTCAACTATAGTGAATAACCGGGGTCAAATCAAAACGATTTTTAAATTAAATGACTTATTATTAATTTCAATTTAATTTTACTTAATTATACAATAATAATAAAGCAGTCTTACGTATTATCGCACTGTGCATGTTAGAGAAGCAAAGAAAGGGCGGCTTAACCACGATCAGTTTCCTTATTATTTAGTAACTTGCATATTCATTAGCGCCATCTATGACTGCTCAAAAACAACACACCATAAATACATATATTTATATAATTATATATATTGTAGACGTTGTATTTCAATATAAAACATTACATAATTTTATTAATACATCTTACGTGTGGAGGTAATTTATTTGTATAAACGAAATTTATTATTATATTAATTCATTTTTAAATTTATGAAATATATTTTTCACATTATATCATTATAATCTAATTATTTTTAAATATTACTTGTAAAACAGACAATAATGAAACCACGTAGTTAATTAGATGATAGATATACGCCATTAGACGATGTAATATAGAGAAACCAACGATGTATAATATGTAATATAAATGCCTGAATAATATCAATTTTCTTGAATATGTTTTATTATTCGATGGTACATGTAGATAATATGTAATAATATAATTAACATCAATAATAAAAAAAAATATTTGGTAAAGAATAAATATTGTCTGAGAATTCGTTTGCTTTGCAAGATCTACAAAAATAAAAAAAATTTAACTTGAGTAATATTTAGTATTGATAAAATTGATAATTATAGACATTTGAGAATGAGCTCCTCATAATGTAGGAGGTACCTGTATTAAAGATATATTTTCTACACAATTTTAAAATAAATTAGCATGGTATTGAAGTAAAAATTAATGTTATCTAATATAGGTTAAAAAATATATTCTTACAATTTATTATATTAAAAAAATAAATTATATAGTAACAATTATGTATATCGACTTTTAAGCAATTTGCAATGGACCGGTAGATCGCGTTCAACTGTGATTTAACGGGTGATATAATATAAACACTATTATGACGTATTATTTTGTTGGTTGTGCATTAGTATGAATAAATAAAAAATAACAAATCAATTTATCTATTATTATAGTGTATGATATTGGTATAGTATAATATAATAAATAAGAAATATAGTTTGACATGTATACACATTTATTAATATTTATTTTATTGTTTATAACTATCGGTTGTATGGGCCAATGGGTAAGGTTAATACCTATTAGTTATTATCATACTACAATTATTTTTTGTATATTTAATTAAAAACAAAAAAAAAAAGGACCCGTTGAAAACAAAACAGTTTTTAAATTTGGTTTTGCAGTTGGTCGGTGATTATGAATTTTCTAAAAATATTGAAATTTAATTAAAATGGTGGTTCAGTATTTCAGCAGATGAGTCTAGATGATTTAAATTAGTTCTAATATTTTAATTTAGTTTTAGTATTCGATTAAAATATGTTTGATGGTGTACACACTCCTTTTATGGCACATATCCCCGAGTTTTTTTCTAGCCTTTAAATAACTGTAAGAGGGTTTTATGTGCCTGATCTAAAATGAATGAGAATAGTCTCAAATATTCATTCTATTTTAAAGATGGTATTTAAAAATGTGACGTCCAATTTGATATTTTGTTAAGTTTAGTAGAATGATAGATTATCTTTTATTGTAGAAGGTATTTATTTTTTATTTGTGTATGAATAGTCTCTGATAAAGTTAATTTAAGCATAGATTAAATATACTATAGTATATTTAATCTATGATTTAGGTTAGTATAGGTTGGTCAATCATCTCGGATTTCCCGAAAAGTTAAAGATTTAGGAACCAATGTCTCGGCGTCCTGGACAATAACTTATCGGGACACAGATTTTTACCTGTTTTGGACTTTTGCTTAGTTATTTCCCGAAATATTAAATTGTTTTCTTAATTCTTTTATTTAATCGGTTATCGTAAGTTAGTAATAAATAAGGATAAATGAGAATCATACATTTATTGTGTCTATATGTTTAAGAATAATTCCAAAAAGTAACAATGAAATTATTTAAAATAAAGGAATACCTCATTGTAATATTGTAATAATTTAATGAACATGCTTGGTAATCAAATCTAGTTAAAGCTTATAGATAACCAGAATATTACTATTTCAAGTGTAAATAGAATAATCGTATAACATTGATTTGAGTCTCGTAAATACTTTTGGGTTATCGGAGTTGAGTCCGACTATTATTCTTAGGTGATTTGAGTTAAGTCCCTTTCTTTAATTATAATAATAAATATAAAGAGCCAATTAGTTAAAAAATATTAAAAATAATAATAAATAATGCCAATAATGGTAATATTTACCTAGAGGATAATTTTTTATTGACAGTTATAGAAAATTACTAAAAAAAATTGAAAATTTGTCATGATAAAAGTATTGAAAATAATAATTTGGAAATTTCAAGTACATATTTATCTTATTATTTTTGGAAATATAGCAAGATATTAAATATTGTTTGAAGAGAAATAATTGTTATACGGATAAATATCTAAACATACACTCCATTTTTCACTTGTAATAATTTAATAACTAAGTAAGTATTAACTAATTGTGTGTCATCGGCTATATAGGTAGTTATGCTATTTTATCTATACTAACTCTCTAAAGATATTAAGATAATAAGCTGGACTCAATTCAAACACATAAAAGTAGCTTGCGGACTCAATTCAATATCACCGGAATAATCGTATTATTATATATATTGTCGTACACGGTAAAGATTAACGAGTGTACGCATTACAGTAGGGTAGCTGTCAAAATTCACACAGAATAACGAGGTCATAAATTTAATGTTGTTATATCCTATATTATATATCTTTCTCTCGTGGTTTAGTTGAAAAATAATTGTTTAAAATAATAAATACGAGTAAAATATAATAAATTATAATACCCATTTTGTGCCTTAGTTTATCCAACAGTTATTCACCAGATGTATTTATGTATATATCTTATTGTTTTATATTTTACTAACTATTTTGGGTCTCAAACCATCTGGTCATTGTAGGAAATTAAATTTGTAACTTTCAACATATTATTTTTGCTGTTCGATTTTGATCAGGGACTGAAGATGAATAACAAAAAAAAAATCCATGAATGGGAATGGTATGGTTGATTTTTTTTTACTTAAGTCACTTGAGTCAATTTTTGCGTAGATAAGCAAACGGTACATTATTTTAATACGTATACACATTACACAGCTCTCGTCTACTTGGTCATTGAAACTTAAATATTACGCGTATGCCAGTTATTTACTACATCTTAGATCAGAAGTTTCCAACCTTGTTTGACCTATGACACCCCAAGGAAATTTCTAAAAACCCATAGGCATTTTATAGTAGCATAATATCATGTTGGTATATTATATTCCTATTTTAGAATTTTAGTTTTCATTAGTAAGTTGTAAACAAACAAACAAACAATACACATATTGTTTTTTTTTTTTTTAAGCTGTAAAAAATGTGTAATATTACTTTATAGTTAAAATTATTTCACGGCATTTCCAATTCAAGTTTCTTGGTAAGGAAATTGAGATGTAGATGCTAGTTATATTATGTACAAGTTAGCGGCGATGTTTAATTTGGACACTGTACTTAACAGTGCAGATGATAATGATATCGTGACATTTTGGGACATACGCATGAAAACTGGATACAAGGAATAATATACTATAAATAAAATTAATTATCGTATTATTGTCATTATTATTGAATCGTACATTATGTATAGTACAACGGCGGCAACACGGTTTCAGTTGGCTCGTTAAACTGCACTCGAAATTACGGCGCCCGAAGCATTTATACACAGCTCAGCGCCTTCCGTGTGTGTGTGCTGTAGGAAGACTTATGTTCGGCGGCTGGATGTCTGGCGAACCGCCGTGTTCGTTGGCGGGAAGGAAGAGTAGGAGGATTTGCTGGTGGCGACGCGGCACGCTTAGGGGGCAGGACACCAATTATTATTATTATAACCGGGACAGGGTTATACGGGTTTTGTCACGAACTGACGCGGACGGGGCCATTTTCCAATCCAATTATCGGTCATGCCACCGTTTTCCTATACACACGACGGGCGTTCATATTATTACGTACAATGTTATTAATTATTATTATATTATTGCAATATTATTAAGCGCGATGTCGCAAGTTATACACTCATCACTGCATTTTTGTAAAATATGTGATTTCCCGCAGTCAATCATAAGTGCAGCATATGATTTGCCTCCTTTATCACCTAAAATTTGCAGTATTTTTTTTTTATTATTATTAAGAAATATTAAAAGCAATTCAAATTTTAATAATTTATAAAAAACAATCAAACATTTTTTACACATTAAATATTATTGTTAAATTTTGGTATCTACAACTTATATTATTCAATTTACATAATTGTCTTTGACTGTAGTTGAATAACAAAGATTTTAAGTCTCTACCTAGTTAAAAATAAAACTATATACTTTATTACTTAAACATTCATTTGTGTAAAACATAATCTAGATTTATAAGCAAGTCAGGCCTAATTATAAAATAAATAAACATAATATTGAAAAAATTATGAATTAAAATAGTTTTATATAGAAAGTAAATGATGAAAGTTAACGAATAAATTTAATCTTAAGGTGTGCAGTTATGCAGTTAATTATTCATCATTTGAAAAATCCTAGCTCATTAGTATCATGTGGTTATTGTATCTGTATTATTTTCAATAAAACTCAAATCTAAATATCTAATATAATCAAATTATATGTTTATGTTTTCAACTAAACGAGTACTTATACTTACTGTATTCGTATAATAAGATTTATGATTTACTAAAATTTGCATTTAAATAATAATTAATTTATGAAATCAAACAAATTTATAATTTAGAAATAAAACTAATAATAAAAAAATAAAATAAAAAATTGTGTTGTTTTTACTTAAAAATAATCGTGAGTGACAGTTATAGTACATTGTTAAATTATAATTACATTGGAAATGTTAAAAACTGATGTTATAAAACTTAATGGATAAGTGGTAAATACTTTTGTGATGAGCGAAGGATGAGAAATTGTGTTGCAACCCTTTTCAAAAACTATATAATTGAACGTTGTTGAAAAGTAATTGGAAAGACAGGTCCGACAATAGCAACATTGGCAATTTATATAGTAGCACCCTAACAAAACGTTTTGCTAATGACAGCCTGTTTGATGTACAATGAGTGAGTTCATTGCAGGGACACTTATTTAATAAATTATAATAATTAAACACTGACATTATTGTCATGTCCACTTATACAGTATACAATATAAATGGGTACATAGATATTGTGTACGATAGTTTACTCACCCATAGGTTACTACTAAATATTATATGTATTATGACAATGTATTGAAACACATTTTGGTATAATATCTTACATAATATACATGTAAAGTAACTTAGTTACTAATTTTACGTGGATCATCATAAAAAATAAAATCTGGTGGAATTTCTTAGATCTAACCTCTTCAGACTTTAACCATGGTATAATCATTTGTCATGTCAATATTTGTTTTTGTGAAAAACAATTATAATTGGTTAATAGAATAATTCATTAATAAGGTCAATTATTATTCTCAAAATTTATACGAATCAACTTGTAGGTATAACTTTTAGTACAGTAGACTCGGTAATGCGACCGATATCAGACTAGAGATCTGCCGGGTTAACGAAAACAGCAGGTTAATGGAAGTTCATATAAAAACATATTACTACTTATTGATACGACTAAATAAATCTTATTAAAATATATAATTAATATGAGTACATACACATTAATTTATTATTTCGTTAAATTAACTTTTGGATGGAATTGGCCTAAAAACATTTTTTTTTATTTTTAAATTATGCTTTTAAAACTTTTCCTTGTGGTTACTTAACCAAAAATATTAAAAGTAAAAATAAGTATGAGATATAGTCGGGTTACTGGAGTTTAGGAATATCATATCCCAGAAATTACCGAGACTTTACTGTAAATTATGATTAAATATTAAGACTAGTAACTATATTAAGATTATTAATTAAATAGCTATTTAAAATGTACCTACCTAACATGGTGAATAAATTGTAAACAAATTAGCTGAAGGTAATAATTTTAAATTGAATAGAATATATAAAAATATATAATACTTATAATGCTAATAGAATATTCTTTAAAAATTAATAACTTGAAAAATTAAGAATTCAGCATTTATTATTTAAATTTTAAATATTGTCCATTAAGCTATAATTATTATAACTCATTTTTAAAACTTGTAAGATTATACATTATAAAACGCTTGTATATGTTTACAACTATACTTCTAAGAACATTAAAATATCCACCTAAATAATAAATATTCAGTAAAAAAAATTCAACTATACAATAAAAATTCATAAATATGAATATATAATATACAATATTTAAATTTATAAATAAGACTTAATCTATTCTAATATTTTTGATTTCAAACATGAATGAATTAATACGTTTTTTGTTTGTGTATCCGTTTATAATAATTTTAATTGTCGTCTTAAGTGGAACATTATTTATAATAATAATTTAACCATGTTAATAGGTACTTATTGATAATAATTTTAAATAATATTTTTTATCTAGTATCTAATACAATTTTTCAATAATGATGTATATTTATTATTAATAAAAATGAATCGTATTTTTATGTAAAAAAGCTTTTGAAAACTAAAATAAATTTAGTTTATACGATTCAACAGCTGTATAATATTTGATTTTAATTTACACTAAACTAATAATTTAATAATTTAATTATCAGTTAATAGTTATTATTTTAATACATTTAGCGAGAGAATCTTTATAATAATATAATAACTAAATAATAAAAAAATTGTAATTTTTTACTGTGTATCTATATTTTAGCTTTAAGTTAAAACGTGTAAGCAAAAAGAACAATTGTGTTAATTTAAAAAAATACAAATTAAATAGAATACAGTTTAATTAACCACTCACTATTGGGTAATACAATTATCAGAATTTCTTTTTATACTTATTGATTATTGGAATTTATAAATCTCCTATGAGTTTTAAAATAAAATACTAAATGCTTGAGGTGAACTTAAGATGACTTCTGAATTTTGTATAAATAAAATATATAATTCAAATGTTAAAAGTTATAATAACTATAGATAAAAAAAAAAGATTATTCTTGTATATAACAATAAACTAAGTTATTTATTCTAAGAAACCAGCCATTATTTTCATAATCTTGACGTATTTCTTTATAAAATATAATTTGAGGGCCTCGATAATTGTTCTTTGAATAGCATAACGTACAGAATTCAATAACAATGTTTCAATAACTATGGCACTCATGATATACCTATTTAGAATGATGGTTCTGGTATTTTATAGGTTAATTTCTTGATGTGTAAGTCATTACAATGTGCATAATTTATGAACTGTAAATAATAACGTACTAATAAACAACATTGATTGTATAATACGCGTTTTTGGACTTCATATAAATACATTTAGGTGGAAAATGTTCAATAATGAGTGTATAATAAGGACTAGGATTGAGACTATTATCATACTGGAACTGTATATATTTATAAATAACAATTGAATTATATTAATTCCAAATTTGTTTTTAATTTATGATGATTTCAAATTATGTTTTACATATGTAATTGTATGTACGACGTATCGTCATTAAATAATGTTTTATAATAACTGTGCGTGGTTATAATTATTCTATAATGGTACAATTATTTCACTAAAAAGATTTATACAGCATGGAAGTATAATATATGTCTATTCTTCGCTTGCATAGCCACACTACTGCGGTCTACCACTCATATTATCGTCATAGATGAGTGTTACACCACTGTGTATGACGTATGTATAATTTAATAATACAATAAGTTACATACTATTAGTTTGAAAATATGTGTAGTCGTATACATCTAACACAGTATATATGTTGTTTAAAGATCGCTGAAAAACTAGGTGTAATTTCCATAACTAAATAATTATACGTCTGACATAATTATTTTGAATAGTTACAACAACTGGATATTCGTGAAAGTTTAAATGAACTGTCTAATTAAAGGGCCACTGATTGAGTAACGAATGTATAAAATATAAGAACATCGATAATTCTGTACTTTCAATAAAGCAATATTATTAATTTATGAAAATAACTTAAATAAGAGCAATAATTAAGATTTACATACGAACCTATGTAAAATATATAAACACTACAATGCATTCAAATATGAACTAAATTGATTTAAATTGATTATCAATTCACAGGAACATTTCTTAATTTAAATATTTAAATTTATAGAAGCTTCATTAAATTTTAAATATATTGAAAAGTGAATTTAAGTAGAAGTTTGTACTTAATGACGGTTTTTATTAAAACTTTTTTTTGGAAAATTCTTACTAGGTATTATTATTAAATGATTAAAATAATTTAATAACGTACTTACTGAAAATTTTATTTTATATATTCAATTTTTTTAAAGGGTTATTGATTTAATTATATTTTATTGTATGTATACTCGTAAATAATTATATCATGTTAAATAACGTACATTTAGATTTTAGGTATCAAACCAATTATGCCGATAAACAAGACGTTCCTATTTATTATATATACATCGGAATATTGTCATAATATTGAGTTACACTATTTATTTTCATTCCTTTGTAGGATAAGATGTTACACGAATCTGTGTGCGTACAAAACACAACAGCATAAATTGATCGATGATAATTTATTTTTCAAATAAGTAAGTTTGACAATACCTATGAACATATTTTCTCAGATACGATGATTTCTGTCACCCTCATAAATATAAATGCCGACTGATACGTGTAGCAGATATTGAGGTGATTCAATACACATTGCCAGGGGCAGGGCGAATTTATGTTATCGTTAGCGTGTGTTATTTTTATGTTAAGAAAACGAACAAAGGTGTTTTTAGGCAGTCACTTGAAATAATATATATCTACGCGGTTTTGTGCGAGTGTGTTTTGTCGTGCAGGGGGTTGTATAATAAATAAAATGAATTATTTTCGTTGTATGGGCCCCGTTCAAAGAACGATAGGATATCCCAAATCCCATGTTCACACCGTGTACGACCTGTCAAAACAAACTAAAATACATCTACCGTGTCATTTTCTACGTTCATGAATACTTTTGGTACACAACAACATCCTCTGCCATGAGAATGAAACGAGAGTTTAATGTTTTAATCAATCGGCAGTGTGTACAACAAATCTGCCTACAAAAATATAATAAAATTGAAGAAAACATTATTCAAATAAGAAAAAACTTGGGGAAGTTGTTCTGCTGTACAGCACATTTCGTTTTGAGTGTACCTCATCATTGAGTAAGTGAATGTGATGGTTGTGATGCATTTTAATTGAATAGTTAGTCAAGTAGGTATACTACTAATATGTATTATCATTGAGTATTTTTTGTAAAATGTATACCCAATTCTATTAGTGACTGAATTTTATATTATTGACACGATTTGTATTGAACTAAATATTTTACCAAAAACATCACATAGATATATTTTATTAATACTTATTATAAAAATAAATTAGTTTTATTATCAACTAATAAATTTACAAAATTTCCATAAAATGGTGTAAATAGGTTTGTTGTATAAAATAGATTACAATTAGTTCAATATTTTTAAAATGTGAAAAGTTTCAAGTTTCATCATATTTTGTTAAATAAAACCTTATAGTAAACTACATAATACAATAGAAATTGTTATTTTTCGTTCGATTATCTGATTTTATTAATATTAGAACTTTGAATTATATCAAATTGGACCTGTTAATTATTGATATTATACAATGCTGTATATCAATTTATGAAAAACCATTTACTAAAATTTAAAAGTTTAAGATATTAAAATTAAAAATTATATGAATATGAACTTAAAACGTTCTGATACAAATAATGAAATAAATGTATGGATTAATCTAAGGTTTAATTTAAAAGAAATCTTGCAATAAATTTTTAGATTTTTGACACAATTTAAACATTTTCAAGAAATTTATATACATAAATTAAAGATAAAAATAACAATAAATAGGAAAATTGCATATTATTATTAAATAGCTTAAAAATAGTAGAAACATTTGAAATATCTTATTTAGTATAAAAAATGATAATTTAAAGTAATTCAATTAAGAAGTGGATTTTGAGTTTCTACGATAAATGTGTTTTGAATTGCAATAAAATAACTAGAATTGTTTAATTGAAAATTGTTAAGGATAAGAAGATATCGTTATTTTATGTGAATTATATCAAAACATCAAATTAAAATGCTCATAAAAAATGTAAATGACTTAAAGTTAATTTTTTTAAGCCTAGTAAAAAAAAAAAAAAAAAAATGATGAGTAATCTCGAGTTAAATATAATATTAGGTATAAAAATTTAAATTTTTATAAATTTTCAACTACAAAATACTTTTGAAATTTTTTTAATTTTAACAATTTTTAAAACTCAAAACACTTGAAAAAAACAAAGAAAATGTTTGTATAGTACGTTTGTAAATATTTTTAGTAGAAATTAAAAAAAAAAAAAAAAAACTGCTTATAAATAGTATAAAATATTTAAATATTTTTGATAATTATATATTGATGTTTATAAAATGTTAGTATAAACATTTATAATTATATACGCAATAGTTAAAAATTAAAAGAAGTCAAGTATCTATGGTTATTAATTTTTGAAATAAAACAAAATAATTATTTCAAAAATTTATTTTCTGCTTTTCTGCATATTATCCATTTATTTCCAGTTTTTCCTTTAAGTACTTTCTCAAATTAAATTTCTTATTTTTATCTTTAAAGTTCAACTGCATCTAATTTTATATTAGAAACTACCATCAAATTTAAGGATTGATACTTTTTACTGATAGTTGTTGATATACTCGTATATTATAATTGAAGTCAAACACGCAAAAAAAAACACATTATAATTAAACTAATATTTTTAGAATATAAAAGTTCTTATAATTTCGGAAAATAAATACCAAGAAAATAATTTTTTAAATGTATTAAGGTGAAATATTTATGTTTTATTATTAATAAAAATTATACAGAAATAATACTAATAAGTTTTCAACTGAAAAATAATTAATTCACATTATTTTAATTATTTATTTTAAATTTTAAGTAACTTGTAATATGTCACAGGTATATTTTATACTTTATTTCAATAGGTTGCATTACCAAATTCTAAGAACCTAAAGTATTATTTATCCACTATAGCATTGGTATAAAATATGCATACTAATATGCAATAATAATTCATACTATGTTGTCCAGTCAATAATTTAAATCTGTCATGATTATTATTTATTGAGTTCTATTATGGAAATATGTTATTATATAAACAATCTATAATAGTTTTAGTAAAAGATAAATTTAAAATATTATTTAATACGTATCATATTTCAGTAAATATTTTACTCTTTAAACTCAATTAAGAGCTATTTTGTATTGGAAATTTCAAATACTATTAATTCTTCTGTCTTTATGTAATACTTAAAAATCTAATCATGTGCATAGTGCGATATCTAAATTATTGTATATTAAACTACTCGTATATAACTGAATTGTACTTATGTCCTAAAATTAAAAATAAATAAGAATAAGTCAGTGGTTTGAAACATTGATTCACTATTTTGTTCATTCAATTTTCAAATAATTCTTAACTAATTATTTGTTCAAAATTAAATTATCCGTAGAAGTTACTAGGAAAATATTCAGTTTTGGATTAGTAGGTACATTGAAAATGTATTAAGTCATTAAAAAAAAGTTAAAAGTTAAAAAATAATATCAATATAATTCATGGAATATAAATATTTTTAAATATTTTACTTCATTCTGACTTTATATATTGTAAATAATTTATATTTTTTGAGATAATAACATGTTAACAGTTAAAAATCTTTTTTTTTATATTTCAGGACTAGCTTGGTCATTGTTTTACTATAAAAAAAAAAATATAAGCATTTAAAAATATAAATATAATACTTAGTTTTGTTAAATATTTCAAATAATACCAGGAATTTTATCAAAAATATGCATAATAAACTTAAATTAAATTTGCATTTACAAAGTTAATTAAACATACATAACTAACTATAACTAATTTTAAAAAAAAGAATAATTATATAAATAATCACCGAAAATTGTTACAATACATTTTATTTAATGTAAACTAAAAATAATTATTAACATTTTTTACAGCTTTTATGATAATATAATTAATCTATTTAATTAATTGTATAATATATTATAACAAAAAATATATGCATTTAACAAATTATTTCAAACTGTATCTTATATAAATATTAATACGAAAAAAAATAATTTTGCTTTTCATAAATATTTTGTAAAAATATGAAATAGCTCTTTTTTCATACGCAGTACAAAATAATACTTATTTTAATGGTTTATACGAGATTCTTTTTAATTATTTGATGTATTCTTTATTTATTAATGAAATATCCAGTGTGCTGGTTCTCATTTAATCCGAGGCAAATATGAAAGGACATATTTTCACATTTGCATAGTACAATCCATCCTGTGAAGGTAGAGTACAATAATCATCATTCATCTGCTTTCCTTTTTTTTTAATGATTCTTCCGTGGCTCCGTTTATTTATTATTATATGTTTAGTATAATTTTTTTTTTTTTCATATAATTTCTAGACCGTCGGCTATGTACAAAAGCACTCGGAACAGTATATACTTTACATAAAAACCCGCAATACACTATTATAAAATATACGTAGGTATATATAATTATTTATTCCCGTACCGCCATTTGCCTAAGCATGCAAAAAAACAAAAAAAAAAAAAAAAATGGAAAAACGCCTCCATTTCCTCCTCAGCTTGTTTATTATTATTTTACACAACAAAGCGGTTTCCCCACCCTATTTCTGGGCTGACAGAATAAAAAAACCCTTTAAATACGAATAATGAATATATTATAATCGTTTTTGCTTCCTCTATAGTCTAACTGAAGCTGCATTGAAAAAAAGGTAGAATACATAATGACGACGAGCTACCATTGGTGTAGGGCCCTCTTTTTATAATAATATTATAAGCGAATCTTGACGACGTTTTATATTCACAAAATGTGGGATGGGCAAAAAAACTTAAACTCTAAGGTTTAAACATGCTGTAAAAATCCAGTAAGGGTATTTTATAATGTGGTCATAATTGGATTGTGTCGGTATTCATGGACCAAGTGGATGAGTAATTGTGCAGAAAATATGAGTCGCTCCGAGATCCCGTCGTTTATGCATTAATTTATTGCTCAGTGTTCTTAACGAGTTCAGAACTTGGGAATTCAAAGTTTACTGAATTACATTAACTAGGGAAATTTTAATTAGACATTGTAAACTTATAGACGGCTACTGCCTAGTAATTACAAATTGTCAGAAGTAAATGATAGAATTTTTAATCATAAACTTAAATTGAATATTTCACATACTATAAAATTATTTATAAAGCCGTTTGCTTCAAAAATTTAAAAAATATACATAGTCTATTATAACAATAATAAGTCAATGTTAAAACTAAGTTATTTTAATAACAACGTCTAATCATCAATATTATTATGAGCAATCGTTATTTTAAAGTCAATAATATGTATTTTCATAATGCTCGTGGAAATAATTATTTGTAGATAATTAAAAATAAAGATATTTATTTATAAGAACATTTATTTCACTGACACAATATCTAAAAATAAAGTTTAGAAACAATTTGATTATTCTAACATTTATTTATTATTGATAATAAAACTAATATGGTAATTAATAGTGCTTTGATATAAATTTCATAAAAAAAAATGTATTTATGACCTAAAACTTTAAAATATGTCCTAAAAATACCAATAATATGTTCTTTTAAAAAATATGTTATTTATTTTAATATATAAATTCAAACTATTATGAAAAAAAAATTTTAAATGAGTAAAAAATAAACTACATTCGCACTGGACTGTACAACAAGAGTTTCTTTAATATCTTGAAACTTAAATGATCAACAGTGGTCTGCCAAAAAATGTTTATAAATTGAAAATGCCTTGTCTAATTTAAAACGGGATTACCTTATGTAATTTCAATTTGAAAATAATTTATATTGCGTAGCACTATGTATAGTACTTAAGTTTCAATAAATTCAACTTTTTAGTCATAATTTGAGAAATAGGTCAACAGTATCCTAAAAACTTAAAAAATGCATTTAAAGGGTGAAAAAATGGCTCAAAAAAATCTTGTGGTTAGAACACAGTGTACTTGAAATACGTTAGTAGCTTGAAAATGTATCGTCTACGACATTCGAAAAAATAAATACAAGTATATTGAAATCTGAAAGGCCCAGTAATTAAGTATAGTTACTAAACCTAATATTAAATACTACTCAACATTAACTAAATAGTATATAATATAGTATATAATAGTATATAATTATATTAAAACAATTTGTATCTAAATATTATATGTAGCAATAAATAAAAAATAAATAACAAAACATGTATTGAATAATAAAATCAATTAGCTTTCAAAAATTCATCTATTTTAAGTTTTAACCTTTGATTTTTACATTAGAATTTCAATTATTTATTTAAATATTTGTTCGTATTTTATTATTTTAGTATAAAGTTACAACAATTTTAATAATGTTAATAGTTATAATTTATAAGTTTTTAATTATTTAATTAAAATATTTTTAAATAACTTTATATGGTAAAATATGTCATAAGAAGAAAAACACAAAATATTTAGAAAAATATAAAAGTTAAATCTTTTTCTCAAGTTTGGCGTACAAAATATCACCACTTTTTCATAAAAAAGAACAAAAGTCAATGTGATATTATAATTAACAGGTATATTTTAATTAAAAATGATAAATATTTCTAAATTTTTTTAAAATTTTTAGTTATTAATTATCGTTATGAAAATAATTTAAAGCGGTATTTTTCTATTCATTTTTGAATTAGGTCTGAATAAACTGAAAATACAAAATTGAGAATTAAGTAAATATATTATTATTTCAAATAATTTAAAAGCCATATAAATTAATTTAATAAGTTGATATTTTCTATAAATCATACCCAAAAAATAATAAACTTTAAAATTATCCTTACATTTTATTGAAAATGTCAAAAATAAGAAAAAAAAGAATCAAAAACTCAAATATCATTTATTTTTATTTTAAACACGCGTAAATAATTGATTTGAAAATTTTGTTAAATAATCATTTTAGATTCTGAGTGAAACAACAAATCTATTGATTTTACAATGGTGTAATTTTATTTGTGTATGAGTACAAGATAATTTGTTGATAGTGAATTGGATTTAGTTTGTACTTTAAAAAGATCAAAATTATACATTTTTATTGCTTTATAATCAGAAAAAATTAACAACGTCAGAAATTTAAAATTTTCACTAAGTATTTATGTCATTATTTTCTCTGCGTGGTAAAAAATTTAAAATATTTTAACTTAATTTAAGCTGTTTATAAACAGTAAAAAAAATTTATTTGTATTTTTATTAATGTCGATAAAAAAAATTGTGAATTGGTAAAAAAGCTAAAAAATTAATAATAAGTGGTTCATTTCTCAATTGAAAAATATTAAAAAAATGTCATTACAATATTTTAAATTGACATTTAAATTTAGAATTTGATAAAATTTATCAAAATCTTAAAAATTACAAATTATTTTGTTGTTAGAAATTTTTGAAAAATTTTCTTGTTAGATCTAAAATTTGAAAATTTAATACAAGGTTCGTAAAAACTTTTTTAACTAATATAAAAAAAAAGTTTCTATCTGTAAAAAAATTGTTATGGTAATTTAATTACAATTTTTACAACGAATATTCACCCAAAAAATAACTATTTCTTCCCAAATGATTGTTGTTTTTGTTTTAATTCAAAAACAAATAACTTTATACATACTAAATTTTTACAAAATGTTCATATTATTATATATTATTTAAATATATGATAATATTTTTAAAAAATTAGGTCAAATTTTCAAATTTTTTTTTTTATAAATGTTGATAACAAATTATTCCCCGTATTAAAATTTTTGAAAGTTTGATACAAAATTCCACATAAGTTTTTTTTACATTTCTATACACATTTGAATTAAGAATTTGTTAAAACCACAAAAAATTACGAATTTTTTAGTTACAAATTTTATAACTAAAAGTTTTAAAAATTGAATTCAAGATGTTTCATAAGCAGTTCATTCTGGAATCATAAAATCCAAAATATACATATAGATAATTATTTTTTTGTACTAACATTAAAGATTATTCTTGGAAACTTACATATTTTATTTATATTATATTGTTATATTATTTTACAAAATGATATTTTAAATATTATTTATTTTGACTATGTAGCTATTTATATATATATTATTACATTTTAAGTTAATATAATATGGTATAAATTTATAATATTATAATAATGAAATACTAATAATATTATAAATACAGTATTTTTGGAAAAATTTTTATTAACCTCCCTTAATATTAAAGTAAAATACGTAACTTTAAAAACAATTATATAAAAAAAAATATATATATCATGAAATGTACTTACTATTTTCACTTAATATCATTTTTCATGTAAAATGATATATGTAGTTATCATTGAATTCAAATTGTACGTACTCATAGTAGTGACCCAATTGACACCTAATATATAGTAGTAAAATACTCACCTGCCTACCTTTTTTATATTGAGGTTCATAAAGAGTGTTATCTTTTGAGGATTAGGTTTTTAATTTTAACATTATATATAATATTTTTTCATAAACAATAAAGTTTTTTTACCTTTAGTTTTGGTACATTAAATTTAATAAGACAATATTCATAAAGATTTATATAAATAACTATATTTTAGAACTTTGAACTATCATCTATTATTAGCAACAATAATATAATATACAATAATTACTTATAAATCATGACGTTATATAAATCCAATTTGTTTTTGTATGAAAATTAATAAAATAACTATATCAAGGGTTTCCAACCTTTTTAAACTGTCATAACAGGTCAAATTTATTAAAAAGTTTTGTGAGTCAAATAAATACATAAAATATGTAATAAAACCAGTATTTTATTTGTAAATACAGCTGTATTTATTAAATCATGACATTTCTAAAAAAAATTTTTATTTCTTTTATAATATTTATATAGATACTGATATTAGAAAATAGCAATTAATAGATTATATAAATAGAAAATTTCCAAACCTCTTGACTTCCCCTTTTAACACGTCACTGTATGTCTCTATCTTATCAATACATTTTACAATAATGATACAATATGAAAATAAGAGTCCCAGTGTACCACTATAGTGGTAAATCTATCATAACAGATAAAATAAATATAGTTTATAATATTTGTTAGTGGACTAAAATATTTAATTATAACTTAAATAATTAATAACCAGATAAATTAATTTACTTCAATTTATAAGGTAATCTATATGCTTATCAGATATAATTATGGAACTTTAATCCAAAAATTATCACTTTAAATTTATAACCTATTTTACATAAGATTTAAGTCGTAACAATATGATCATTTGTTAGTCGTAAAATTCTAATCAAAAATGATAGTTACTACGAAAATATATTTAAATGTATTATACGTACACATATATACCAATGACATCATCATTTATAAATAAATGTATTTGAAAAATAATTCAGACATAAACTTCAACAAAACTGTATAACCAATGAAGAGATTACATTTTAAAATATCAGTGGGAATAAACGGGTTTTGGGGTCCCTTAATTTGCATCTGAATATTAAAACATGGTTTGTAAGGGGAGATTTTTTGCCAATCCAAATCTGAATTTCAAAACCCATAACTGTGTATTAGTTTTTTTCGTCCTAGGGTCCCGAGGGTGTTTAAGAGATTGGAAATCAAATTCTATTACACCCTCTCGTGTACATTAGAAAAAAAAAACTATAAATTAATCTCTGATTGGTATTTGAGCCATTTGATCATGACATGAATATAATATGCCTAAAAATTACATAATGTCTTGTTTATATTTTACTAAAGAATATATATCATATTTAATGTACTAAATAATATAGTTTATTTTAATATA